>NC_084838.1:57386967-57751133 GCF_033115175.1 Lepus europaeus | reverse complement strand
CATTAAGTGTTATGGAAATTTATAAGTATTTTCTTTTTAATAGATACCCTTTATCAAGTTGGAGTCATTCCCCTCTATTCTTGACTTGGTGAGAATTTACATACTGCATGAAAAAATGTGTTAAGGGCTTTTGATGGGGAAGCAAAAGTACCCTACTCTCCTTCCTGCCCATGTGCCCACCCATCCTCCTCCTTCCTCTTTTATTCTCTTTCAATTTTTACAGTGACCTACTTTCAGTTTACTTTATAAGCCTTACTCTAAGTAAAGAGTTCAACAAAGAGTAAGAAAAAAACACTGTTCCTCAACAGCAGAGACAAAGGTTGTAAACAGTCATCAAATTTCAAAATGTGAAAATCACTCCTGAACATTACATGTTTGGTACTCGATTAGTTACCAAAAGTTAAACCATCCCTGCACACCTGTAATAAATCCAAGTTTGTTGTGGTGCTTAATTCCTTTAATACATTGTTGAACCCAGTTTGTCAATATTTGTTGATAATTTTTGTGTGTAATTTAATGAAAAATATTGGAAGAATTTTCTTGTATGTGCTATCTTTACAGGGAAAAAACCTGCCTCAAAAAAATGAATTGGAAAGTCTTCCCTCATTTCCTATTTTCCAGAAAAAAATTATTAAAATTTATTTAATCCTTCTCTAAATATTGGCCAAGACTTCAGTGAAGCCATCTGGGACTGAAGATTTATTTTCAGAGGAACTTTTAAATTATGAATTTAATTTTGTCGATAAGTTATAGTACTTTTCCTGTTAACTGTTTCATCTTGGTTGAACTTGAAGTTTGTGATTTTAAAGAATTGGTCCATTTCTTCTAACTTACCTTTAATGAAGATAAAGTTGCATTTTTTTATTCTCCTTTTAATGGCTACAGGATCTGCAGTAATAGTCTATACTTCATTTTGGTAAATTATATCTTCATTTGATTAGTGCAGTTGTGTTAGAGGTATATAAATTTTACTGTTTTCTTTTCTGGAGAGCCAATCTTTAGTTCATTAAATTTGTATGCTATTTTCTTTTTATTTTTAAAGATTTATTTATTTATTTGAAAGGCAGAGTTACAGAGAGACAGAGGCAGAGAGAAAAAGAAGTCTTCCATCTGCTGGTTCACTCCCCAAATGGCTGCAATAGCCAGAGCTGGGCCAATCCAAAGTCAGGAGCCAGGAGCTTCTTCTGGGTCTCCCATGTGGATGCAGAAGCGCAAGGACTTGGGCCATTTTCCACTACTTTCCCAGGCCATAGGAGAGGGCTGGTCAGGAAGTGGTGTATCTGAGACTCAAACCAGCATCCATGTGCGTAGCTGACACTGCAAGCGGCGACTTTACCTCTAACCATAGCGCCATCCCCTATTTTTCAATTTCATTTATTTCTGGTTTTTGTCACTCCTTTTCTTCTATTTGCTTTGTTTGTTTCAACTCTTTTCTTCTAGCATCTGAAGGTGGAAAGTGGCACATATTTTCCTCCTAGTGCTGCTTTGTCTGCATTCTGCATAATTTGATATATTTTCTTTCACATTCAGTTCCTAGTATTATTTACTTTCCTTTGAGACTTTCTGTTTGACCTGTTATTATTTTGAAGTCATTTTCCTGTTGTCTCTGGTATTGGTTGCTAGTTGGATACCATTATGATTACAGGACCCATTCAGTATTACTTATATTCTTCTAAATTTGTTGAAGTTCATTTTATGGTCAAAGATGTGATTTATTTTGGTGAATGTTCCATGCACATTTAAGGGGAAAATGTATATTATGCTATTATTTGGTAGAATGTTTTAAACATATCCACTACCTGTTAATTGATTGTGCTGTTGATCTCTCATATCCTTGCTGGTTTTTCTAAGTTATATTAGTTGTTGAGAATGGGATGTTGAAGCCCTCAGTTACAACTATGGATTTGTCTGTTTCCCCTTCCAGCTCCATCAGTGTTTGCTTCATGTGATTTTCAACTCTTGTTATTTGATTCCTAAACCTTTGAGACAGTTTGCCTCCCAGTGGAGTGATCTTTGTGGCATTCATTATACAGTGTCCCTCTTTGTCTCAACCAATTCTGTTTGCTATGAGTTCTGCTCATCAAATATTAATGTAGTCACTCCTGCTCTTTTTTAAACTAATGTTTTCATGGTATATTCTTTCTCATGCTTTCACTTTTACTCTGAGTATATCATTGAATCTGAACTACATTTCTTGTAACCAGCATATATTGTTGTGCATGTGTATGTGTTGTATTTATCCAGTCTGCCAACCTATATATTTTATTGGTGTATTTAGACTATTAATGCTTAAAATAATTACTAACATGTTCGCACTTAAGTGTACCATTTTATTGTTTGCTTTCTGTTTACTTCCTCTATTACTTGCATGCTTTTGAGAAGTTTGCGTAGGTTTATTTATAGTTTTGAGATTACTTATTTGTTTAGATTTTAATGGTTGCTCTAGATATGATTTTTTACCCTTTCTCTGGGGGAAAGGAGTCTCAGGCCACAGTGCCCTCAGGTTAACCGAGGTTCCCCAGACCCCAACCGCTTCGTTAGAACTGATCCCTCTTGCTTTTCTTTATGGTAGCCTTGGTGTCTCTGGGTGGCAGAGAGCTGTTTAGCTGACCATTTGCTTCATGCCAGACTCCTGAACGACCTCTCTTGCTGGTGATGTTGGACTTGCTTCATGTTGTCAAAGAAATCTTGTTTTAAAGGCAGGAATGAGCCTATTTGGACTACCTTCTATTCTGGGTCGGGAGATGAGAAATGACTGGAACTCAGTGGCCTTCCATGTTGCTCAGGGGCTGTCATATAAGTTGCCTTGCCACTATGTTGTTCTTGCACCCCTATTGTCCCAAAACATTCTTCTTTTTCATATCAGCTTTCAGAGTTCTCCTTTCAATGGTCTCTGGTGTTCTTTCTAGGGTTTCAATTTATGCTTAGTATAGAGGAGCAGTGAAGATAGGTCTATCTGTACTGGAAGGCCTTCTGAATAAATTCTAGAAAATGCCATTAACATAATGATCTTGGAATCACCGTGGGCCACATGACTTGCTTTATTAGTTTGAGCCTCCAGTTGCTAAGTGTGAAAACTAGAATTCACAAGCATTACAGTTATAGCAAAGAATTGAATTATTGTTCTCATTCTTCACTGCCTTCCCAATATAGGATCATATTTCTACACCATGTCTTTGGCATGCCATCCCATTGTGAGCAGGGTACAGGCTCAACCATGTTACTTGCTGTACTCTGTGGGATGTTTATAGATCTGTACAGCTGAGCTCCTCTCTCATGTCTTTGCCTTACCACATGTGAGCCTTCCAAGGATAGGAGTTGCCTCCTCAGCCTGAAGTCAAAACACTCAGGGATGCCCAGCCAAGATCAACTGATTGTCAGCTAAGCCATAAACTCTTGAGCTAAATTAATGCTTATTGTGGCACGCTCTTGAGAATGTGTGGTTGTCAAAACACAGAATTAGTGTGACCACAGTTAATTGAGTTAACTAGTTAACTTCTCAGGACAATGTGCCCTTATGGCCTTCTCCCACTTTAGGAACTAAAGCCTTCATTTTGAGGATAGAAGCCATGTGTTAGGGTAGAGGAACAGAAAATCAGAAAGAACCTGAGGTCTGGATAACCATATGGTCACTGTGGTAGCCCTGGACTGCCTACAAGTAGACTTTCTTTAGGCTTAAGCCACTGTTATTTTCAGTGCTCTGGTACATGAAGTCAAACATTCTCCTGATCCACTAGTGATTTCCCACCCTATGGCTGACTTTCAGCCTTCTTCTTGCTTCACCTATCAGCAATATTTGACTCTAGTGACTGAGCTCCTTGAAAGCCTTTCTTCACTTGACTTCTAGGTCCCTACCTTTTCATGGGGGTTCTCTTAGCTCATTTACTACTTCTCAGTATCAAGTGCTAGATAACCTCTATCTTCCTTAATTCTCTAACTGCAGACTCATCTAAGTGTCTGTTCTGCATCTCCACTTGGTTGTATAAAAGGCATCCTAGATTGCACATGTCCAAATTTTAAAAACATATCAAAAGTACACATATTTATGGAGTACCACCTAATGTTTAGTTGCATGTACACATTATTTAATGCCCTATCAGGGTAAATATATTTATCCTTTTAAGCATTTAACATTTCTTTATAGTGAAAACATCAGAAAAGTTCTATCTTCTAGCTTATTGTAGAGAAATATATGGTAAATTAACATTATCTATCTTCACATAATTATCAATAGAACTCAAGAACTTCTTACTCCTATCTAGCTATAACATAATATCTGTCACTCAGCTTATCACAATACTTCCCTCCCTACTTCCCTCTCTAGCCTCAGGTAAATTCTAGGAAATCACTCATTTTTTTAGGCTCATATATGACTGAAGTTGTGCTATTTGTCTTTCTGTACTTGGCTTATTTCACTTAATATAATGACTTCCAATTCTATCCATGTTGCTGCAGATTACAAGATTTCATCCTTTTTTATGACTGAGTAATATTCCATTATAGATATGTACCACGTTTTTCTTTTTCAGTTGATGAACACTTAGATTGTTTCCATTTCCTGGCTATTGTAAATAGTGCTGCAATGAACATGGACATGCAGTTGATTTCATTTCCCCTGGTTATATACCCAAAAGTAGGATTTCTGGATCATATGGCAGTTATATTTTTAGTGTTTTGAGATACCTTCACACTGTTTTTCACAATGACTGTAGTAATTCACATTCCTACCAACAGTGTGCAAGTTTTCTCTTTTCTCCAAATCCTTATCAACCTCATTATCATTTGTCTTTTCGATAACAACCCATCTTATTGGAGTAAGGTAATATATTATTTTGATTTTGATTTGCATTTCCCTGATGATTAGTGATGTAGAGTATTTTTCATGTAACTGTTGACAATTTGTATGTCTTCTTGTGAGAAATGTTTGTTTAGATCAGTTGTCCATTTTAAATTCACATGTCCAAAACTTAATACTGCATTTCCAGCCCTCTTGCCCATCTCACTAAGTAGCAAACCACACTTCTATTTCAGCAGGCCCCCAAAACCTCAGCGTTGTACTTTTCTCCTATTTTGATTCATATTCCCAGCAATCCACCAGCAAATTCTGTCATTCTACCCTCAGAATGTGTCCAGAATCCAACAACTTATCACCACTTTACCCATTTTCACTCTAGTTCAAACTTTCAGGCTGAACTGTTATGGTCACTTTAATTGGTCTCCATGTCTCAGCTCTTACTCTGCCACTGAATATTCACCATCCAACATTCATGTAAAACACATGGAACCAGGTCGCACCTCGAATCACATTCTCCCGGTTGCTCCCTGTATTACTCAGGGTAACAGCCCCGTGTTCTTCCTGTAGCCTTCAAGGCCTGCATGATCTGGCCACCTGCTACCTCTTGCACTTCATTTTATTCCTCTCCCTTTGCTCCCTCCACTCCATCAGAATCGCCTCATCACACCCACTCGCTTCGTGCTCACGTCAGGACCTTTGCACTTGCAGTTCTCTGGAACTGTTTTCCCACAGTAGTCATGTGATTGTGTCCTTCCTTTCATTCAAGCCTTTACTCAAATTCACCTTTTCAAACATGCTTTCCTCGTCTACCATCTCCAAAATAGCATGTTTCACTCTGTCATTCTCATGTCACCTTACGCTGCCTCATTTCTTTCTTAATGTCCTCATGTTGTATAGATCTTTTTACTATCCATCACTTCTGTAGACTGAAAACCATAGGACAGAGTAGGGGAGAAACAGATATACCTTTCCTTACCTATCACAAGGGTCACAGCTGATATACCTGCAACAAAAGACAAATTAGCAAGAGAAACACATACCCCATTTATTTAGCTGAAGTTCTTTGTGACACAGAATCTTCAGATATAAAAACTCGAAGACACAGGGAAAACAGTATCAGTTTACACTTAGGTTGGATGAAGAATGGACAGCTGTATAGAAATGTGGTTGGAGAAAAATGTGGTTTGGCCTAATGGCAGCAAACTGAGGGAAACTCAAGTGCCTCTGTGTCTTCACTCATATGCTGTGCTTAGTGTAGGGCAAGACACCTGTCACATGAGGGCCGTGTGACCTACTTTCAGAGAATTCCTTTACGGCCAACTGTAACACACAGAAAGGCAGGAGAAGGCCAGAGTGACCTCTTTTCCTGCTATTTTCTCATCATTCGTGGTATCATATTTTGAGGCAGTATGTTCTGAGTCCTAACAACAGCAAGAACTTGTTCTAGACTTTTCTGTCCTCATTGTAATTATGTTGTAATGCTAGTGCATAGAAGAGTGTCTTGCTTTAGCCTGTGGGATGTTAACAGACATGTGCAGTTGACCTTGCCTTCTGATGTGTCTGCCATCACCACAAGTGAGCCTGAAATACACATGATAGAGACTTAATAAAAACACAGTGAGTAAAGGAAGCTTCCTCTCTTGAGCACAGAGCCTGGAGTGGACTGGACACTGAAAGGAATACTCCCTTCATTGAGTTATGGAATCAAAGGGTGTTGCTGATTGAATTGTGTCCCTAAAAAGATATGTTGAGGTCCTAACCTTCAATGTCTATGAAATTGAACTTATTTGGAAATAGGATATTTGCAGATATAATCAAATTAATATGAAATCATATTTGATTAGAGTGAGCCCAAATCGAAGGACTAATGTCCTTAGAAAAAGCAAGAGATCTGGAGACACAGGGTGACATGCAGAGGGATGAAGACAGGCATTATGATTTCACAACCCAAGGAGCAGCAAAGACTACCAACCACCACCACTGGAAGCTAGATAGTACACAAGATGGTTTACCCTACTTCTGTAACCATGAGAGAATAAATTTCACTTTTTATGGAAATTTGTTAAGCCAGCAAGAGAAGACTATCACAAAGGATTAGAACTAGGCTTTTCATGGCACCGGCATTGTGAGACAGTGGTTAAGCTACTACATGGGACACATACATCCCATATTGTAGTGTCTGGTTTGAACCCCAGCTATCCTGCTCCCTGCTAATATGAAGATGATGGCCCAAGTGCTTGGGCTCCTGCCACCTACATAGGGGACCCAGATAAGAGTTCCTGGCTTCTGGCTTTAGCCTGGCCCAGTCCTGGCTGTTGTGGGCATTTAGGGAGTGAATCAGTGCATGGAATATATATTCTCTCTCTCTCTCTCTCTCTCTCTCTCTCTCTCTATCTCTTCCTCCCACTCCAATCACTCTGCCTTTCAAAATAAAAATAAATAATATTTACAGAAAAATGATTAGAACTTGTACCTGCAAACTCTCCAACTCCGTAGCTTTCCCCAGACCAGTATTTCTCCGTATTACTTACTCTAAGGAGCCATGTTAGACTCTGTTTCCTAATCATTTCCCCTCCTTCCCTGCCACAACTCCCAGCCACAGTTTACATACCGTGGCCCTTAGAAGGGCCATACATAGTAATAGCTGAGTTTCAAGTGTCCCTCTCATCCCAAGAATCACGTTCCACCTCCTGAAGTGGGAGCATTGCTCCCATTGAGAATGCATGCACCAAACGGTAATCTAATCAGGCAATAAATCAGTAAAGAAAACATGTCTTGTTCTGTACTGTGAAAAGGAACTTTAGTTATGCTTCATGCATGCATATTCCAGCTCTCCCTCAGCTCCCCCTCTGAAGGGCAGGGATACCATGTGACCTACTCTACGCAATTTAATGTGAATGGAAGAACCATGTGTCATCTCCAGGGAGAAACTTTAAGAGTGAGTGCATGGCTTGTCACCTGTCCTCCTATTCTTGGTCATGTAATTATGGAAATTATAGTGAAGCCAGAATCCCTGGAAGACAGTGATGACCACAACATCCCCATTAGCTCCTGGGTTCCACATCAGTGAGTAAACAATTTTTGCTGTGAAAATCTGCTTAAATGTGAGGGATGTATGTTACCAATGAAAAGCCTATCATTCTGATGAATGTACTATTTCAGTGTTATAAATGCATAATGTTAACTCTTATTCCTGTCTTTATATTTTTAATTTTTATTTATTTCTGTGAAAGGCAGAGACACACACAGAGACAGAGGCAGGCAGAGGTATCCATTCTACTGGTTCACTCTCCAAATTCCCACAACTGCCAAGGCTAGGGAAGGCTACAGCCAGGAGCTCAGAACTCAATCTGGGTCTTGAATGTGGGTGGCAGGAGACCCAACAGCTTGAGCCATCCCTTGATGTCTCCCAGAATGTGTGTTAGCAAGAAGCTGAATTTGGGAGTGGAGTCAGCACTTGCAGCCAGGCATTTCAGTATGGGATGTAGCCACAGCAAGTGGTGGCTCAACCACTGCAGTAGACACTCCCCTGTTAATCTTGGTATAATGGTCCTTACAAGGAAAAACACCCCAATACTGCTTACAAAAATAATTAAATAGAACCTTTCTGAATTTATTGTTAAAAAAAAATTTAACTTCTTCCTGGTCTTATATATTAAATTTTAAAACACATACCAAAACAAGGGCTCCCTGCTCAAGAACTCTAACTTAAAACTTTAGCTCAAATGTAGATTGGCATGTGATAAATGTATAGCTGAAAGGGTGACATGCCTGGACTGTCAGTGGGCTCGATGCTTTTCTACCCTTTCTTTGCAAGGTGTATAGTGCTGGATTATGAACTTCATCACCAACTAAAAAAAATTATGTGTCTATTGGATTTGTGTGACCTTTTTCTCCAACAAGCTCAGGGCACCGAACTTTTAGCACATCCATTCCTTAAGTAATTTTAACATGCAGAGAGGATGAGAAGGTCAAACAATTACAAGAAGTTTGCTAGCCAGTGTCAGCAGAATGCATTAGGTGTCAGTAGTATGTCTATTTCAGCGATTAACAAACAGGACACCAGCTGCAGTAGCAGGGGTGAAGCAAGAGGCATGTCAGGGACTATGATAAGTAACCCTTGGGAACTGGGCAGAGCAGCCAGCCCTCTCAGAATATCAGAGAAAGGAGTAGAAGCAATGCCTTTAAAGCTAAAAACTAGGATTTTTGTCAGTAAAGATGCTTCCCACAAGATCCTTACCTGCATTCAAATATTTATTTTGCTAGTGTGAATTTAACCATTTGTAAAGGCAGAAAGCTGCCTTTTCTGTTTGCTCCATTAATTACCATTGTTTGCTTCCTTTCACAGAGCAAATTTTGCAGATTTTTTGAAATATTTTCTTTGATCATCTGTAATTACTGTTTGGGCACTAGAAGTGTGTTCAGTAAAGAAAACATAGCCATTGCCAGTATTACTGACGTAAAGGGATTTAATATAAGACATAGTGTTTCCACACACATGATTGGGTTGCTGGAGGGAGAGCTGGTCAGCCTTAGATAGAGGATCAGAGAAAGCCCCTAACAGCTTCAGTCTGCAGAGCTAGGGCAGGGAGGGAAGCCATTCCGGCCACTGTGTCCCACTGAGAATAATGGCTCGGCATTTCATATCCCACTCAAATTCTCTGATTGGCAAGAATCAAATGCTGGACTGTACAGCAAGGACACTCTGAAAAATGTGTTTTCTACCGTGGAGATGAGAGGTGGTACCGCTGAGATGAGCAGAGACAATCCAGCATAGTCAGCTGTACACTAAAAGGAAATTCCATTTATTGAAAATAGGCCTGTTTATTTTAAACGATAGTTGGCATGAAGGCTAAAATCCTCACTTTAGCTCAGTACATTACTCTGTTAAAAACAAAACATCAGTTGATACATTTTTAATTTTTCCTAAAATTATTTGTATCCCGTTTCTATGTGTGTTTCAACAAAGGAAAGCCCTCCTTGCCTTGGTCTTGGAGTAACAGTAACAGTGCTTTCAGTAACTTATTGTGTCTTCATAAAGAAGTTAGTTAAAAATAAATAAATAAATAAAATTTTTTTAAAGAATTTTAAAAGTTTTTTTTAAAAAATGGGGCCGGCGCTCTGACGCAGCGGGTTAACACCCTCACCTGAAGGACCAGCATCCCAAATGGGTGCCAGTTAGAGACCTGGCTGCTCCACTTCCTATCCAGCTCTCTGCTATGGCCTGAGAAGGCAGTGGAAGATGGCCCAAGTCCTTGGGCCCCTGCACCCACGTGGGAGATTGGGAGGAAGCTCCTGGCTCCTTGCTTCAAATTGGCACAGCTCCGGCCATTGCAGCCAACTGGGGAGTGAACCATTAGATGGAAGATCTCTCTCTCTCTCTCTCTTACTCTCTCTCTCTGCCTCTCCTCTCTCTGTGTAACTCTGACTTTCAAATTTATAAATAAATCTTTAGAAAAAAATAAAAGAAGTTAGTTAAAGCACTCCTTCATCAAGCATGAAAACCTCCCTGGAATATTATTGGCATGACAAGTTTACAGAATGAATAAATGGGCCTTTAGATTGTTTATTTGCAAATAATCTAAGTAGAGAAGGCACAAGATAACAAACTGAAATTAAAAGCAAGAAGAAACATTACAAGCTTTGATGAAAGATTCTACAGTTACTTGGGATTGGATTTCCAAATTTTCAGGGCTCCCAGAAGACAGAAAAGAGGAGCCTGTGGTTTACAAAAGCCTTGGGTGAAAGGCAGATGATGATATATGAATGATACATAGATATATACATAGATGATAGCTAGATATGATTGATGGCTGGATAGATATACAGATGTACATATAGATACCTAGATAGATGAAGGATGAATGAGAGAGGGCGGGGAGAGAGAGGGAGAGAGAGAATGAGCATAGGGAGAGGTAGGGAAACCTGCAAACCTGCTGTGGTCTGATCAGAGAGGAAGTTGCAAAGGTGGTAACGGAACAATCTGAGTGAGCTAAGAGAACAGCCCACTGACCAGGGTCAGTAAACGGAGGAACAGAGGAGCAGCCATTTGGTGTATCAGTTAAGCCACTGGAAATGTCCACATTCCATATTAGCGTGCCTGGGACCATGCACCCACTCTGCTTTTCATGCAGTCCTGTTAATGCCTACTCTGGAAGGCAGCAGATGATGGCTCCAGTAGTTGGGCCCCTGCCACCCACATCAGAGACCTGAATTGAGTTCAGGCTTCTACCTGGCCCATCCCTGGCTGTTTCAGACATTTGGGGATTGATTCAGCAGATAGGAGATTGTCTTCCTGTCTCTCTGCCTTTCAAATAATTAAATAGATAATAATTTAAAAGTTAAAGCCGAACAGAAATACAGTTTAGCTTGTTCCAATCAGAGACTTGCTCAACTGCGTAATTCTTTTGTCCTCTTAATTTGCTCTTGATAGTCTCCATAGATAATACTTACTTAATTTAATAGCTTAGCTTCCAGCCTTTTATTTATTTTTTTAAAAGAGGATCCTAGTCTTTGAACAAAACCAGTAAGCTTGTTTGTGGGGCCCCTTACTCCTGGGTGACATGAACTCTACCATCACCAGGTGGCAACGCCCAACACTGCAGGTGGAAGGAAACAACTGTCAAGCCTTAAAGAGCTTCTCAGTCAGGACTGCCTTTGACATTACAAGCTGTAACCGCCAGGGAAAAAATGTATTTCAGAGTTTGCACTTCTTTGCCAAGTCCTGAAAAATCAATTACTGAAAGCTTCTTGCAGTGTTGTTTTAAAAAGTTGCAAATGTTGATTCTTTTATAATTGTAGCATTTCAAAGGTTTTATTTTTCCTTTTATAATTGCTGTCATTACTGAGAAACCTGACTATAACTCTTACATGTTATTATGTTATACTGTGTTGCAGATTCATGACCTGATAGTTAAAAGAATTAGCACCATCTGTTTACAATGCGATGCCACCCCTGACCACCACCTTTCAGTGTGTTGTCTACTGTATGTTGCTGTGGTAGTTTCAATTTCAGTCTCCTCTCTTCTATTATATGACTATCTATCTTCCAGTTCAAAGTGACTATTTATAATGGATTTTCCATATAGGGGGACTTCAAAATGTTTGTGGAGAAGACTTTAATTAAAAGATGTATATTTGGGTGCGAAACATATTTTGATACCATGCAGTGTTTTTTTCATAATATACATTTCTCATGAACTTTTGAAGACTATATTTTTGCACCAAAATAGTTACTTTGTAATGCTGTTTTCCATGAACTCTTTAAAACAAAAAAAAAGATTTATTTGTTTGAAAGGCAGAGCTATACACAGAGAGGGAGATACACATAGACTATCTATCTTCAGTGCCTACCACATAGTACAAACCATTTACTGGGCAGCCATTCATGAAACTTAGGGTAGTTATACAGATGGCTGCTGATGAGGTATTTACCAGGGATTGTACTAACTTATTTCATTGCTAAAACAGCTTGAAAGAAGATTGAGGCACAGATACTAACTTGCCTAAGATCCCACAACCAACATATGTGTGAGCAGAAAAGTCACTCTCAAGACTTTCAAACCCTTTTTTTTTATTTTTTTATTTTTATTTTTATTTTTTTTATTTTTTGACAGGCAGAGTGGACAGTGAGAGACAGAGAGAAAGGTCTTCCTTTTGCCGTTGGTTCACCCTCCAATGGCCGCCGCGGTAGCGCGCTGCGGCCGGCGCATCGCGCTGTTCCGATGGCAGGAGCCAGGTGCTTCTCCTGGTCTCCCATGGGGTGCAGAGCCCAAACACTTGGGCCATCCTCCACTGCACTCCCTGGCCACAGCAGAGAGCTGGCCTGGAAGAGGGGCAACCGGGACAGGATCTGTGCCCCGACCGGGACTAGAACCCGGTGTGCCGGCGCCGCAAGGCGGAGGATTAGCCTGTTGAGCCACGGCGCCGGCCAAGACTTTCAAACCCTTTTACCAGAGGGCCATCCTGATGATTCTTCAAACCAAATTTGACAAACCATCATGCTTCATGACCTTTTGAAACCCTTGGGGAGATGGACAAAAGAGTCTTTTGGTTTTGCTGCATTTTGCTTTTGTAACTACAGTAAACACTGCCAAGACCTACAATTTGAGATTCATCTTTAAGCTTAGATACATGGCCTTCTTTTGTCAAGAAGAAATTACACTGTGCCAATTCGTATAGCTGACATGCAAAGGCATTGACTATTTGCACTGTGGAAAGACATATCATGTAGCCTCTGAACAACTCCATTGCACATTCATTAGATAATGAGAGTGGCAAAGGCAAATAATGTCTTAGCATTAGTCTGAATATTATATTGATTTGTCAGACCCTCTGCAACAATATTGATTATGCCAAGCATCTCCAGCCTATACAGGTAGAACTCTACTCTAGTTTGTGTTTTCTATAAGCAAGTGCTTAAGTATTTTTTCATTTTTTATTTTTTCAACTTTTATTTAATAAATATAAATTTCCAAAGTACAACTTTTTAATGATAGCGGCTTTCCCCACCATAACCTCCCTCCCACCTGCAACCATCCCATCTCCCACTCCCTCTCCCATCCCGTTCATCATGGTTCATTTTCAATTATCTTTATATACAGAAGATCAACTTAGTATATACTGAGTAGAGATTTCAACAGACTGCACCCACAAAGACACACAAAGTATAGAGTATTGTTTGGGTAGTAGTTTTACCATTAATTTGCATAGTACAACACATTAAAGACAGAGGTCCTACATGGGGAGCAGGTGTACAGTGACTCCCGTTGTTGATTTAACAATTGACACTCTTATTTATGACGTCAGTAATCACCCGAGGCTCTTGTCATGAGCTGCCAAGGCTATGGAAGACTCTTGAGTTCACCAACTCTGATCTTAATTTAGACAAGGCCATAGTCAAAGTGGAAGTTCTTGCTTTCTTTCAGAGAAAGGTACCTCCTTCTTTGATGGCCCATTCTTTCTGCTGGGATCTCACTCACAGAGATCTTTCATTTAGATATTTTTTTTTTTTTGCCACAGTGTTTTGACTTTCCATGCCTGCAAAACTCTCATGGGCTTTTTAGCCAGATACAAATGCCTTAAGGGCTGATTCTGAGGCCAGAGTGCTTTTGCCATTCTATGAGTTTGCTGTGTATCCTGCTTCCCATGTAGGATCGTTCTCTCCTTTTTAATTCTATCAATTATTATTTGTAGACACTGGTCTTATTTATGTAATCCCTTTGGCACTTAATTGTATCTTTTTGATCAATTATGAAATTAAACTATTCACTTTAACAAGTAAGATGGCATTGGTACATGCCACCTTGATGGGATTGAATTGGAATCCCCTGGTACATTTGTAGCTCTACCATTAGAGGTAAGTCCGAGTGAGCATGTGCCCAACTGTACTAAATCCAGAGGCTAACTCTTTGAAACAGCCTTGGCTGGCACATAGCTGAAAGTGGGCCTTTGTCCTAAGGTTCAGGGATATTTGATGCAATCCTGAACACCTTGCCAATGCTTGAAACAGGCCTTGATATTTTCCTCATACGCATAAACAATTTCACAGAATCAGAAAAGGCCATTATGGATGACCATTATGGATGAAGACAAAAACAGAACCACTCTCTAATCACATTTGAATGTAGACAATAAAAATGAAGCTTGTTGGACTTGGAGATAATGAAAGACTGAAAGAAGCAACTGGTCTCTAATGACTTCCATTAGTCAGTTTTCCAAGGGTTCAGACCCTTTATGAGCAAAAGAGAAAAATATTTGTGAATCTAGAATTCTGAAAAATCTTTTAGTCCATAGGTATTTTATTAATCATGTTTAAGCATGATATAGTTTTTTTAACTTGAAAATATTCAATAATTCAAAGGTATTGCTTTTTAATTTTTTTTTCATCTACTTGAAAGGCAAAGTGACAAATACAAAGACACAGAGAGGGAGAGGGAGAGACAAAGTTGGGGGGCGGGGAGAGGAGATATCTTTCCAAAGAAAGAAAAATTTATTAAATTGGATTTCTTTTGAAGGGTACTGTTAAGTAAATTTACATAATAACCTTTGCTTTTATATTACAGATTATGAGAAATTTGTTAAATTTCAAAATTAAAGAGGAATCTTGGCATGATTCATAGTCTTTTTTTTTTTTTTTTTTTTGACAGGCACAGTGGACAGTGAGAGAGAGAGACAGAGAGAAAGGTCTTCCTTTTGCCGTTGGTTCACCCTCCAATGGCCGCCGCGGTAGGCGCGCTGCGGCCGGCGCACCACGCTGATCCGATGGCAGGAGCCAGGTGCTTCTCCTGGTCTCCCATGGGGTGCAGGGCCCAAACACTTGGGCCATCCTCCACTGCACTCCCTGGCCACAGCAGAGAGCTGGCCTGGAAGAGGGGCAACCGGGACAGGATCGGTGCCCCGACCGGGACTAGAACCCGGTGTGCCGGCGCCGCAAGGCGGAGGATTAGCCTAGTGAGCCGCGGCGCCGGATTCATAGTCTTTAAAAATTAGTTTACCATGGGATGGGCATTGTGACACAGCAAGTTAAGCCACTGCTTTCTACGCCTATATCCCATATCAGATCCAGCTCCCTGATAATGCATCCTGGGAGGCAGCAGATGATGGCTTGAGGAAATGGGTTCCTGCCATCCGTGAGGCAGACACATATGGAGTTCCTGCCTCCTGGTTTCTGCCCGGACTGTCCCTGTCAGTTGCAGGCATTTGGGGAGTGAACCAGTGGATGGAAGATTTCTCTCTCTCTCTCTCTACCTCTCTCTCTCTCTCTCTGTCTCTCTTTCTGTCTCTACTATCCCATTACTCTGCCTTTCAAATAAATAAATATTCAAACACTAAAAGGAAAGATAAAAATGTTTCAAGCTGGCTACAATATCAGACAGTTAAATTCATTCTTAAAATATAAGCTCTAACTGTGTTCTAGTTGATAAAATTGTTTCCCACATGCTACATGTTAATTCTGATACTATTATACATGTATGCTGGAACTGAAGAATTGAGTAGACATGTGGCCGATGTGGAAGTGAGGATTCTCACTGCTGGAATGGAAATTTACAGGTAAGCAATAGAAAGATGGAGGTATTGGTATGTATGCAGCTGAGAGAGTCATAGAGGCAAAGGTGCTAATACCCAGATCTTGTTTTCCAATAAATGTAATCAGGGCTTTTGGGAGAAACAGCTCATGCCAGAGCCAGAGCAAGGACATGATGATCCTAGAGCACTGTGTAGTACCAGAAACTGAGGATGTGCTCAAGAAAAAAACAAACACTGCCGGAGCCGTGGCTCAACAGGCTAATCCTCCGCCTTGCGGCGCCGGCACACCGGGTTCTAGTCCCGGTCGGGGCACCGATCCTGTCCCGGTTGCCCCTCTTCCAGGCCAGCTCTCTGCTGTGGCCAGGGAGTACAGTGGAGGATGGCCCAAGTCCTTGGGCCCTGCACCCCATGGGAGACCAGGAGAAGCACCTGGCTCCTGCCATCGGATCAGCGTGGTGCGCCGGCCGCAGCGCGCCTACCGCGGCGGCCATTGGAGGGTGAACCAACGGCAAAAGGAAGACCTTTCTCTCTGTCTCTCTCTCACTGTCCACTCTGCCTGTCAAAAATAAAATAAATAAATAAATAAATAAATAAAAAAGAAAAAGAAAAAAACAAACACCTACATCAATGGGGTACGTCAAGTGTGCACAAGAGGCAAGTGATAGAGTTCCCAATGGCCACGCTGGAAAAGTTTTATCAAAAAAATTAATATTGGATTATGACTCAACATATAAACTATATACTCATAAGTTCATACTGACACAAAGAAGTGACTGAATAAATAAGCAAATGAATGGAGAATAGATAAATCTTTCAGGTAGAAGAATTCCAAATAGTTTAAATATATATACTGACCCCAAGGAAGAGGAAGCATAAATCCCTACTCTTTGTTGTATATAGTAACTTCTGCATGTAGTGACTTTTTCCTAAAATTCCAGTATGGAAAGTTTGTGTGTTGTGAAAATTCTGGTGGAAAGGGCATTCTGTGAAATACTTGACCAGCGGTCCTCAGAACTGTCCAGGTCATCAAAAACTGAGAAACTGTCACACCTAAGCATAGCCTGGGGAAACAGGACAACTGAATGTAACATGGCATCTGCATGGGATTCTGGGTCAGGAAAAGGACATTAGGTTAAAGCTAAGGATCTGAAAATGTAGACTTAATAAAATGTATCAATATTGCCTCATTCATTATAAAAAAAAAATCCTGCATTTCCAATCCACAGTGAAGTCCCACTTCCTTACACCTCGGATGCTGCAATAAGTCCTTTCTGACAGCCTCTGCCTGAGACACCTTGCAGTTCCCCACCCTGTGTCTTCTCCTTTGCTGCATTAGGTAAGAAGCCATTGAGTTCAAGTCTGGTACACTCATTGTGGTTTTGGCTGAAGGGCACTGGCAAAGCCATGGTTCAAAGGATGATGAGCATTAGCGTACTGACAGCAGCAAGCTCAAGACTCACGTTTTCTGAGAATGATTCATGTTTTATACTTTGTATTGGAAGTTTTTTAAAAGTGTTCATCCTCCCAAATCATGCTTTTAATATGGAGTACATTCTCGTATTTCTTTAATCAACCTCAAGATGGCAGGCTTGAATAAAGAATATTTCCATTTTAAAATCATGAACTACTCAAAAGTAAAGCTGGAATTACAATATTTTTTTCTCTTTATAGGCTTAAAAAAACACTTTCCATTTTTATCTTTGTTTTTTTTTTTCATTGTTTTCTAGAGGACCATGAAATTTTACTTAAGTTTTTTTCCTAAGTAACCAAAGAAATTTGAGACTACTTAAAATGGGGGAAGTCCATTTGGGCAAGTGTTGTACTAGGATGGGATTCCTATACCACTTTATTATTGGTAATGCCTTAATTGAAAAAGCCTTACAGTGTTAGTTCTAAGGTACAGTCATGCATCTATAAGTTTTGTACTGGAAATTTTTGATGAATTTATCTACCATACCAGCATGTCACTAAAAACAGTACACCAATATTAGAACTCTAAGGGGTGATTGTGTAACATCATAGTGACTAAAACACTTCCCGAATAAGTAAAGCCGTATTTGGACTCAACTTGACAAATGTAAATCATAAATTCTTTCTTTATTCCTGCTATTTTAGTTAGCCTCCTCTTTTTTTACATGTCTCTTTTTTTTGTTTGTTTGGTTGGTTTTTTATTTTATTTTTTATTTCATAAATGTGAATTTACAAAGTGCAGCTTTTGTATTGTTGTGGCTCCCCCCCCCAACCTCCCTCCCTCCCGTGGCCCTCCCCTCTCCATGCAATTTAGCCTCTGAACCTCCTGTATACATTGGTAATAAAAGTACTTCTCATGGGGTTGTTATGAGGGCCAAATTGCAAACATAAAGTTCTTAGCACAACTCAGTAAATGACAGCCATAGGGCAAAGTAGGGAAATCCAAAAAAACATACTCTGAACTGTGAGCTGTAACTTCAGGAAGAGTACTAGAGATATGCTGATTTTTTAAAAAGTATTTGAGTTTCCATGAGAGATAATGAATCCACTAAGGATTTTCTGTGGAATTTGAGGCAATGTGTTCAATGATTTCATGACTCAGTTTCCTCATCCATTCTCACAGCATATCCGTGACCACGGATGTGGATCCAAAGCCTGAAGGAATTTCTTCAATGTCCTATTCTGCAAACTGTCAGACAGTTCTAGGGTTGGGGTGACAGTGGAGTTGTAGGAAATCCCCACACTAAGCCTCGCTGAAATCCCTACCAAACTATCAGGACAAGGGCTCAGAAAAGACTGAACTTAGTCGAGAACAAATGTAATAGTTACACATCTAATGATCACAAGCTCACTCCCACACATGCACACAAATACACTTTTCCTATGGTCGTTCTGTGGGCTTATAAGGAGTGTTTACTGACTCAGAATAGCTGATGGGACATGTACAGAAAAGCAAATGACTTCCAAGCTTAATCTTGATCTCTGAGCAACAACTTGTGTCCAAAGCTAAGATTCACAGGGATCTAAAAAATACCCAAATATCATGTAGGTCCACCAGTTATTTTTTTCTCAAGATATGCGCTGTTGATGAACGCAGCACATGTTCTACCCCCACCACATCTCTTGCCAGGGTCACTAACTATGACAAAATGATGGACTGGCAGGAAATCCTTTATGTCAACCCACAAAGCAGAAAATTCTTTTTTTTTTAAATTATTTTACTTATTTTAAAGACAGAGTTACAGAGAGAGGTAGACACACACACACACACACAGAGAGAGAGAGAGAGAGAGAGAGAGCACTCTTCCATCCACTGGTTCACTCCCCAAATTACCTCAATGGCCAGAGCTGAGCTGATCTGAAGCCACGAGCCAGGAGCTTTTTCCCATAGAGACCCAGGACAGCAGGGGCCCAAGAACTTGGGCCATCCTCCTCTGCTTTCCCAGACCATAGCGGAGAGCTGGATCAGAAGTGGAGCAGCCGGGACTTGAACCAGTGCCCATAGGGGACACCTGTGTTGCAAGCTGGTGCTTTATCCCGCTGCACCAAATCACCAGCCCCATAAAGTGGAAAATTCTTTACATCAACCTCCAAGCAGAAAATGCTTAGATAGCCAAGAGCCACTGAATCAGAGGACAACTAGACCTGCATTATGGAAAATGGCTTGAATAGTTTTCACTGGGAATTTGGGATATATCCCCCACAATATTGTCAATTTTGAAGTACTCTGATAGGTCTTAATAAAGCAACCACTTGAGTTGCCCAACCCTCATTCTAAGGTTTACTTTGTTCATTTTGTTATCATTGTTGTTTTGTAAGTTGATTTGTAAGTTCATTTTCTTAATGCTAAATTTCCAACCCATCGGCACAGTGAGAACTCATTGAACACTGAGCAAAACAAGTCACATTCATCAAAATAAAATCGTCAAGGAGGCATCCCTACATTGCTTGTTCTTGAAAACGTGTGTGTCAATAACCATAGTGAACACTGGAGGGCAGTAACGCACAGCAGATGCAACCATTCTTTTTCTCTAAATGCTTATTAATTACATTAAATTAATTGAATACCAGATTCCCAAGTCTTCACTTCGGAAAGGCATTTCCACCATAGTTTCTGTTGCTCAGGGGGTATTATAGAGAGATATATGATCTGAAATATTCGGTTATACCTTAAGTCAGTCAGAAGGTCTGATTCTGTTTGTGAATTCAGTGGAACTCTTGACAAGGGATGGAGCCTTGTGAATTACATCGTTGCCTTTTTGTTTGGCAGACTCAAAATCAGGGCAGACTATTTTTCGAGACTGGTTTTCGCCCATTTGTCTCATTTCATGGTAGGTTGATCAAAAGCTGTGCTCATGGCTTATATCCTTGTCCATAGCTCAGACCAGACTGGCTTGAGAAGGGGGCAGCCTGGGGCGAGGGGTTGTGTTCACATGCTTTTCTGACTGGGCTCCATCGGCTACAGCACAGGAGCCGCAGGCTGAGGCTTCTGCTTGACACTGTGTTAGGGCCGTGGACACCTCGGGGGCAGGTTGGCGCATTGGCACAACGGGAAGGAGAAATGAAGAGACCTGGAGGTGCCCGTGGCTTGGGAACAGAGGGAGTGGGGAGAGCTTCCAGAGCTAGCCTTCCTTGGGACTTGTGCAAGGTGGAAAGCCAGATGAGTCCCCATGCCCAGCTGGCACTGGTGGGACACTCACTGGCACCCATGCCCCAGATTTCCTATCACCACCAAGCCTGGGTGTTTCAGTTCTGCTCATGGCACTGCCACCTTCCTCATTCAGTCAGGTGCTCCTGGCTTGGTTTTTCTGCGTGTAGGAGCCTGGGGGCGAGGCAGATCACTAAAGACCAACCAGAAACAGAGGAATAGTAAGGCTTTAAACTTTTTAAAAAAAAATATTTTTTATTTGAAAGGCAGAGGTACATAGAGGCTTTAAACTTTTGCAAAGCAACTGGACAGACTTTCACAGAGCACAGAAGAAAAAGAAATCTCAGGCACCTGAGGCTGTCTGAAAGTAAGTATAAACTGTAATTTTATCTCAGAAGGTTAAACAATAATAGCTGACTGAATATACTGCTTAAAGAGGGTCAGATATTGTTTGAGGCTCATTTAATCCTTATAATGCACCATAATTATCCCATTTGATAGGTGGGGAGCCTGGAGGTGCACATGTGTTAACTGTCTCAGCTAAGGATACATTACCCACTAAGTCCCAGAGCAAGGATTCGGACCCAGGTGACCAGTCTGGTACCAGAGGCTTCCCTGAACAACTTGCAAAGTTTCTTTCTGTGATTGAAAGGAAGCTCTCACTTTGAATTTCAGGAACTGGGTTTGGATTTAAGTTATTTGAATACTTATATTATCAATTATCTGAATGGAAAATGATGCTTTACAGTGGACTACTTTAGTCTTATATGAAACTTACAAAGATATTTATGCCTTTAGCTTTTCAACTTCATTCTTTGGCTACAGATACTAAAAAACAACACAAAAAACAATGCACAAAACCAACAAGCAAAAAACTTTTTCATTCTTCTACTGGAAATCAAACATCTCTATTGAAGAATCTTTTTTTTTTTTTTTTTTTTTTTTTTTTTTTTGACAGGTAGAGTGGATAGAGAGAGACAGAGAGAAAGGTCTTCCTTTTTGCCGTTGGTTCACCCTCCAATGGCCGCTGCGGCCAGCGCATCTCACTGATCCAAAGGCAGGAGCCAGGTGCTTTTCCTGGTCTCCCATGCGGGTGCAGGGCCCAAGGACTTGGACCATCCTCCACTGCCTTCCCGGGCCACAGCAGAGAGCTGGCCTGGAAGAGGGGCAACTGGGATAGAATCCGGCGCCCCAACCGGGACTAGAACCCAGTGTGCCGGTGCCGCAAGGCAGAGGATTAGCCAGTTAAGCCACGGCACTGGCTCATCTTTCTTTTTTATCATTATCTAGGCATTTGAGTTATTTAGAATGGGGTCTAACCTAGAGAATGTATTCAATACAAACATATTAGCTATTTGGAAACTTCAATAAGTAGCCATTATAGGTGAAAGTATGCTTACGAGGAATCCTTGTTGTACTGTATATCACAATAGGAAAGTAAATTTTATCAATTTTATGAACTATGGAAAATCTTATAAGCTCAAATACATCTTAATCATAAATGCCTTTTTAATAATGACTGAACTTTTTTTTTAAGATTTATTTATTTATTTGAAAATCAGAGTTACAGAAATAGAAGGAGAGGCAGAGAGACAGAGGTCTTCCATCCACTGGTTCACTCCCCCATTGGCCACAACGGCCGGAGCTGCATCAGTCCGAAGCCAGGAGCCAGGAGCTTCTTCCAAGTCTCCCATGCGGGTGCAGGGCCCCAAGGACTTGGGCCATCTTCTACTGCTTTTGCAGGCCATAGCAGAGAGCTGGATTGGAAGTAGAGCAGCCAGGACTCAAAGTGGCGCCCATATGGGATGCTGGCACTGCAGGTGGCAGTTTTACCTGCTATGCCGCAGCGCCGGCCCCAAGAATGAACATTAACAGGCTAATCCACCCAAGAGAAAACGGAGAAGTAGTGCAACTTTCAATATAGCTAATTCAGGATTCTTAAGGGAAGAGAACTAACACTATGTATCAGACAATGGGCTGGGCTTCCTTATAGCTACCTTATGGTCGTCTACCAGAAACTCTCAGAGGCATTTTCTTATTGTTTTATATATGAGGAAACTGTGGGCTAGGAAGGTTAGGTAACTTTCTGTCTAGTCAGGAATTGAATGTCAGGTTCTAAAAACTTATTCATTCCCTTTCTGTCACACGTCATATCTATCAAGAATGTATTCCTTAGGAGCAGTGTTCACTGGAGGTGGTTTTGAACAGCCCCATGGAAGCACCTGGCAGCTGGTATTGGTGCAGGGATCCTGCGATGTCAGGGCAGTGGTACTAGGATTTTTGTGGCCTTTTTCCTCCTGAGTGCAAGATTCAAGGGAGGAGGGGCAGGGAATAGGTAGCACTTGCACCTTAAATCAAATAACTTTCCTAGGAACCTCAAGAAGAACTGCTACGTCCATCCAATTGACCAGAATAAGACTAGAAGGAGAAATGTAAGAGATCAGACAAGTCAAGGCATAGTAACTACACAATCAGCTTGTATTGTTGCTTGACAGTAGATTCCTATGAAGCCATTTCTGTGAGACACAGGACCAAGCAACAGCTCTAAGCCCATCTCCCCAGGGCCATATTCTGAGGCAGCAGAACTGAGATGTCAAGTGCATCTGGACTGCCTGGTTACACTTGCCACTGGCAACATGGTCTTGTCCAAGTGTCACCTAGAGGACATTTTTTTAAATGCTACCACTTCCCCTGAACTTCCTAGCAGGTCTCATGTCCACAGTACAAACCTCAAAGCTGTGGACACATGGCTTCTCTTTGTTCTGATTATTAGCTTTCAACTTGCCCAGAGAGAGCATCAGCTTACAAGTCACAAGACTTGGATTCGAGTCCAGCTGTATTGCTCAGTGAAATACCTAGGATAAATTCTGTAACGTGATGGGCTATTTTCATGTCTACAGGGTGGTGATCATTTTCTTGCCCATTTGATGAGGTTGCAGAATGGACTGACAAGCATTGCGAAAACTCAAAGTTCTTTCTCAAAGCGTGATTACTAATACGAAGTACAAAGGGTCTTTCTGGCCGCATGGGTTGCTGTAGCCATCTTGAATGAGGAGGCTGGAAGATCCAGAGGCTGCAGCCGTTTTCTTTACCCCTGTCTCCCGAGAACTGGCATCGTGTCCTTGCTTGGTAGGAACTTTAAAAACACTGACAAATGGCTGCATGAGTAAAACAACAAATTAGGGATGATCCACCAACAACCACATTCTGCCCCATTGACTATGCCTTGGCTCTTGCATGTCTAGCTGCCTGCTGGGGTCACTGCCTAGAGTCCCATACTACCCGGAGTTCATCTTATTTGAGGGACTGTAGCTCTCTTCTTCTGCTCAAAAGTGTGGAGCTTCTTGTTCCTGTTCCCAGCATCTCCTCTCCAGCCTCTGGGCTTGCAACTCTAGATTTGTATTTGTCTCTTAATTGCCTCTGAACAGCTTATCATTTGGAAAGTTGTTCTACGTCTGTGGTTTTCAGGCATGACACAACCCTCAGGCTCCATGCCATGTTGCAAAGTGTTGCTGCTGACCATGAGACTGGAGCTCCTTTTGTAGAGTGTTGATGGTGGTGCTGCCAACCTCATTTCTGTTACTGGGAAGCTTTGCTCAGGATCCTGCGCTGAAGCTGCATTCGGAGAGTGAGCTAGTGGATGAAAGCCCTGTCTCTGTCTCTCTCCCTCTGTCTCTTACTGTGCCTTTCAAATAAATAAATGAACAAATATAGTTTTTTTAAATGGACAGTTCAAGGGCAGATGTTTAGCCTAGCAGTTAAGATGCTTGTATCCCATATTGGAGTACCTGGGTTTGATATCTGACTCCAACTTCCAATTCCAGCTTCCAGCCAATGCAGACCCCAGAAGGCAGAAGGGATGGTTCAAGTAATTAGGTCCTTCCACCCACATGGGAGATCTGGATTGAGTTCCGAGCTCCAGACTTGTCCATCGTAGGTGTTTGGACTTGGGGAGTAAACCAGTGGATAGAAGCTATGTTAGACATTATCGCTCTCTGCTTCTCAAAACAGAGAAAACATATTTAAAATGTAAAATTTGCATTTTTGTATATTCACAAAGTTGCGTAACCATTACCACAATCATTTTTTAAAAATTTATTTGACAGATAGAGTTAGACAATGAGAGAGACAGAGAGAAAGGTCTTCCTTCTGTTGGCTCACCTCCCAAATGGCCACCACAGCCGGAGCTACGCCGATCTGAAGCCAGGAGCCAGGTACTTCCTCCTGGTCTCCCATGCATATGCAGGGGCCCAAGCACTTGAGCCATCCTCCACTGCCCTCCCAGGCCACAGCAGAGAGCTGGACTGGAAGATGAGCAACCGTGACTAGAACCCTGCACCCATATGGGATGCCGGCGCTGCAGGCGAAGGATTAACCAAGTGAGCCATGGCACCGGCCCCTACAGTCGTTTATAAAATATTTAAATCGCTTTACCCCACTCGAGAAAATCCTAACCATTAGAAGTCACTCTCAGGGCCAGTGCTATGGCAGAGTGGGTAAAGCCACCACCTGCAGTGCTGGCATTCCCACATGGACACCTGTTTGAGTACGAGCTGCTCCACTTCCAATCCAGCTCTCTGCTATGGCCTGGGAAAGCAGTGGAAAATGGCCCAAGTCCTTGGGCCCCTGCATCCACCTTGGGGACCCAGAAGAAGCTCCTGGCTCCTGGTTTCAGCTCGGCACAGCTTCGGCAGTTGTGGCCATCTGGGGAGTGAACCAGTGGATGGAAGGCGCTCTCTCTCTCTCTCTCTCTTTCCCCCTGTCTCTTTGCCTCTACCTCTCTGTAACTCTGTCTTTCAAATGAATAAATAAATCTTTAAAAAAATGAAGTCACTCTGCTTCGCTCCTCCTCTTACTACCCTCTATCCCAGGAAACAACTAATCTACTTTCTATTGCTATAGATTTGTCTATTCTGGACATTGGCTATAAATGGAGTGATGTAATACATGGTCTTTTGTAACTGGCATAATGTTTTGAGGGTTTATCTATATTGTAGCATTTATCAGTAATCCTTTTATTAGTAATTTAATTAGAAATTCCTTTTTATTGATAAATAATATTCCATTGTATGGGCAAATCATTTTTTGTCTATCCATTCTTCAGTTGATGGCTATTTGGTTGTTTCTACTTTTTGACTAGTATGGACAATGCTACTGTGAACATAGGTATACAAGTTTTGTGTGGGCATATGTTTTCATTTCTCCTGGGTATATACCTATGAGTATCAATGCTGGATGGGATGGTAATTCTATGTTTTACCCTTTTCATGAACTGTTAGACTCTTTTCCCAAGCAGATGTACCACCTTATAATTTTCTTTAACTTGGGGGCAGTCTTAGCAGAATAACAGAGATGAGCATTAAAGCAAGAGTGATAGCTATCTTAAGATTTAGATGTGTCAGGAGAAACACAATTTCATTTTATGTTTAAGTACCATGCACTTATAACTTGTGTTCAAGCCACCGCCAACAAATTATCTAGGAAACAAAATTGTATGGTGCCTTCCAGCTTGTCCATGGCAGAAGTATACTAGCAGTTTATATATTTTGCATTTAAAGTTATTTTCCAATAATGCAGTCTCTAAGAAATCTCTCTTTCTGCCTCTCCTCTTGCTCTTTGTCAGGAGATCCAAGGATGGCCTGCATTAGCCCTTGAGGTTCTTCTGTGTCATTCCATTGGGTCAAGGATCAGCACAATTCTGTGTTCATGGATTGTTCCATAGTTCATGGCTGTGATGGAGAACTATCACGGGGACCACATGTGACACAGAGCAAGAGTGAGAATGAGAGCGAGACAGAGAGAGAAGCTATGCCAGGAATAGGGCATTGCCAGAGTTCTTATGAGACTGGAGAAGACTGCATTTTCATAAATTTAAGAGTTTAGATGGCATATATCAGAACTTTGAATATCAACCAGAAATGATGTACTTGGGATTTAATTATATTGGCTCACCTTATAATTTTATTTAAATGGGAAGAAAAGGAAGAAAGAAAATGATATAATTTTCCATTTGAGCTTAACCTTTATATAGAATCATTCTATTTCACCTCTGAGGATACTGAAATTACATGAATTTCTTATTTTAGCAAGGAGGAGAGAAAGTATTTTTTCTATCAGATTCGCATGTTTTCTTAAAATACTGTTGGTATTCACTCTATCTGTTTCCTCTTATAAAGAGTTAGGATTCAAAGGTTGCAGTTTTAGGAGACTAATAATAATGTTTGGAAACACAGAATATTAGAGTAGAAGTAAGGTAGCACAGTATCTAGAAGGCCAGAGAAAGACATGTTGCTAGAAGTCTCCTGGTCAGCAGGGCTCTGTAACCACATCCACAGTCTTTGACAAGCAGCCCAGGGTTCTTGACCTGGACCACAGCAGCTCAGTCCACTCTGGCCCTCCTTACCCCTGACTGTGGAAGACACATAGCAAGTAGGGGGTGCTCTAGCCAGGGTGTGCCCAAGCTCCTCTCTCCTCCAGTGCTGGCTTCAGCACAAGCACACAGTGGGGCTCGGTGGCAGCCGCTCTAGTGCAGTGTGGTGGAGTAGGAAATTCAGGCTCTTCTGTCTAACCTGCAATATTGGGGGCCACTGCCCACACAGATGACACCTGAATGTGAATTACAAAAACGCAACATTGGTGAGGACCCCGGCCAGGGCTTAGGAGGGATGCTCCATACCTTTTTCTGAGAGGTCTTGTGCAGGGCCCAACCCACACAACCATTCAGAAGGCTCCCATTAGTCTCCAAAGCAGCTCCATTCCCTCATTTATGAAATGGGAATGGTGTAACAAAAGGACTTCTCTTGCAAGGATGTTTGATGATTTAATAAAACCTTGTTGGTGAAAGTGTTTTGTAAATTAGGAAGGATCACCACAGCATGGTTGTTATACATGTATGACACACACACATGCACACAAGCAAATTTGGTCTCTTTTAAATGTCTAGAATGTAAGTCTTATGACCTAGAAAATGAACTGTTGTACCCCGCAGAATGCATCTGGTTCTCCGTGTCAGAGAGAATCTCAGCAGACAGTTCAGCAAAAGATAAAGAAGTGAAATTCGGCCGGCGCCGTGGCTTAACAGGCTAATCCTCTGCCTTGCGGCGCCGGCACACCGGGTTCTAGTCCCGGTCGGGGCACCGATCCTGTCCCGGTTGCCCCTCTTCCAGGCCAGCTCTCTGCTGTGGCCAGGGAGTGCAGTGGAGGATGGCCCAAGTGTTTGGGCCCTGCACCCCATGGGAGACCAGGAGAAGCACCTGGCTCCTGCCATCGGAACAGCGCGGTGCGCCGGCCGCAGCGCGCTACCGCAGCGGCCATTAGAGGGTGAACCAACGGCAAAGGAAGACCTTTCTCTCTGTCTCTCTCTCTCTCTCTCACTGTCCACTCTGCCTGTCAAAAAAAAAAAATAAATTAAAAAAAAAAAAAAAAAAAGATGAGTCCTGAGGAAAGATAACACAGGAAGTGAGTTGAACAGTGAGCTGCAGTAAGGTGCAGGAAAGTATCTACGGTGTAAGCTGGCCAGTGTTGAATTTGTATGCAAATTATCTTTGTATGTGAGATCTGTTATGTCGAAGGTTCAGATTATTTAAAGAGCCCTGTTGATACAAATGGTACCCTTGCCAGGGTCTACTGTTTTAAAAAAAATTTTTTTTTGACAGAGTTAGACAGTGAGAGAGAGACAGAGAGAAAGGTCTTCCCTCCATTGGTTCACCCCCTTAGTGACCGCCACGGCTGGAGCTACACCCACGTGAAGCCAGGAGCCAGGTGTTTCCTCCGGCCTCCAATGCAGGTGCAGGTGCCCAAGCACTTGGACCATCCTCCACTGCCACAGCAGAGAGCTGGACTGGAAGAGGAGCAGCTGGGACTAGAACCCGGTGCCCATATGGGATGCCGGCACCGCAGGCAGAGGATTAACCAAGTGAGCCACGGCGCTGGCCCCAACCAGGGTCTAATTTTGTCAGATTCTATCTTGGCTTTCAATTTCCTAAATATCTCACATGATCTTCCCTTTTTCCTGGGCCTTAACCACATCTTACATTTTCCCCAGTTGGTTGATATCAATTTCTTAGATAAACTGTGATCTCTATGCTGAAGGAGTCAAAATTCTGATGAGGAAAGAAAGTAGATATACACATAATGTCACAAATATTCATGCAATTTAAGGTAAATACAGACCATGGGCTCTAAGTTCAAGCACATACAGTGAGGCAGTTGAGGTATTTTGGCAAAGGAGGTTTTCTTAGAATATTGCCACATAGACACGTACTTTCACTGAGGCTTAGAAACTCCTGGAGATCTTTTCTTTCACACAAGACTTAAGTGCAAAATTAGACCAACCATGCGTATGTTAGAAAGAGGGTCTCGGGACCAGTGCTGTAGCATAGTGGGTAAAGCCACCGCCTGCAGTGCTGGCATTCCCACCTGGGTGCCTATTCAAGTACCGGCTGCCCCACTTCTAATCCAGCTCTCTGCTGTGGCCTGGGAATGCAGTGGAAAGTCGCTTAGCAGCTTGGAGAGCCATTCAGGTTCAGAACCAAAAATATGCAGGCCAGAAAGAAGGCAGTGAGGGACTGAGGCCCAAGTTACCAACTACAGCCTGAGAGAAGTACCAGCTCAGACACCTGAAGTCTGGAAACTCCACGTGCACCATTCCCAAAAGCACTTCTTAACTAGATTTAAAAACAAGAACCTAAGACATTTCTCTCTAGTTGTTTCTTAAACGCCATTTTGCTCAAGAATCACTTGGTGCTCGTAACGGAGCACCTTCCTGGGCTTCACTCACAGGGTTCCACAGCATTTCCTGGGGTGTGTTTGTACAGGCATGCCAGGTATTTCAGATTGTGATGGTCTGCGGACCACATTTTCAGAAAATGGAGCCCTCTGTGTGCATTGTCTGATCACGATAGAGGGGTCGTGGTTTAGTCTATTTCCACAGAAAGGGATCTGGAAGGAGTTTTTTTCTCCTCCCACATCCAATCTGTCACCTCCTTCTGCCACTCTTCTGTAACATTTTCTTTATGATTGTAGCCTGTCCTCGAGCTCCTCACCAAAAATCACTGTCTAAGTCCGAAGCATTTCCCACCTGGGCTTCCGTGTTCGCCTTTGCTTTGGTTAAGCCAGCAACCCCAAGGTGCACAGTGGGGGCAGGGAGGGGGGCTGAGTAAGACGGGCAACAACCTTCCTTTGGCCTCAGTTACTACGGAGCTCAATTTACCAGAGGATCCCACACGATGACCAAAAGCTGAGTCGGATCCAGGTCTCTGTTTTTTTTAATCAAAACATCCTGCCTGTATATAAAAATGGGGGGTTGTATATAAAAATGCCTGGCTATTCTTGAACTATCAGAAAATCTGGCTGGTGTGGCCAGTTTCTGAGGAACAAGAGGCAGCTGGAATTGAGGAAATGCTGCCCCTTGCATGCTCTGGGCCCGCCAAGCAGAGGTACGTGCTTCTGCATTGCAAAGATACAGAAGCCAACAGGTCAGGGCCCTGCGCTGCCCAGCCCCTTCACCTGATTTTGTAATGGCAATTGTGTGATTTTATTTTTCCTTAAAGAGGCCTCCACAATTTTGCAGGTTTTATTTTTAAAAATTAATTAATTGTTATGATTATTTGAAAGGAAGAGAGAGACAGAGAGAGATGAGAGAATGAGTCAGTCTCCTTTCGAATAGTTCATTCCCCAAATGCCCGAACAGCTAGTGCTGGGATCTGCTGAAGCCTGCAGACTGAAAAGCAATCCATGTCTTCTATGTGGGTGGCAGTGACACAAGTTCTTAAGCTGTTACCTGCTGCCTCCTAGGGTGCACATTAGCAGGAAGCCTGGAATCCAGAGCAGAGCTGGGACTCAAATCCAGGCGCTGTGATATGGGATGATTGCATCCCAAGCAGCTATCTTATCTGCTGTACCCAAACCCCGCCCCTGAAAACTTTCTAACTAGAAAGCCTGGATCTGTCCCTGCCACTCTGTTCTTCATATTCCCCCACTGAGGACAAGGGTTGGTCATCATTTATCATCAGACTTGCCAGAAAATTTTCTTAAAGTAGAGAAATATTTCTCTGAATTCATGGTATATAAAAACAAGAGACAAATGAAGAGGGCCCATATTTCAAGAAGAAAGATAGCCTAGCTCTTTGGCTCATGTCCCTGGCACACATCCTGGTGTTTGATTTCATGATCCCTGGCTGCTTCTAGTTCTACTTCTACAATTCATGGTGCCTTCAATTCCCTATAGTTCATTAGGTTTCTTTCTTCTCTGTTTCATCAAAGACACATTTAAGTCTCCTCATAACCCTCATTTGGTCTCAAAATCACTACATTGCAGAAAAAGCAAGTGGTATCTAGCCATAGAAAAACAAATTCTACATCTGGCTCTTGCAGAATAGAATGTCCTGTGGGAGAGGACTGGATCTTTTTTGTGTTTACTACAAGTATTTGTAAAGCATGGCTACATGCTCTCTGAGAACTCAATACATATTTATCGACACTGATGATAAGAAATAGATTAAAGTGTATGTTCTCCAGTTACCATCTAGTCTAGGAGATGTTTTTTTTTTTTTTTTTTGTATTGGCCCCTCTTGGAACAGATCCATGTATCCCACAATATGAGAGCTCTGTGGAAATAAAAATTTTTTTTTTGTAACAACTTGCTGTCATGTTGGGAATTCTGTCATTGTGTTTTGTTCTTCCAAGATACTCTTTGCTTTACTTCGATATTTCTTATTCATAATGCTGTTTTACAGCCTCGTTTTTCACTCTTGATATATATATATATATATATATATCTCAGTGGAATATATATATATATCAGTGGAACCATATCTGTTTCTCCCGAGAATGGACAAGTGGCATGCATTATATACATCATCTGGCGGGAAGCCCTCCAAAATGTTTAACACTCTCCAGTTGCCCAGACTCGTGGTTTTCCTCCTGTTTCTAGATAATGCCTTCTTAAAAGGAAACACCTGTTTGGAGATGTAAAAATAAGACTTAAAATAAACAAAAGGGCATTTTTCAATTTTTTCTTGGCTGGGAGTGGGTTGGACAATGTGACGTATTCCTCTGAGTCTGACCCATTAGCTATTTTTCAACAACATAATGGGTTGAGAACCAATGCCCACCAAACCAATGTGGACATTTTGGGTCACAATGGAGCCTACTCAGGGGTCAATTATTGTAATGATATTATTAATTATATGAGCCAATCTTTATGTAGTTTTCCTTCATAATTATATTTTGCCTAATGAATGTCAATTTAATATTTTCTCCTGTTTAGCTTGGTGCCCTCAGTGACTTCTTGGAATTATTTCTATTCATAAAATTGTATTAAAATGATCCTGGAGTGTCTTTGCCCTCAGATGTCTGAAATAACCAGATGAAAATCCTGAAAGTAAAATGATTAGCTGATTATTCTTAAGAACATCCATGTGAAATGCTAAACAAACTGTTAGCAAATCTAATATACACAAAAAACACATACACAATATGGCCAAAGTTTTATTTCCCATGAATGCATTGTTATGTAGATATTTTAAAATCAATGAACCCCAGAATAAAGGATAAAAAACATTTGATTATTTCACTAGATGAAGCTTAAGTATTTGATGAAATCCAATCATGTGGATGACAAACTCTTAGCAAATTAGTAAAGGATGGGGGGTTTCTTAAATAGAATAAAAAGTCCTTACAAAACAGCATAAACAAACCAAGCACCTAATGAGGAAAGCTTTTCCAGACATTGGAAAACAAAAAGGAGGCCTGCTGTTACCACTTGCTACTCAACATTGCAGTCAAAACTCAGTCAGTGAAGTACATCCAGGAAAATAAAAGATTGGAAAGGGAGAAATAATGGCCATTCATACACCACATGTTTAGCTACCATGTTTGTGTCCATAAAAAATCCAAAAGAATATTCAGATTTGCTACAGTCATTGATAAATGAATTTATCAAGATCATCATACAAATGCTTGGTATTAAAAACTCAATTTTATTTTTATATACTGGCTTAACAATTAAATAAGGAAAACTCAAACATTCCTAGGAATATAGCTAACAAAAGATAAAGCAGAATGGAGGGTAAAAAATAAAGGAGAAAGTAAAATACAGAGTCAGAGTGAAAGGTCTAAGATACAATAATTACAATTATATAATCCACATAATATAATTAATATGTATTTAAATAATTAAATATGCAATTATAATACATAATAAAACACATAATTTTATATATGCTTATATAAATGCAGTTTCAGCGATTGGCATAAGTAATAGTAGGATGGATAATGGATAAGAAATTTCTAACACTTTTGAGAAAACATCAAGGCAAGAAGAAGAAATCTTACAAATTACTAATAAGATAAATAAAAGAAATTCACATCTATAGACATCATGGTTAAACTGCTGAGAACAAATGACAGAGAAGAGTATAAAAGTAGACAGGCAGTAGAATGAAAAAGGAGTAGCCATTACCCTCAAATCATGAAAATTACGGCTGGTATTGTAGAGCAGTGGGGTAAGTTGCCACTTATGATGCTGTCGCATCAGAGTGCCAGTTTGAATACAACATGCTCCTCTTTCTTTCTTTCTTTCTTTCTTTCTTTCTTTCTTTCTTTCTTTCTTCCTTTTTTTTTTACAGGCAGAGTGGACAGTGAGAGAGAGAGACAGAGAGAAAGGTCTTCCTTTGCTGTTGGTTCACTCTCCAGTGGCTGGCCGCGGCCGGCGCACCGCGCTGATCCGAAGCCAGGAGCCAGGTGCTTCTCTTGGTCTCCCATAGGGTGCAGGGCCCAAGCACTTGGGCCATCCTCCATTGCACTCCCGGGCCACAGCAGAGAGCTGGCCTGGAAGAGGGGCAACCGGGACAGAATCCGGCGCCCCGCCCAGGACTAGCACCTGGTGTGCTGGCGCTGCTAGGCGGAGGATTAGCCTGTTGAGCCACGGCGCCGGCCAAACATGCTCCATTTCTGATCCAGATTCCTGGTAATGCACCTGGGAAAGTGCAGATAATGGCCCAAGTACCTAGGACCCTGCCACCCACATAAGAGAGGCCTGCATGGAGTTCCTGGCCTCTGGCTTTCACTTGGCCCAGCCCTTGCCGCTGCAGTCATCTGGGGATTGAGCAAGTGGATGGCAGATCTCTCTGTCTCTGTTCCTCCCCCTCTTTCTTTCACTCTGCTTTTCAAGTAAATACATCTTTAAAGAAAATTAGACTGTGAGCTGGTTTTGAGAAATAATGGGAGCCAGAATAAATGGGAAAATGTAAAGTACTAAAAAAAAATCCAAAAACAAAGCCTGCCCACCTAAAATTCTTTTTTCATCCTTAAAGAATGCAATTGAAATGAAGAAATTTTCAGATGAACAAAAACAGAGGCTTTATCACCAGCACACCTAATCTTACAGAAATAACAAAGAGTATTTTTTAGGCAGAATAAAAATATTCCAGATGGCAGGTGGGCGAAGCAGGAAGAAAGAAAGGATGGTAGAAAGGGAAATGTAGGAATACATTTCAAAGGACAATGATAAATGCGCCTAATACTCATGGAGTTAAAGACTCTAGAGTCCTAGCATTATCTAAGGCAAGGCAAGAAGATCAATAAACATCATATCATAATAAGTTAAGAATGTGTGTTGTAAACTCAAAAGTAACCAATAAAAAAATAGAAAATGGTTTATAATTTTGGATCTAACTGTAGAGAAAATGGAATAATAAACACTAAGTCAATCCAAAACAAGTTAAAGAAAGGAGGGAAAATGAAAATAAATCAAGTAGAGCAAATAGAAAATGTAGAGTAAGAGTATAATTTCGAATCCAAGTATGTCAGTAATTATATTAACTGCAAACAGACTAAATGCTTCAATCAAAGGAAAAATATCTCAGAATGATAAAGAGATTGTATGAGTTATATAAGACCCACCTAAAACATAAGGACATGGAAATGTTAAATGCAAACATTAACAAAAAAATGTAAACACATTAGAGAACATTTCTCAAAGTTCAGCATATACTGGCACTGGAAGTGAATCTCAGCAAGTGTCCAAAGATTGAAACCCCACAGAGTATGTTCTTGACCCTCCCCACTGACCATACTAAGAACCCCAAGAATGGTTTAAGTGGTTCAGGCCAAGTGTTATTTGTACAAAAGAAATAGGGATCCTCCCTAGATAAGCTACTCAATAAAGGTAATTGTGTCTCACATGAATGAAAGCTGATTTGCATGGCCAGCAGCAGGAGGGGGAAGGGAAGGAAGGGGAGCCCAGGGAAGACAAGGCAAAGAGAATGTGCTGACCCTCTAGGCTGTGATGTTGGGGACAGAAATGACCATAGTGCGAGTGGAGTGCGTGTAGCTCTTCTGTACCTGGCTAGTCAGATTTTTTTGCCTGATTTTTCCCAATCCTCTCTACTAGGTGCTCCATTTTTGCTAGTTTAGTGCCAATGCCTTTGTGGTGTAGAATCAGGCACTGTGCACAGACACACAAACTGGATTCTGGGGAAGACAAAAGATCAGAGGCAGAAAGAAAAGAACAGTAAAATGAGACAACAGGCTGTGTGGTGAGCTTTAGTTGGAGTTGAGACTAGAGAGGAAGCAGTTTCGGGGAAGCAACTGATGCCCATCTAGGAGATCACTGTAAGTGTTAGAGGCAACCACGTTGCCACAAAGTGGCAAATCCACTTTGGACTTGCCTTTGAACTAGTTCTGTTGGGCCTGGAGTTCATGCCCCAGCCTCTATGCTCTCCTGTTTCAACAGGAGAGAGCCAGGAGCTTTCTGGATTGTCCAAGGCTATAGGGTTATAGGTCTGTCTGGGGGAATTTTTAGTCAAGTGTTGCCACTCATAACTGTAGCTGAAATGTCAAGGAAAAACAGAAAAACGGGATTACATTTTTTTATAAGCATTGTCACTGGCCAGCTCTTGGGTGAGTAATGAGTATGTTGACTATTGCTATGTTGAATGCTTAGTATGTGCTGATTTTGACTTTGTCCAAAGACTTTCCGATTTATTCTTAAGTATTACATTTTTGAATATCTGAATAATAGAATTCTCTAAGTACAAGTCTTTATCTTAGGATCTTTTCTTTATAAAATTTTCTCAGTAAACCAAACCTTTGTTATATGTAAATTAGCAATGGATCTGGAATCAGCATGACACAATAGTGCAATCATATAAAAGTCAGAGCTATGCAAATAATTTTGTTGGAATATTAGTTTTTTAAAAGATTTATTTTATTTATTTGAAAAACAGAGTTACAAAGAGAGAGGTAGAGCCAGAGAGAGAGGGAGAGAGAGGTCTTCCATTCCATTGGTTCACTCCCCAAATAACCACAACTGCCACAGGAGCTAGGAGCTTCTTCCGAGTCTCCCACATGGGTGCAGGGGCCCAATTAGTTGGGCCATGTTCTACTGCTTTCTCAGGCCCCAGCAAAGAGCTGGATTGGAATTGGAGGAGCCAAGACTTGAACCGGCGCCGATATGGGATGCTGGCACTGCAGGCTGGGGCTTTAACCCACTGTGCCGTTACACCAGCCCCCAGGATATCACTTTAAGCATAAGATGAGGTATCATATTCATACATTATCTTTTACTTGATTATATAATGCCAATTTTAAAGAATGTAGATACTAACAGGAATATCAACAGGATAAAAAATCATGCATAACTTAAGGATAAAAAATCATGCATAACACAAAGATAACCATTATTTGGAGCAGTGTTCAGCCTAATGTTAAAGACACCTACATCTCAAAAAAGAGTGCCTGGGTTTGATTCCCAGTTCCGGATCCTGACTTCAGCTTCCCATTCATGCAGACCCTGGGAGTCAGCATTGGTGGCTGAAGTAAATGTGTTCCTGCCAGCCACATAGGAGACTTTGATTGAGTTCCTGACTCCTGGACTTGGCCCTGGCCCTTTCAGGCATTCGGGAAGTAAATCAGCAGATGGGAACTCTCTCTCTTTCTGTCACTCTCTGTTTCTTTCTGCATCTTAAATAAATAAGTAATTAACTTAAAAATAATCATTAGTCATATTTTAAATATTTCCAGATATTTTTATCTATGTCAATGCATACATATATTATTATTGGATTGGAATTATAGAAGCTTTTCACAATTATATACAGTTACTGTCAATTAACATGCTCAGAAAAATTTCAGGTACTAAGAAATGTTTTTCACAAGCTTAACTTATAATGGCTATATTGTATTTCTTCAAAGGAGCATGTCATAATTTATTTAAACCTTCCTTAATGTTGGCTTTTACACTGTTTTCATATATCATATCAAGCCGTGATCACTAAACTGATGTAACAATTTTCACCTGAATTACTATTTTTGCAACTTTACTGAGCTCCAATTCCCATACCACACGGTTCACCCATATATTGTGTACAATTCAATGGCACATAATTCGGTGTTGTGCATTGTTCACCACAATCCACTTAGGATCGTTTTCATTACTCCCTCTCCCCACAACCCCAATTCCTTCATCTCCCAGGCACCAGGCAACCACTAATCTGTTTTCTGTCTCTACAGATATACCCATTGGGACACTGTATATAAACGGAGTGTTGTTGTGATAGGCTTAATTCATTTAGCATAATGCATTCAAAGGTGATCCATGTAGTATTTAGTAATATTCCATTTCTTTTATTGCAAAATAATAATACCTGTTCCACTATACCACATATTATAAATCCATTAATTGGCTGATGGATATTTGGGTTACTTTACCTTTTTTGCTATTCTGAATAGTGCTGGTATGAACATTTGTATAAATCAGTGTGGACACGTTTTCATTTCTCTTGGGTATACCAGTATACTTCAAACAGTTCATGGAAAATGGAATTCAAACATAAGTTTAGGAATCAGTGTTTAGTCTAGCGACTCAGATGTGTGTGTCCCATGTTGGGCTGGGGTATATGAGTTCCATTTCTGACTTTAGCAACTGACTCCAGCTCCCTGCTAATGCAGAGGCTAAGGAGCAGCAGGTGATGGCACAAACAGTTGGATTCCTACCACCCACATGGGAGACATGGATTGTGTTCCTGATTCTTGGTTGTGGCCCCAGACCTAAGCCCAAGCCAATTCACAGCTGTTGCAAGCATTTAGGGAGTTAAATAGCAGGTGCAAATCTTTTATACGTTTCAAATAAATAACAATTTTTAAAAAGGTAAGTTTATTTTGGTGTAAAACATTTTGAAATCCATACACAATTATTTCATAATAAACATTTTTAATGATTTTTAAGATCCTTTGTATATATTGCTTCAAATTTTTGTAATGAAAATATCTTTTAATTTTATTTTCCATGATGATTTTGAAGTACCTGCATATAACTAGGAGTGGAAATATTGAATCAGATGGTAACCCTTGTTTAAACAAGGAGAGGTCAGGTTGTTGTTTCAAAGTGGCTGCACCCTTTTATTTTCCCACCATAAAGGGATGAAAGTTTCAATCTCCCTGTATCCTCACCAACATGTATTATTTTCTTTGTTTTAAGCTTTTATTTAATGAATATAAATTTCCAAAGTACAGCTTATGGATTACAATGGTTCCCCCCCCCCCCCATAACTTCCCTCCCACCCACAACCCTCCCCTTTCCCGCTCTCTCTCCCCTTCCATTCACATCAAGATTCATTTTCAGTTCTCTTTATATACAGAAAATCAGTTGAGTATATATAAAGTAAAGATTTCAACAGTTTGCCCTCACATAGCAACACAAAGTGAAAAATACTGTTGGAGTACTAGTTATAGCATTAAATCACAGTGTACAGCACATTAATGACAGAGATCCTACATGATATTTTTTTTAAAAAATTGATTAATTTTCTATGTAATTTCCAATTTAACACCAGGTTGTTTTTTTTTTTTCCCCATTTTCAATTATCTTTATATACAGGAGATCGATTCAGTATATACTAAGTAAAGATTTCATCAGTTTGCACCCACACAGAAACACAAAGTGTAAAAATACTGTTTCAGTACTAGTTATAGCATTACTTCACATTGGACAACCCATTAAGGACAGATCCCACATGGGACGTAAGTACACAGTGACTCTTGATGTTGATTTAACAATTTAACACTCTTGTTTATGGCGTCAGTAATCTCTTTTTTTTTAAGTTATAATATTCTTTTTGGTTGTGAAGTGTCATCTCGTTTTGGTTTTGATTTGTGTTTCCTTGTTAGCTAATTGCCTGAATTGTTCTATTTAACCAGACAGCCTTTTTTTGGCTATAAAATTAATGAATTGAAGGTTTAATTTTTAGACATTGATAATGGAGTGCCAAATTGCTGTTCAACAATTGTATGAAATTTCCCCTGCCTAGAACTTATGTAGAACATTGGTTCCATAAAATCCTAATCAAAATAAGTATTTAAATCTTTGGTAATTTAATGCAACTGATACTATTTTATTTCTTATTTTTTAAAGATTTTATTTATTTATTTGAGAAGCAGAGTTACAGAGAGGAGAGATAGAAAGGTCTTCCCTCAGCTGGTTCACTCCCCAAATGGCCACAACAGCCAGAGCTGAGCTGGTCTGAGCCCGGGGCCAGGAGCTTACATTCATTTTGAATAATTTTTTGTTAGATAAGGAACATTCTTGCATAAATTACCACTATAAAATATTTTGAGAAAATATAATATTTAAGAGTCCCTGTGATAACCAAAGTATCATTTTCAAAGTACTATTACCACTATAAAATATTTTGAGAAAATATAATATTTGAGTCCCTGTGATAACCAAAGTATCATTTTCAAAGTACTAAAAGGGATTTAGAAAATTTAAAAATTTATGTATTTGATTGGTAAAGTGATGAAAAATATCAAGCAAAGATTAAATGAGATAGAATACTTAGATTATGTGCAACATATTAACATTTCTCACTGAATCTGATTGCAAATTAAATTATGTTCAACAAAATGCAGGGAATTAGAAGTGATCTTTATTTGGGGTTGATCCATTTTATTTAGTTTCGTAGCCCTTTGGTTGCATTTATGGAAATTACTGAGTTTTTTCTTTACATGGTCCAGTATCAATTTCTGGGCATTTACTTATATTTAAAATAGTTTGAAATCTGGGTCTAAGGACTCTATGACTTTTGGTTTGCAAAATCCTGAAACAGAAATCAATAAAGTGTGATGTGCATCTTTGAGCTAATAGTGCTTACCAAGGGCTGAGTGTGAGAGAGGGGCAGATACTAAGTTACTACCTCCATTTTTTCCTGGGCTGTTTAATGCATAAAGATCAGAACCACTCAGGAGTGGACTGCCAACATCTCCATGTTTTCTTTAGAAAGATATGTGAACCCAAAGAGCTTTCTCAAAATTATGGAGTAGGTTTGAATTCATAGTGTTCTGAATTTAGGTTCTATCTTTTCGATTTAATGAGTTTCCCCTTCTACCTAGAGTTGATTGGTTCATGTTGCTAAAGCCAGAGGAGGTATGCAGTGATGTCGGGTGGATGACAGACATTATGTTCTTTTCTTTAAATTGTGTGTTTAAATGGTTGGACATTGATCCAGCCAACAGGAGCAAGATACTCTGTTGAAATGCTCCACATTTGGAATGGAGAAGAAAGGTCCCAGAAAATGTCCCAAGTTAATGTATGGAAACACCACGGGCTGGGAGGAACATACTGTGAAAGGAGTGATTTACCCCTCCTGTAGCTTTTCCTCAGAAGTGGCATTACATAAGGAAATCTGCCAAGTGTCTCTGTGTTGCTGTCATTGGGAAGGTGATTTAAGAATCTAAACAATGAGAAGTACAGATGTGACTTGGTTTATGATGGGGTGATTTTCTGACAAACATATCATAAATTGGGAAAATTGAAAATTGGAAATTTTTTAATACTTCTACACTATGGAACGTCATCACTCAGTAAACATAGTACCCTGTATGTTGGTTGTTTGCCCTCTGATGGTGTGGCTGACTGGTGGCTGTGGCTGCTGCCACCGCCTAGCATCCTGAGAGAGAATTGTGCCATATTACTAGCCCAGGGGAAGGCCAAAATTCACATGTGAAGTGCAACTTCCACTGAGTGCACACTGTATTTGCACCATGGCAAAGTTAACCCATTATAAGCTAGGAACCATCTGCACTCTCAACAGGAGTCCTGATTCGGGCTCCAATTATAGACTGAATTGTATATCTAAGAAAATTAATCTCCCAGTACCTCGGAATGCAACCTTAGTAGGAAATGGAGCCGCTGTATGCCCAGTTAGTAAATTGGCCTGAGATCATCCTAGAATAGGATGGATCCTTATGAAAGTGAAATGTAGGCACACAGTGAGTAGAAGGCCTTGGAAAGACAGGCAGAGATTGCAGAGATGCCTCTATGACCCAAGGGATGCCAAAAGTGGCTGGCTGACACCAGCAGCTACAGGGAGAGAGGGGACAGATTTTCCTCCAGAGTTCCAGAAGGAACCAGCTCTGTGGGCATCTTGAGTTCAGACTTCACACCTGTAGAACTGTGAGAGAATTAATTTCTGTCCCAGTTTGTGATAATTTGTGACAGCAGCCCTTGCAAAGTAACACTGGCCCACAAATTTCTAGCCAAACTACTTAATAATTGTGTCTCAATTTCTTTACTGGTGGAATAGATAGAATACTACCAGCTCCTAGTAAGTCTACAGTAGGTTTCCATGTTTAGCTGCCTTGGGTTTCTGGCCTGAAGCTCCTACCCAATCCTTCTCCATAGTACCAGCACAGCTTGGACTCCACTCTTAACACTGTAAGGAACCTCAGGTTCACCAGGATGGCTTGTTAAACACAGACTGTGTAACCACACTCTGAGTTGCTCGTGGAGCAGCGCTGGGGTTTGGCTTTAATAATTTGTTCCTCTAGCATGTATTGAGGACATGTGGAGTCCTGGAAGGCTAGGCATCATGTGCAGATCACCATAAATCACATCACAATGGACCTCAACTACCCTGCTCTCCGCTACCCACCCCCCCAACCCCGTAACATCTGAAAGTCTTTTGCTATCTTATTGGCTACAGGTTCTTTGGCCATCTTCATTCTGAATTTGGAAGTGATTTTCTTGTATGCTTCAAGCTTGGACTTGAATGTTTACCTTATCATTCTGTCTTGATTTTCCCTGAATCGTGGGATTTGTGATCTGATCTGAAATGAATCTCGGGATCCTTTCTCTCATCTCCCTGACAAAGACTTTGTACCATGAAACCCACCCCATGGGTAACATGTTCACCATATTACTTATTAGGTGCTGTTGGTTCACTCCCCAAATGTTTGCTACGGTCGGTGCTACGCCAATCCGAAGCCAGGAACCAGGTGCTTCCTCCTGGTCTCCCATGCAGGTACAGGGCCCAAGTACTTGGGCCATCCTCCACTGCACTCCCGGGCCACAGCAGAGAGCTGGACTGGAAGAGGAGTAACCGGGACTAGAACCCAGTGCCCATATGGGATGCTGCAGGCATGAGATTTACCAAGTGAGCCACGGCGCCGGCCCCAGTTTTATTCTTGTAGGTGGCTGTGGCATTTCTTCCCCTCGGTAATACATCTTCAGAGTTAAGGGCATCTTACCAATTGCCATCCAAAGTTGCCCAATTCAACCCAACTGTATTCATAGGGAACTAAAAATATTTCCGAAATCTGTGTTCTGAGGAATTCCCTACTTGAGAAACTTCCTGTGACTGGAACTTGAGAGGAAATGGATGTTCCTGAGAGGGTGGGGTTTCAGTGTTAACTAAATGACTGAAATGTGGTTTGAAAATGGGGCTTTGTATTCGATGTGTTGTGCTGAAGTCAGCTTCATATGTCGTGGTCCAGAGAAAACACAAACTGAGCATATTTTAAAAAACAACAACAACCGCGGCGGCCATTGGAGGGTGAACCAACGGCAAAAGGAAGACCTTTCTCTCTGTCTCTCTCTCACTGTCCACTCTGCCTGTCAAAAAAAAAAAAAAAAAAAACAACCAATCTAATAATTGTTTTAAAAGGCCAAAATAAAAAGCCCCAAACCAATCCAAGATAAATGAACTACTTACATTGTCTATCCTTCACCCTATTTTAAAATATAATTTCATCTTTCCAAAAAGGTAGCAAAATAGAATCAACATATTATTATTATTTTCATATATACTTGTGGGGATGATAATGACAGGATGTGGGATAGTTGTACTTTGAATTCTTGGTTTGCTGACAGGTTTATGCCAAGCTAAACTAGCTCTCCTTTCTTGCCTGGATTTTCTGTAGTTGAGAGAATACATTTTGAGATGATAGAGTAAAATGTATGCTATGACTAAGGAACAGGTGTCCTCTGCATGGCTGATTAGATACCACAATAGCGACAGAACTTGGCCTCCTTAACATAACTCTTTAACCAGCAGCCTAGCCAGATCCTAGGTTCAGCGTTAGTAACATGTCTTCAGCATCTCCAGTGATAATGTCCATCCAAGAACAGAATAAGGAAACCAATGGGAGCCTGCACTGTGGTGCAGCGGGTTAACACCCTGGCCTAAAGCGCATATGGGCATCAGTTTGAGTCCCAGTTGCTCCGCTTCTGATCCAGCTCTCTGCCATGGCCTGGGAAAGCAGTAGAAGATGGCCCAAGTCCTGGGGCCCCCGCTCCCACGTGGGAGACCCGGAGGAAGTTCCTGGCTACTGGCTAAGGATTGATGCAGCTCCGGCCGTTGTGGCCATTTGGCGAGTGAGCCATTGGATGGAAGACCTCTCTCTCTCTCTCTGCCTCTCCTTTCTCTGTGTAACTCTGACTTTCAAATAATAAAGAAATAAAGAAGCCAATGGTAAAAAATACTCTAATAATTTGCCCTTAATTAAGGTTATTGTCATTTGGGGAGAGAACACAGTTCTCCCATAGTCCAGTTGGTTGCCACATGATCACAAGCATTCAGCTGCCAATTCCCAGAAGCTAGGGAGGGTCAGGCTCAGGCAACCTGGCACATACTGGTCAACAGATCAGAAGGTTCGTTTGTAAATCAGAAGGTCAGTGTCTCACAGGTAGAACTGACACTTGCTAAAAGACTATATTCTTCGTCATTCAATCTGTCCATCTTTGAGAATGAAGCATAATGCAGTGCTTAGCAGGAGCTATTAGTTGATAAGATGTCTGCATTTTGGTTGCCAGCCTAACAAGACATGGAAGAGATTAGAATAGTATTGTGTGAGGGGAAAGGGATGTATTCCTTGGTGCTTGTTGGTTGCAAACAATGGCAGGGATATTGCCTGACTGAAACAAGGGGGAATTTATGGGAAGTATTTGGAAACTCTCAGAATTGATGGAACCCTATAAACCCAGGCTTGGAAACAGCTAGATGACAGCAACCATAACCCTTGAACAATCTGCTCTGATGAAGAGTCCAGCCCATTTCAATCTTCCTGACCCTCTGCTGGACCTAGCTTTTAAATTCCATCAGGCTTTTGAAATTTCAGTTATCCCATAACAAGTGAGTGCCTATATTGTCTGCTAACAGTTATAAAAATGAAAATAAGACTACACTCATAGAGGAAAGAATCTAAGACTATGGATGAATGTCTATAATATATTTTAGTATATTATACTAAAGTTCATAGCAGAAGTGCATAGTCAGGGCTCTCAGGCTCCAAAAATGAAGAAAGGGCATGAAGTTAAAAGGATGGGGAAAGACTTCCAAGGAAAGGTCCTGGAGATGGACACTGGAGATGGCAGATCTTTTGCTAGAAAAGTTGGGAGTGTTTGATTTGTGAACTCTAGTCTCTAACCATGAGGCGTGTAAAATGGGACCTCAAACTCTCAAAACTTTGAACATTTGACTGAATCCCGAATTAAACAAAGCAAGTACCTACATTTCCCTGGCTCTTCTTTTACCAATTTAGAAGGCTTATGATGCTAAACTTCAAAGAAACTACCTTGAAAGAAAGAACTACTTTAGAGCTTTGAATCCTTTGAAACCACTGTTAACTCTCCCATTTATCCCCTTCATCTCATCTAAATCCAGTATTTCTACTGAAGCCAAAATGTATGCCTATAGAGGCCTTTGAGAGTTACCTTTGAAGAGATTTGTTGAGCTCCTCCTATTAGCAGACATCACAGTAAAAGGCACTGGAGGTAGGTGGTGCGGTCCATACCAAGATGTGTGTTGACTAGACTTTGAACCCAAAGAATATCCAGACCAGTAATTCAGAAAACACTTCTTCTAGACATTTATTATACCCTGAGTTCAGAGGACCAAATGCACCCGACACTGAAAAAGTCCAAATATAGGTGCCCTCATCCATTGCAGAGATCTGCAGCAGAGGCTCTCTGGCGAAATACAGACTCACAATGCAGAGAAAGGGGAATCAAAGGTCAATGAGGAAGAGCATTGTTTGCAAAAGGTTGTTGTAATTCAGCATACTTCCCTATAGTCTCCTGAGATAAAATCAATGTAAAACAGCAAATAGCCTTACATCTGCTCAGGAAAGTCCCAATTAAACGAAACCCCCATGCAGCACCACCTCACTAATTGGGCAGCAAATTCATGGTCAGCAGTAATTCCATCACATCATTTATGCACTACTTCTCCTTGCATTATGCCACAGCGTCTAGCAAACACCAGACCTCTAGTTTGCACAAAGCTGCTGGATCGCTGGCACCTTTCAGAGGGTCACTTCTTCCAAGGGGGCAGAGGAGAAATCGCAGCCTTCATCTTTCATCCCTTTAGCCCTGTTGCCACTCCTCTGGCTACCGTCCCGACTTCATGAAATACAGCAAAGCAAAGGCACGAAATCCCAGCTCTGTATTTTACAAGTGACTAAACAGAGGCAATGGAAGGAAGTGACTTATGCATCCTCACTTTTTCTACTGCAGCCTCTGGCTTCAATTCAGAGTCTCCTGTCAGTGTTAATAAATAAAGATCTTCATGAATGAAGTGAAAAATACATCTTTCACTGAATCTGTGTTCCTACCATGTTAGGTCTAATGTTCAACAGCCTTCACCAGTAGCCCTGTGTTAATACTTGAATGGTGTAAGACCCACACACTTGTTCTGGAATGAGTAGCACTTAACATATTTTGTACCTTTGCATTCTGCACAGAGCTGGGCCCTGGGCCCTGGGCAGAGCTAGAAGCACCTTTCCAGAGATGAGAAATCAAAGAAAAGACTTTCTTTCTTTTCCTGCTTTCCATGTCTGTCACCTGCCACACACACCCCCAAAACTTGTCCCAGGGTCTCCATATGACCAGAGGGGGTTTGGAAAATGCAGCTCTACCGCGTGTTACGAGGCATGTGAACATCAGCGAGGACTAGCATGCTGGAGAGCTGCTATCTTTCATCCACTTCTATTTGCAGACTGATCACAAGTGTATGTGCTTTTTTAAGTTTTTAAAGATTTGTTTATTTATTTGACAGGCAGAGTAACAGAAAGAGCGACATGGGCACACACACACACACCACACACACACACGGAGAGAGATCTGGCTCACTCCAAGTGGAAGCCAGGAACCAGGAACTACCTGGGTCTCCCACAAGTACTTGGGCCATCATCTGGCACTAGCAGGAACTGGATTAGAAGTGAATAGCCATTACGTGAACCAGGCACCCCGATATGGGATGAGGGAGTTTCCAGCTGTGGCTTAACTCACTGTGCCACATGCCTTCCCCTCTATGTGCTTTTACTGCTCCAGTGTCCACTGCTCACCGCTTAACTCTGCCTCTATGTGTTTTTCTTCATATTTTCAAAAAAGGAGCATGACTGGGAGCCCAGCACTGGACAGGATCCTCTTGCATCAGTGTTCACGCTGAGGGGGAGCAGCCGTGGCTAGAGGGTGGGAGTCCCCTCAGGCTGCAGGTGGACCAAGGGTAGGTATTTCCGGAACTCCCCTTCTGTGACGCTATCGCTGTCTCTCTATTCCTCCCTGGCAGTTTCTCTCATCTTGGCTTCTGTCACTCCGATTTCTCTTCCTCATCACTTTGGTGCCCATATGGGGACAGCATTCCATTTCTTTCCCATGAGTTTCTTAAGTCCTGGAAGAACCAGCCGAAGTGGCTCATTAACCAGAATATGAAAACATCTAGTCCTGCTCTGTTCCCAGGTCACCCGATCCCAACAGCTGTATTTACTTTGTTGCACATATAGTATCAGTATCACATTTTTACACATTATGTGATGATTACTTTAGATTGGAAATCCTACCATAACCACTACCCCAAAACTCCCTAAACGCCAACGTCATTTTCGGGCTTGTTCCTTTCTGTAGAGGAGTAAATGGTATTGCTGCAACAGCACCTCAGTTCAATTCTACCCACCTGTCCAGCTTTAACGTTTCTTTTTTCAAGCTGTTAAATTTGATCAGACCGGGAGAGGGAAAAGCGCTGGTAGCTTTCCCTAAGGTGAAGCAAGTTCCAGGGATATTGAAACCAGGGCAGAGAAATGTGTTCTGTGGCCAACCAAGCGGGGCAAGGCACAGGAGGCGCAGTGACTAATTCATTATCCCAGATGGAAGGTCATTCCTCCCGTTCAGGCTGCAGAGAGAGGGCAGGCTCAAAGGGCAAGCGTGCCGTCCGCAGGCAGCGCCGCTGCGGTACCTGGAAGCCTTGCAAGCCACCTGAGCCCTGCGGCGCCCGGGCTGCCGAGCCGCAGCGAGCCGTCTGCAGCCTGTGGGGCCGAGACCGACCGCCCCGGGGCGGGAAGGTGCCCTCAGCACTTTGACCAGGGAGCACCTGCCGCGGGGTCGCACGCCACGGGCGCCCAGGTACGGCGCCCCGCAGCACCTGTCCAGCCAGCCGCGCGCCCGGGGCGGGGCTTCCCGCGTCCCCTTTAAGAGGCCGCATCACCCGCCCCTGACGTCAGGGTGTTTCTCCGCACGAGCCCGCGTCCCGCTCTGCTCCGCGCCCCCGCGCCCACAGCCCCAGCGGCGGCACGACAAGCGGCGGCCTGGAGAGCGCGCCGCCCGGCTCGGCCCTCGGCTCCCGCTCGGCCGCCGCTCGCTTCCCGCACTCGCAGCCTCCCGCGTCGGCGCGTCCCCCCGCACCATGTCGGTGGCCGGGCTTAAGAAGCAATTCCACAAAGCCACGCAGGTAAGGCGCGTGACAGGTGCGGCGCGGAGCAGTGCCGGGCGGCGCCTGGAGGGGCGCGCTCGCCAGGCTGCAGCGTGGGGACCCCAGCCCAGCGCTCTGCCCCTGCGGCGCGCTCCGCGCTCCTGCTCCGCCCGCCGCGGTGGCCGCGGGCATCCCCGGGCGGGAACCCGCCCTTCGCTCCGCGCCCGTGGCTCGGTGCGCCTCTGCGGGCGCCCGCGGCTCCCCGGCGTCCCGCCTGGTCTCCCTGCTCGCCGCCCCCGCACCGCCGAAGCGCCAGCGCTGCGGGGAGGAGAGCGCGGCGGCTGCCCCGCGGCGCGCAGGTGCCCGGGCGGTGCGGCGGGAGATTATGTAAAGTCGCCTCTCTCCCCCGGTGACCTTGCGGTGTGGGTGCGCCGGGCTGTCCCGGGGTGTGCTGGCCCGAGCGGGGCCCCGCAGTGGGGATGGCTGCGGAGGTGCCCGCCTCGGCGCTCCCCTCCGTGCCCCTGCGGTCTCCGAACCCCTCCTCCCCGGGCTGTCTCCGCTCCCAAGCAGTGGGCACCTGGGGACTGCCTTCAAGCAAGCACCTGCATTAACTTTTCCCTGGAGAACTCTTTCGTGAAACTTCCTTGAGGTCGTGGCTTGACCTGCGGTCTGCCGCGTCTTTACATTTTAACCAAGGGTTTTGCCTGTCATCCAAATTGTTAGCAACTTAAAAGCGTTCTGTATGTTTGAAGTATTTTTTTTTGCTGAGCCTTCACATTTTGGGAGATCAATAAGTTGTGATTAAAATAGAGTCGATTTCGATTCTAATAATTTAAATTTCATTGGGCTCATTTGAGCTTTACAAGGGGAAATATCAGTGAATACATAGGATGTGACCTATTTCTTATATAATATGTGGAATTATTATTTTTTAATTTTTCTGAAATAGGTTAGCATTTAGAGCATCTTTAGGGAAAGACTGTTGACTTAGCTTTCAGTGTTCTTCATCATTTAACCACACATAGCTTTCTGCATGTTAAATATAATTCATGGTGAGTTTTCTGATAATTTCTCAGAAGTGGTGAGATTTTGCCAGGCTATGGCAGTCACAGCTGTGCTCTAAACCATGTCCAGAAAAAAGGGGGGTCGTGCTTTACAGATTCTTGGTGGAGTTAGGGTGACAGATGCAGTGTGGACTTCTTCTGTGTGTTTTCATGCAGGTGCGTCATCTCTATCCCATAGACTTGCCTGGATAGAATTCATTAAATCTGTTCGTTTAGGAAATTAAGATAACCAGATCATTTCAGGAACAGTACTCCGTACTGTAATTATTTTTGCTATTCCAATTGGAGCTTTCTGAGGCCTCTCTGCCAAAAATGTGTTAAAGTATAAAATGCACTGTTTGGGAGTTCAAAAAAACTTTCTACCTCGAGTGCCTTCAGGTTTAAGGAACCAGCTCTGGGCTGCACACTGAGTTTTGTAGCAGGATTTGTTTGGTATTATGAAACTGTTTTATTTCAGATGCTGTCCCTTCCCTAAAGCAGACCTCAGCATCAAATTTACCTGCACCACATCCTTTTTCTCACTTTGATTCTGAAGACTTCCCTTGCAAAGCTTGGTGCCCTAAAAAGCAGTTAGGAGTCTTGGCTTTGGGGTGGGAAGGGATGAGATTTGAATCCTCCTCTGCTGTCTCTGACCTTGAGCGAGTTATTTAATTCTTGAATCTATCCTTGCCAAAATGAGGTTAATATCCATTTTTCTGGGTTCAAATGAGGATATGTGAGTTTCCAGAATACAGGTAAGAAGTGTTCCATAAATGACAGCTATTAACATCAAGGGTGATTTCATGAGTATGAATATTATCTCTTTTGTTAGTAATAATGGGATATGGGAGAATTACTGAGGCTAGAGATTTTAGCTTTGCTAACTTACAAAGTCATCAAACAATTCCACTTCAGCTGATCCTGAAGTCCTGTGTAGCTCAAAACTATGAAATCAAACCATGGAATTGTGGTGTGGAAGAGCTTCTTCCGTGGTTGGAGGAGGAGTGCTTGTGATGAGATGGCCCTTTCTCACCTTGAGTCTATGCAGAACCACTTAGTTGTGTTCTTTTTCCTGAAAAGCCTTTCATTTTAAAGGGGGAAAACCCACAGTCTGATCCATAACTGAATGACGGACACTCAGTCTTCTGTCTGTGTATGTGCATTTTGGAGTGGTACGCGTAAAGCTGTGTGGTTTGGGCAGTAGTCATGTCCAAATTCTGGAGCCATTTTTCCCAGACAGGTTCATGAACTGGACCTTATCTACAGAGGAAGCTTTAGACCTACAATCATCTTCTCTTTAGAATTGACATATGCAAATTGAGGGCAAAGACCGTTGGTGTTTATACAACTGATTTGAAATTTCTGACATTGTTATGTCACAGCTATTGCATTATATTAGAACTGATGGTTTCTTTCTAGTTGCTCAGAGTTATCTTCAGTATCTGTGCTATTTAGAGGTGAAGATATGCTTTTTCCAAATAAAATTTACTAGAAAGAAAATCTTTTTAGGATGAGAATATTTTAAAATAGCAAAGATTGGCCAGCTTATTTTAAAATTGATTTGAGAGCCAGAGGGATAGACACACACACTCCCATTTGCTGGTTCATTCCCTAAACGCCTGCAGTGGCCAGGGCTGAGGCAGGCCAAATCCAGGAGCCAACAGCTCTGTCTAGGTCTCCCACATAGGCAGCAGGAACCCAGTTACTTGAGCCATCACTGCTGCCTAGCTGGGTCTGCACCAGCAGGAAGCCGGAGACAGGAGCCAGGGCTAAGTACCAAACTCCAGTACTCTGATGTCAGACCCTGGGATCTTCTCCACAATGGCTAACTGCCCACCCTGAGCCTCTTGTTTTAATGTATTTTATTACTTAATTTCTCATAGAGATATGATGTACTATGGAATTAGAGTAAATAAGATACTCTTTGCTTTCTCTGAAAAATAGGGCAAATGAGCTCTATTGCTTTACTTCAAGTAAGTTTTATTGAAATTGCAATTTCATTTTATCAACAGCAGTATCAGTTTCTTTCACTTGTTTTAAACTGGCAGTAGCTTAGGTTAAAAAACTAGGTCAAGATCCAGTTAACGTGCTGCTTTTTAAAACCTGCACTTTTTTCCTTCAGGTCAGTGTTTTATGCATTTAATAAACCTCGGCTTTATAGCAGTAGGCGAAAGACTGTTAAACTGTGTGCTAGAGCTTCTGTAACAGGACCATGCAAGGAGTGGGTTAAAGCAGAGTGCTTTGTCTCAAGCTTCTAGCAACAGAGACCCTGGAAGTCTGACGTCCGAATGTCAGTAGGGCTCTGTTCCCTGTGAAGGCACTAGGTGGGTTGTGTCCCAGGCCTCTCTCGTGCCATCTGGTGCTTTGCTTTGTAGGCAGTCTTTGGCCTTCCTTGACTTGCAGGTATGTTGTCTTGATCTCGTCTCCGTGTTCGCATCCTCCCCGTGTGTGTATCTGTCCAGAGTTCCCAGTCCTATAAGCACACCAGGTCATACAGCATTGGAGGAGCTTTACTGCATCTCTAGTAGTTACATGTGCAATGCCACTATTTACAAATAAAGTCCCATTTTGAGGTTTGAGGAGTTAGGACTTTAATATGTTGATTTTGGGGGCATACAATTCAACCTGTAATCATTGTTTACAAAAAAAAAGGGCTCACCATAGTATTTTTTAAATGTGATATTTGATTCAGCATTTAAAAGGGGAGTTCAGGCAGTGATATTTAAATTTCTATTGAAATTGAATGAGAAGTGCTTTCTTTTTTTTAATGAGCTTGGTAGGGATATTGCTACGCTCTGGACTTGTCCACCCAGAATTCATATGTAGAAATCTAATTGCTAATGAGATAGTTTTAAGAAGTGGGGTGTTAGGAGGTGATTAAGACCTTGGAGCCCTTAAGCAAATGTTGCAGGAAGCATGTGCGTACACACACACACACACCCGCCTCCTGGCAAGCAAGGCTTTGGCAGCAAGGTGCTGTCTTTGAAGCAGAGAGCAGCCTTCACCACATCAGAAATCTGCTGGTGCCTTGAACTTGGACTTCCAGCCTCCAGAACGGTGAGGAATGCATTTCTATTTTTTAGAAAAGATGTATTTATTTGAAAGCCACAGTTAGAGAGAGGGAGGGAAAGAAATCTTTCATCCCCTGGTTCACTCCCCAGATAGCCGCAATGGCCAGGGCTGGGTCAGGCTGAAGCCAGGAGCCAGGAGCTTCTTCCAGGTTTCCTACATGGGTGCAGGGACCCAAGGACTTGGGCTGTCTTCCACTGCATTAATAGGGAGCTGTATGGGAACTGTAGCAGGCAGGACTACAACAGGAGCCCATATGGGATACCAGCATTGCAGGTGGTGGCTTTATCCACTACTCTAGAACACCAGCCCCTAAATTTCTATTTTTTTACTGAAACGTGATTTTAAGGTTTTATTTATTTATTTGAGAGGTAGAATTACAGAGAGAAGGGGAGACACAGAAAAAGGTCTTCCATCTGCTGGTTCACTCCCCAAATGGCTGCAATGGCCTGAGTTGTGCCGAGCCAAAGCCAGGAACCTGGAGCGTATTCTGGTTCTTCCATACAGGTGCAGGGGCCCAGTCACTTGGGCCATCCTCCGCTGCTTTCTGAGGGCATAGCAGAGAGCTGGATCAGAAGAGGAACAGCGAGGACACGAACCGGCGTCCATCATATGGGATGCTGGTGCTGCAGGCGGAGGCTTAGCCTAAGCCCCAGTGCTGGCCCCTAAATTTCTATTCTTTGTGAGTTACCCTGTATAAGGAGTTGTGTTGTAGTAGGCTGAACGGACTAAGACAGAAATACATACAGCCACTGGGTTAGTCTCTTTTCTGTGGCAATCACAGAATACCCAAGACTGGGTCATTTACAAAGAAAATGGGTTTATATTGTCTCCGGTTTCTGGAGGCTGAGAAATCCAGGATTGGTGGCCGTGGCTTATGAGGGCCACCTGCTGCTTCAGCTGGTGATGGGAAACAGAAGCGCCAAGCGTGTGGAGCGAGCTTGCTTGATACCACCTGCTGCCCTGGTAAGGAACACGGTACCTTGAGAATGAGAACTCCCACGGAGAGGCATTGATCCTTTCAGGAGGGCTCTCTCTCCTGTGAGGCACACACCTCCCAGCCATGTCACTGCGAACTGAGATCTTAGCACTTCAAGTGCTGGGGGACGCAATCAAATCGTAGCACTTGTGATACAATATGCAGTGATCCAATTCATAGGGCAGACTGTCTGTTGTGATACAGTCTGGTACGTACTTATCGTCACACTTGGACTCTTCAACTGGGAACATTAAGTTCCAGTGGCGTTCTGTGCCTTTCTGTCTTCACTGACTTCTTCATGCTTTCATGGCATTACAAATGCTGCGTTTTAGGTAGAGGCTTTGCTCAGGAGAATGTTACATAAACCCCTTCATGCTTTGTTGACTTAGGAGATTTTAAACTTAGTACAGCTTTAGAGAAGTGCATAATTAGTTATCCCTTTATCTGAGGGAAGTTTTTAGTTCCTTAACTGCCTGCTGGAAGCAATAACAATCTCTACCGCCTTTAGAATCTCCACTGTAGCTTCTTATTCAATACAGATCTCCCTCCTATACTGGTACCTTGGTCAGGTTTGTAGCCTGTGGTCTGTCTATAAAAGGCTGCAAAGGGTCCTGCATATTTTCTCAAATTGTACGCCACATTTTCTGTGTGCATTTTCCTGAGATGGAGTCTATCATCAGATTCTTAAAGGGATTCTTAATCCCTGCCCACACTCCCCTGTGCAATAAATTGATCCTGCCATTGGAGACAAGGGTGTCTGTCTTTCTGTCTTTCCCTCCTGCTTTCCTTCCTAAGGCAAAGAGACAGATCTCCCAATCTGCTGGTTCACTCTCCCAACAGCCAGGGATGGGCCAGATTGAAGCCAGGGGCCCAAAACTCATCTTGGGTCTCAGATATGGCTGCCAGGGACCCAGACACTTGCGCCATTACCTGCTCTGCCCCAGGGAGGGCGTTATTAGGAAGCAGAGCCAGGACTCCAGTTCTGGCACTGTGGTAGGGGATGTCTTACCCAGTGAACCAAACACCTGCCCTGAGGTTCTTCTTGATTAAAGTGACACAGTTATGTTTTTGCAAGTTTGAAAAAAGTGATTCTTTATCATTTTAAATTGAGTTTCTGTGGATTTTGGTTTTAATCTACCTGGAAAATTTTAAAGTATCTCCCAAATTAATTAGAGGCGCCACTGAAAATGGCAAGACTTGATTGGAAAATTGTAACTGGAGGACGGATGTCATGGGAGGGAGGGAGGAGTTAATATTCCAGGAAGGGACTGTGACTTGCAAAGCAGATTCCATTCTGCCCAGCCTCCTGTGTGGCCCTGGGAGTCCCTGGGCCTCAGGCAACCCTAAGGCTTTCTTTACCATGGTAACTTGAGATGGAGAGAAGATAAGTCCCACAGACAAGTGAAGTAGGAAACTTCTGCAGGGCAGTGGCACTTAAGAACTGCCTCAGTGTTCAAAGTGGGTGCCTGATGAAGCAGTCTTTCCAAATCAAGGCCAGATAGGCAAGATCCTTGGTAGTAAGCATTCAGTGCATCTCCTTGGCATCGCTCATTTCCGTATTGTTATTTTAGTCCTTTGTACCCTTGTTCCGTTTCTTTATGTGATGGTCAGGAAAGGCCACAAGAGGCACAGGAAAGGCTCAGGAAAACAAATTTGGGCTCAGATGTTTGGTCAGTGGTGAAGATACTGGTTAAGTGGTTCAGTGGTTAATATAGTAGTTAAGATGCCCGCGTCCCACATCAGAGTGCCTGGGTTCAGGTCTCGGCTTCACTCCTGATTTCAGCGTCCTGTTAATGTGCACCCTAGGTGCTAGCAGATGATGGCTCAAGTTCTTCAGTTCCTGCCACCCACGGAGAGGCCCTGGTCTACCCCAGGTGATAGCTGGCCCTTTAGAATGAGCAAGTAGATAGGTGATCTCTGTCTCTCCGTCTCTGTCTTTCAGATAAATACTGTGTGATTATGAGGCCCTGTCAAGTTTTCTTGTATACTGTCAGCAGAATATTTTATATGATACTAAGTTGCCAGCTGATGTCTAATGCATAAGGGAATCACTACTGTTTATGAAGCTTTACACTTAGCACACGTAGCACTTTTCCTGTTTTTCTTTTCATTTTTACAATGACATACTTTCAATTTTCTTTATAATCACAAACTTAACCCTCCACTAAATAAAGGATTCAGCAAGTAGTAAGTACTTTCACTGTTCCTTCACAGTATAAACAAGGGCTATAATCAGTGATCAGATCTCAAAATGTCAGTTTGTCTCATATACAATTTTTTTTTGTACTTTGTATATGTTTCTTTTAATGAAAATTGAACCTTCACTGTAGATGCTAATTGGAGCAGTTTTATAATGCTAAGAAGTATGTCAGTATCAAGGTATAATGCTTAATAGTTGCATAGAGCAGCTAGTCTCTTGTTCTTTTATAATACTACGTTTGAGAGGCATAGAAGGAGAGAAATTTACCATCTACTGATTCATACCCCAGATGCCTGTGATGTCAAGAACTGTGTGGAGCTGAAGCTGGGAACCAGGAACTCAATCCAGGCCATTCATGTGGGTGGTGGGAACCTAACTACTTGAGCCATTATGTGCTGCCTCCCAGGCTCTGCATTAGCAGAAGCTGAGTCAGGAGCTGGAGCAGCGTACGGAACCCTGGCACCTCAATTGGGACCTGGGTGTCTTAGCCAGCATCTTAGCTGCTGGTCTAAATGCCTGCCCCTGCCTCTACGTTTGTTTTTTTTTTTTTAACTTTTATTTAATTAATATAAACTTCCAAAGTACAGCTTATGGATTACAATGGCTTCCCCCCCCCATAACTTCCCTCCCACCTGCAACCCTCCCCTTTCCCGCTCCCTCTCCCCTTCCATTCACATCAAGATTCATTTTCAATTCTCTTTATATACAGAAGATCAGTTTAGTATATATTAGGTAAAGATTTCAACAGTTTGCCCCCACATAGCAACACAAAGTGAAAAAATACTGTTGGAGTACTAGTTATAGCATTAAATCACAGTGTACAGCACATTAAAGACAGAGATTCTACATAATATTTTTTTAAAAAATTAATTAATTTTCTATGCAATTTCCAATTTAACACCAGGGTTTTTTTTTTCCGTTTTCAATTATCTTTATATACAGAAGATCGATTCAGTATATACTAAGTAAAGATTTCATCAGTTTGCACCCACACAGAAACACAAAGTGTAAAAATACTGTTTCAGTACTAGTTACAGCATCACTTCACATTAGACAACACATTAAGGACAGATCCACATGAGATGTAAGTACACAGTGACTCCTGTTGCTGACTTAACAATTTGACACTCTTGTTTATGGCGTCAGTAATCTCCCTAGGCTCTAGTCATCAGTTGCCAAGGTTATGGAAGCCTTTAGAGTTCACTGACTTTGATCTTATTCCGATAGGGTCATAGTCAAAGTAGAAGTTCTCTCCTCCCTTCAGAGAAAGGTACCTCCTTCTTTGATGGCCCCGTTCTTTCCACTGGGATCTCACTTGCAGATATCTTTCATTTAGGTCTTCTTTTCTTTTCTTTTCTTTTTTTTTTTTTTTTTGCCAGAGTGTCTTGGCTTTCCATGCCTACAATACTCTCATGGGCTCTTCAGCCAGATCCAAATGCCTTAAGGGCTGATTCTGAGGCCAGAGTGCTGTTTAGGACATCTGCCATTCTATGAGTCTGCTGTGTATCCCGCTTCCCATGCTGGATCGTTCTCTCCCTTTTTGATTCTATCAGTTAGTATTAGCAGACACTAGTCTTGTTTGTGTGATCCCTTTGACTGTTAGACCTATCTGAGTGATCAATTGTGAACTGAAATTGATCACTTGGACTAGTGAGATGGCATTGGTACATGGCACCTTGATGGGATTGTATTGGAATCCTCTGGCATGTTTCTAACACCACCAAATGCCTGCCCCTGCCTCTACGTTTAAATGTACGAGAAACGTTGTCTGCTGTGAACACTCCTGTTTGGGAAGGGAAGGAGTGGGAGTCACGGTGGCTTTGTCCATGACTGGAGTGCCACCATGCTGCGTGAGCATTGTGAAGTCCCGTGTCTATAGTAAGGAAGTTCCTTGATTTAACCCTACTTTTACAACCTGGGAAGAACCATGTTGTTCGTTCTTGTATTTGGCCAGGTCTAACAAGGTGCCAGGAGTGTGTTCTCTTCTGGTGCTGGGTAACTTTTTCAGTCAACTTTGGTAGTTTAAATTTTGAGACTGTTTCGTAGGCTTTTAACTGGCTTATTGCTGATTGGAGCAATAAAATGCCTTCAGAAACTTAGCAGGCTTCTGATCTGTTTTCTATTTGTCATTTCCTTTGCCAGTTACCACATGGAAATTCCTTTTTTGACCTTCTTTTCAAATAGTAGCGTTGGCTCTGTTAATTTGAATTTTACAAGTGGGCCTAATACTTTAGCTTAACCATGAATTCTTAACAGGCCTTTGTTGCTTAAAGCCCGTTTTATTCTTCCTGTAACTTGCTTCAGGGATCCAGGATGCCCCTGGGTGGTTCCTACCATCATTAACACATGGGTTTCAAGGTTGCCAAAGGAAAAGAGCATGTTAGAATAAGCATGGGAGATGTTCCTAGGTCAGGCCTGGAAGAGGAAGGTGGTAGGCAGAATGCTAACAATCTGGGTGTGCCCCGCCCGTGCCAGGGTCCGGGCTACCAGAGCACCACTCTGCGCGCACTTGTCCTGGAAACTCTTCCGGCCCCCGCAGCCTGAGGACTGGGAACATGTCCAGCATCGCCCTCAGCAGACTCACCCAGGAGAGGAAAGCATGGGGGAAAGACCACCCGTTTGCTTCGTGGCTGTCCCGACAAAGAATGCTGACTGCACGATGAGCCTCATGAACTGGGGTGCGCCATGCCCACAAAGAAAGGGACTCCCTGGGAGGGAGGCCTCTTCAAGCTGCTGATGCTTTTCAAAGAGGACTACCCGTCCTTGCCCCCGACATGGAAATTTGAGCCCCTCAGCCTAGTGTGCCTGTCCACCCTGGAGGAGGACAAGGCCTGGAGGCCGGCCATCACGATCTAACAGATCTTGTTAGGAATACAGGAACTGCTAAGTGGACCAGACATCCAGGACCCAGCTAAAGCAGGCGCCTACATGATTTACTGCTAAAACAGAGTGGAAATGGTTCCAGCATAGGCCAAGAAGTTTGCACCCTCCTAAGCAGCGACTGTGGCGTCATTCAAGGAAGGGGTGGGTTTGGCAAGAACTTGTTTTACAACGTTTGCAGGTCTGAGGTTGCTCCGAACAACGCTAGTCACCTAGGGGAGGTTGGGTGGGTGCCTGGTCCATTGCCCCACTGTACCCAGCGCTCCATTGGCTGAACAGCCCCCATTCTCACACAGGGTTTCTTCCTCCAGTCTTTTGTATTTTTGATTATTATATAAAACTCGCTTTTAGTATAATTATTGATGTCAGTATTTCAACTGCTGCAAAAGGATAAACTTTTATACTTGTGCAAGTCCCCCTGGCACTAGTCCCCTTCCTCTTGGATGCAGGCATGCTTCACAGTAGCACATGCTATGTCTCCCGCTGGCTGTGTCAAAAGAGAATCCCATGCCCTCCCTCCTTCGGGCCGTGCTATGTGCCCAGGAGCCTGGGACAGAGCCAGCAGCGTCCCTACTGCATTGGCCCATCTCTTCTTCATGGGGTGTTTGTCTGTTGTTGCTGTTTAGAGTCAATAAATTTTATGTGATATCAAAAAAAAAATTCTTAGTGACTCTGGGGGTTGTATAAACATCTCGCTTTTGAGTGTGGGTACAAACTTCCACGTGGAAAGGTGTCACTCCCATGTTAGATAGTTTGTATGGCTGAAGCGAGATTATATGGTTGTACTTAATCTAATCTTGTGACCCTTTAAACAGCAGGGCGTTTTTCTCAGGTTGGTAGCAGAAGGGGATTTGAGAAATCCGAAGTAAGGAATGCAGGCGTCATCTAAGCAGAGAGAGGCTTGTGGATGACAACCAGCAGGGAAAGGAGGGGCAGCCTCCCTGGGCCTGCAGAGAGGAGCCAGTCTAGCCAACATCTTAGTTTGACTTTATGTCACCCTGAATGGAGAGCCCAATCTAACTGGGCCAAAGTTCGATTTGTAGAACTGAGATAATAAATGGGTATTGTTTTAAGCTGCTAAATTTGTGGTAATTTGGAATACAACAGTAGAAAACTAATAGAAGGAATAATCATTTCTGTTTATGTTCAGTTGACTGGAACGTGTAACACAGCCCCTCTGTGGTTCACCTAAGTACAGAGGGAGAAGTCAAGGATAGTCAAGTGGGTTGTGGTTCAAAAGCCAGGAGCTTTTGCCATCACTTCTGTCTATAACACATTAATATATGTGTGTACTTATAAGTATGTGTGTGTATGATATACAACATAAACACACGTGTATGAAATTCAAGTCCAGTTTGCTTAATCAGCTCTCATTATAACATAAGGTTCAGTATTCCCTTATGTCTTTTTTTAAAAAAATATTTTACAGATTATTTTCCCCCAAAGTACTTAGACTTTTTGATATTTAAATGTTTTTGTTTGAGACACAACTTTATTTCTGTGGTCCTTCATCATTTAAATAAAACTTATTTATTTGAGAGACAGAGAGAGGGAAGGGGAAGGGCAAATGGAAGTGGAGAGAGCTTGCATCCACTGGTTTGTTCCCCAAATGCCTGTGACGGCCTTGGCCCTGGATGAAGCATTGGCTCCCAGGACCATTACTGGCAGACGCTAGAGTTTGGAGCTGGAGGAGAGTGTTGAGCTCACACAGGTGGACTCTTTGATCTTGGACATTCAGCTTGCAAAACTGAGCTAAATGAACTTATTTTCCTGATAAAGTACCAGCTTCAGGTGTGCAGTCATAGCAACCCAAAATAGACAAAGACAGTTAATATTGGGTCATCCAGAGGTCCTGTTCTCTTGCACTTGATTTCTGTCCCCTTTTCTACTTTTTACTTTAACAAACAACAAAATTGTTTTTCAGTAAGCTCTTTTCCATTTATCTCATCTTTGAACCTCTGTGTATCTGTGGGCCTTTTGAAGTTTACAACTCTAAAATCTTTGAAGATTCTTTTTTGTGCTTGTTACCTTTGCCTTCAACCTAGCCAGCCAGATAGGTATTTGTAATACTCATATCTATGTCATCTCCAAATTTCTGAACCCTGGAAAACCCCTTTTTCTTTACTCCAACAATGAGAAAAGTTTCTCATTCTTTACAAAACTTAAAATTCAGAGCAAATATTTTGTAATCATATGATAAATTTAATTCATTTCTCGGAGGCTCCTTCAGCTACTCTCTCTGAGGGTCCGGGTACGTATTAAGCCTTCCTGACCTGAAAATCTAAACTAGAAAATGCTCCAGAATCCAAAAACACCTAATATCCCAAGCATTTTGGGTAAGGCATGCTCAGCTTGTGTACAGGCTGATCATTTTGATCCATTTTTACCATAAACCTCCTTATGTTAGAGGATATGTGTTAAATAGGAAGTTCATCACAAAATCTGTTGTGCCATTTAACCTCTCCCACATTTATGAGTCAAGGAGTTATGCCAATAGCATGTGATATGTACTGGCTTGTACTTTATTACTTCTACATTCTTGCTGTCAGCAATGCTGTGTCTGCTGCTTTTTGCTGTGAGTGATTCAAGTGAACCTGGGCAGACTCTTGGCCTTTGCCATATGGTTATTGTGGAGTGATTTGATTTTTTTTCCAGTTGTCATTCAATTTTGTCTCATTGACTTTTTGGGCATGTGATTTCATCTGATGAATGATACTGCCTATTAAGATTTTCTAGCAAAACCCAGTGAACAATTTCCGTGGAAAATGGAAATGAAAAGGTAACTTTTTTTGTGTCAAAATTAACTTCAAATCCATGTGTAGTATTTTTTTTTATCATGTGTATTTTCCATGAACTTTTGTGAAGATTTGTGTGTGTGTGCATGTGTGTGTGTATGAGGCAGGATTTATTATGGAAATTGGCTCATGTTATTGTGTGGGCCAAGAAGTCCAAATTATGCCCTTTGTTTTAATGGAAGTCCAGGGAAATGTGTAGCATGGCTCAGCCCTGGTCCAAAGGCCAGAGCGCCAGTACTGCTGATGGTGTAATTCTCTGCCATAGGCCTGAGAACCTAGGTTGTGACTGCTGCAGTCCTGCAGTCCTGTGTCCCAAGAACCTAGAGTTATGTCTGAAGATGGTAGAAGATATGTCCCAACTCAGGAGTAAATTCACTTTCCTTTCATCTTTTTTTTTCTATTCAGGCCTTCAAGGGATTGGATGATTTCTACCCTCAGGTTTCCTTTTCTCTATTTATTTGTCCAAATGGTAGTCTCTTTTGTAAACACCATGTTGGACACCCCCCAAATCATGTAATATTTAACAACCATCAGCTTTTTACTTCATGCAGTCAAGTTGATATAAAATTGACCATAATGCTGACTTAATATTGATTTCAAAACAAATCATTGTATCATTTTCTTTTTATTTTTTCAAAGATTTATTTTATTTATTTGTAAGAGTTACAGAGAGAGGTAGAGACAGAGAGAGAAGTCTTTCATCTGCTGGTTCACTCCCCAGATGCCGCCACTGCCGGAGCTGCGCCAATCTGAAGCCAAGAGCCAGGAGCTTCTTCCAGGTCTTCCATGTGGGTGCAGGGCCCAAGGACTTGGGCTGTCGTCTGCTGCTTTCCCAAGCCATAGCAGAGAGCTGGTTTGGAAGAGGAGCAGCTGGGACTAGAACCAGCATCCGTATGGGATGCCAGTGCTTCAGGCCAGGGCTTTAACCCGCTACACCACAGCGCTGGCCCCTGTATCATTTTCATAAATGGAAAAACCATTGTTACTTATCGTACAGAAAAATATGTTAAGTCCTAGATACTCGTGCTTGGGTAGAACTGTAGGTTTATTTTGCCTTTGTTAGCATAGAATGTAGATAGGTAAGTTTATCCTGACAATAGCTTAAGACCTTCTTCTCTAAATCAGAATAACTGAAAGAAATAAAAAAAGAAGAAAGAGTTGGGTGATTGTTTTACTCATCAAGTGATCCAGTGTTGTGAAATTGTGAGATACGTATTTGGTCTTCACCCCAGTGTCCTGGCTAAAATCTCTTAAAACTGTTGGAATCTGTGGAGTAGAAAGATTGTTTTTTGTATGATAATGAGATGGCAAGGGACAGGAGACCCCCTAGATAGCTTAAGGATGGGGGGCTGGTCTACCACCACGATGTGTTTAGAGGATTAGGACTTCCAGCCTCACCCCACAACCTCTAAACCTCTGAAGGTGCTAAGGAACTGAAGTTTAAGTTGGTTGTCAATGGACAATGATTTGATCAACCATGCCTACATGATGAAACCTTCATTAAAACCCAAAATCACAGGGCTTGGGGGGCTCTCCATATGGCTGGATATGGCTTCCTGGAGAAGGTACACCAGGAGAGGATAGGAAGTGCTGTGCCCCTTCTCCCATACATTACCCTGTGCATCTCTTCATATGACAGTTCAGATGTATCCTTTGTAGTATTCTTTATAATAAATGGCTAAATGTGAGTAAGTATTGGAGTTCTATGTGCTGCTCTAGAAAATTAATACAACCCAAGGAGAGAGTGGTGAGGTTCCTATTTGTAGCCATTTGCCCAGAAGCAAAGGCCATGATCTGTGCTTGAGACTGGCACCTGAAGTGAGAGCAGTCTTGTGAGATTGAGCCCCCAGCCTTTGGAACTGCCACCATCACCAGATAGGCAGTGTCCGAATTGAATTGAACTCGAGATACCCAGCTGGTGTACACTGGAGAACTCAATGTAGAACTGGTTGCTTGAAGGACGAAATCTCCATACTCTTTTTTTTTTTTAAGATTTATTTATTTGAAAGAGTTACACAGAGAAGGAGAGGTGCAGAGAGAAAAAATCTGGCCAAGAATATGGAAAGACAGTATATGGAAAATGTGAAAGAAGTATGTATAAGTGGCCAAGATACAAATGAAAAAAATCACAGGAATCAAATACAATATATTGCCATTTCTCGTTGCTTAGATTGGCAGAGAAGGAAAGGGTGGTAACGTTTTGAGTTAAGAAGAGTGTTGGCTGGCACCGCGGCTCAATAGGCTAATCTTCCGCCTAGCGGCGCCGGCACACCGGGTTCTAGTCCCGGTCGGGGCACCGAATTCTGTCCCGGTTGCCCCTCTTCCAGGCCAGCTCTCTGCTGTGGCCTGGGAGGCCAGTGGAGGATGGGCCAAGTGTTTGGGCCCTGCACCCCATGGGAGACCAGGAGAAGCACCTGGCTCCTGCCTTTGGATCAGCGTGGTGTGCCGGCCGCAGCACGCTAGCTGCGGCGGCCATTGGAGGGTGAACCAACAGCAAAGGAAGACCTTTCTTTCTGTCTCTCTCTCTCACTGTCCACTCTGCCTGTCAAAAAAAAAAAAAAAAAAAAAAGAGTGTTGAGTGTGGGTTTTCCTTTGATGGGGGAATATGAACTGTTGGGATACAGAGGCCAGTAGTTCTGTTCTTTGTGATTCTTCTTCCAGGAATCCATCCATAGAAGATAAACATATAAGCACCCAGTACTTGTATATGAGATTGTTCACTTTAGTAGTCACTGTGGTGAAAAATTGGAAACACACTAAATGCCAAACAGGGGATGGAGAAGTAAATCATGGTATGTCTGTGTTAGGGAGTCTCTGTGGTGGTCATTTCATCCATTGGGCAGTTTTTATTGCTGTAAAGAAATATTCATGATCATTGCTAAGTGAAGAAAGCATACTGTATAGCAAATATGCAGTAAACCTAGTATTGTAACAATATAGGTAAAGTAGTAGCTAAAATATGCTTATAATTTATAGGCCAACACTATGTTGTATTGCCATAATCATTTAAAACTTTACTTAAAATTTTTTAAACTTGAGAGATGGGGGCATAGGGGGGAGGGAGGGAGGGAAGGAGGGGAAGACAGAGAGAGAGAGAGAGAGAGAGAGAGAATGATATCACTAGTGCACTGTAATCCCCTGGTTCACTCCCCAAATATCGGCCATGACCAAGACTGGGCTGTGCCAAAGCAGGGGGCAGAGGACTCAATCCATGTCTCCCAGCAGGTGGCAGGAACTCAACCACTTGAGTGAGCCCTTACCTGCTGGAATGGGGATGCAGAGCCAGGAATCAAACCCAGGCAGTTCCACATGGGACATAGGTGTCATAATTGGTATCTTTACTGCAGGGCCAAAGATCTGCCTGAGGTTATTGGTTTTTTTAAATTTATTTATTATGCATTTGAGAGAGAGAAAGAAAGAGAAAAAGAGAAAAGGGAGGGGGGAGAGGGAGAGAAAGAGAGGAGAGAGAAAGAGATTGATTTTACATCTGCTGGTTTACTTCCAAGATGGCTACAATGGCCAGGGCTGGGCCAGACCAAAGCCAGGAGCCAGGAGCTTCATCTAGGACTCCCGCATAGGTGGCAGGGGCCCAAACACTTGGGCCATCTTCCACTGCTTTCCAAGGTCGCAGCAGGGAGCAGGATTAGAAGTAGAGCAGCCGAGACAGGCACTGGTGTCCATGTGGGATGCTGTTGTCACAGGCAACGGCTTTACCTGCTCTGCTACAGTGCTGTACACCACCCCCTGATTCTTTTTAAAATGAAAATTTAAACAGTGATTATTGAGGTGGATATTTGACACGGCAATTAAGACACTACTTGGGGTGGCCTGCAGTCCATATCAGAGTGGATTTGAGTCCCTAATGCTACTTCTGATTCCAGCTTTCTGCTGATGTGTACTCTGGGAGTCAGCAGGTGATGGCTCAAGTGCTTGAGTCCCTGCCACTCACGAGGGGGACCTGTGTGGTGTTCCTGGCCCTTGGCTTTTTCCTGGCCCAGCCCTGGCTATTGTAGGCATTTGGGGAAGTGAACCCACAGGTAGATCTTTGTGCCTGTTTCTCTGCCTTTCAAATAAATAAAAATAAGTAAGTGGAAATGAAAAAACAAACCAAGGATTATTCCCAGTCATTAATAAAAATAAGTAAGTGGAAATGGAAAACAAGCCAAGGATTATTCCCAGTCATTAGGCTTATGGATGAGCAGTGTGTGTGTCTGCACTTTGTTTCTTGTCTTTGGTAATTACACAGATCTGTCACTAAATTTTCTTTCCCTTCCATCATCTTTACTTCCTTTTCTGATTCTCCCAGGTTAAGCTGAAAACAAGGAATAGTAGAATGTTGAGGTATCACAGGGATTGGGAGCAAATCTAGCTTCTAAGCACGTTCGTTCCAGAACTATAAATAGATGTGGTTTGCTCCATTAGGCATTTAGCTCAAGACTATTGGAACACCTGTCTTGCCCTCTGGAGAGCCTTGCATTAAATTATGCTGTTTGGGTTTCTTTCCAATGCACAGCTGCTTTCTCTCTATCTTCAAGAAGCAGAGAAGCATCATAAGTAAGCTGTGAATGACTGCTGCTGGCGTTTTTTCTAAGAGAATTTTTCCCAGGTCCCTAGTTTTATCCCTAGGAAAGACAGAGTTGTGGCACTGACTGTGTTTCACATGGATTGAAGGTGGGCAGCTGAAACATGCATAGTGGGGAAGAACTTCTGTAAGGTGTTCTCTGTGACTTGGGGTGAGCTGTTCAGCTTCGTTCTCCAGCCCTCCTAGCATGAGTCTCAGGCGCATCTGTCACTTCCTAGCCTCCTGGTGGAAGGCCTGTCGGCAACACCATCCCAAGCAGCAAGACCATGGGAGACGTTCCCGGTGATTTCCTTTTGAACTTGAACTCAGAACAGTGTTAGTGGTTTCTGGTGGGCTGCTCTTTGGAACAGAAAATACTAAGTTTAGGAAGCCGTGGATGGAAAAATAATACCCCCTTCTTCACCCCCAACAAGATAAAGCAGACGGGAGAACTGCGTTGTGAAATAGCCTTGGTACAGGAGGCTGGAGCAGGCTGCTTTGGCAAGACGCGCCAGAGGACTGGGTGGGGGAAGGTTGCTGCTCACTGGGCACAAGTGCGCCTTTATGGATGGTTTGGCCTTCCCTGGGATCTGGCACTCTGTAATGGCCTTGGTGAGAAGTGCTTCCAGCGCTGAGACAAACAGTCTGTGAAGTCATTTCTGGAGTAAAGCTTGCTTGTGCAGCCTCTGCAGAATTCTCTTGAAATTCCTGCAGCCAATGTTATTAAATTGTCAGTGGAGAAACAGAGTGGAAGGCTCTGCCTCCCGCACTTTGTTTTCCTGCATAGTAATCTGTGCGGAGCTCATACTGATCAGGTGCTTTTAGTTGTTGCAAAACTTCAGGTTTAGGACCTTTTATTTTATTTTATTTTAGATTTTATTGTTTTAAGATTAAAAAATCATCAGGAAATCAGAGTGATTTTTCCATTACAGTGGATGTAGCATAATGGAGCTTTGATACCCCTGTGTGCTGTCCCATGTGCCTCGAGATGGTTCTCCCAAGAGTGGGATGGTTCTGCAGGGCACTGCCTTCAGAATTGGGCATTCCTGGTGGAGGGGATCCTGAATTATTCTGTTTGAGTTGTAGGTTTGTCTTAGCAGGCTATTAAAGTGTGCTGTATGCAGTAAGCTACTTTGTCGATTGTTTTGTTTTAAAAACTCTCCTTAGGCAAAATGGATTCTCAGTGGTATCGGTATTTTATTCTCCCCCTGCTCCTGAATAGACTGTTGGAATCGTTAAGTTCTCTTGATTTTAATAGACACCTGGACTGGGAATGGGTGTGTGCGATTTGTTCCTGAGAATCCTAAACTCCTTTGTCTTAAGTTAATCGTAAAGATGTTTTTCCTTTGCTGTATGTGTTTAGTAGCAGCTCTGACACAGCCTGTGGTCTCCATGAGTGGTGTAAAAGCCCCGGAGCCCGTGCAGTGGCTCACAGACCTGACTGCTCATCACATTTGCCACTGAGGAGGGTTACATACGTTAAACAACCAAAAAACTCCTCAGCTTTAGGGACCGCTGTCTGAAGCATCGTCTGTTAATAGGTAGAATGTAGGGGAAAGATAGGTTGTGAGGCCGTGGAAGGTTGGGAAATGCTGAGTGAAGCAAGTTAAGCTTCTGGACTGCAGGACTTTGCCAAGCCTAATTATCATACACCGGTCAGAATCCCCAAGGGTGTTTCTGTACAGTTTCCTAAACTCACTGGTTGGAAAACCCTCTTTATCTGCCTGTCTCCTGCTCTCTTTCCTTCTCCTCTTCATTTTCGTCCTTCGTCTTAAAAAAAAAAAAAAAATGTTTGAAAAGCAGTTTGGAAGGCAGATCCTTAGTAGAGTGGTTTAGATGGCCACGACCCACGTTGGAACATTTGGGATCAGTTCCTGGCTCTGACTCCTGAAACTAGCTTCCTGCTAGTGTACACCTTGGGAGGCAGTGGTGATGGTCAAGTGATTGGGTTCCTGGGTTGTGTTCCTGCCTCCTAGTTCTAGCGCTGGCCTAGCACTGACTGACTGTTGAAAGCATCTGGGGGTGAAAGTGAATGAAAACTCTCCTCCCTCTCCTCCCTCCCCTCCCTTCCCCTCCCCTCTCCTCTCCTCTCCTCCCCTCCCCTCCCATCCCCTCCCCTCCCCTCAGGCATCTGGGGATGAAAGTGAATGAAAACTCTCCTCCCCTCCCCTCCCTCCCTTCCCCTCCCTCTTCTCCTCCCCCTCCTCTCCCTCCTCCCCTCCTTCTCTCCTCTCCCCTTTCTTCCTCTCCCTCCCTTTCCCTCTTCTCCCTCCCTTTCCCTCCTCCCCCTCCTCTCTACCTCACCCCCCTCCTCCCCCTCCTTCCCCTCTCTTTTCTTTCCCTCCTCTTTCCCTCCTCTTTCTCCCTCCCCCTCCTCCTCCCCTTTCTCCTCTCTCTCTCTCTCCATCTCTCCCTCTTTTCCCTGTCTCTCAGATACAAAATAAAACAATTATTACTATAGATTATACACAGGATAAGTAGTAGTTCTCCTTCAAAAGTTCTTCAAATTTGGCTTTTATATATTTTTTATTTTTATTTTATTTTATTTATTTATTTAGTAAATATAAATTTCCAAAGTACAGTTTATGGATGAAAATGGCTTCCCACCCATAACTTCCCTCCCACTCGCACTCCCCCCATCTCCCGCTCCCTCTCCCATTCCATTCACATCAAGATTCATTTTCAATTATCTTTATATACAGAAGATCGATTCAGTATATACTAAGTAAAGATTTCATCAGTTTGCACCCACACAGAAACACAAAGGGTAAAAATACTGTTTTAGTAATAGTTATAGCATCACTTCACATTGGACAACACATTAAGGACAGAGATCCCACATGAGGAATAAGTACACAGTGACTCCTGTTGTTGACTTAACAATTTGACACTCTTGTTTATGGTGTCAGTAATCTCCCTAGGCTCTAGTCATCAGTTGCCAAGGAAGCCTTTAGAGTTCACCAACTTTGATCTTATTCCGACAGGGTCATAGTCAAAGTGGAAGTTCTCTCCTCCCTTCAGAGAAAGGTACCTCCTTCTTTGATGGCCCGTTCTTTCCACTGGGATCTCACTCACAGAGATCTTTCATATAGGTCTTCTTTTTATTTTATTTTATTTTTTTTAGCCAGAGTGTCTTGGCTATCCATGCCTGAAATACTCTCATGGGCTTGTTAGCTGGATCTGAATGCCTTAAGGGCTGATTCTGAGGCCAGAGTGCTATTTAGGACATCTGCCATTCTATGAGTCTGCTGTGTCTCCCACTTCCCATGTTGGATGGTTCTCTCCCTTTTTGATTCTATGAGTTAGTATTAGCAGACACTAGTCTTGTTTATGTGATCCCTTTGACTGTTAGACCTTTCTGAGTGATCAATTGTGAACTGAAATTGATCACTTGGACTAGTGAGATGGCATTGGTACATGCCACCTTGATGGGATTGTATTGGAATCTCCTGGCACGTTTCTAACTCCACCATTTGGGACAAGTCTGATTGAGCATGTCCCCAATTGTACATCTCCTCCCTCTCTTTTTCCCACTCTTATATTTAACAGGGATCACTTTTCAGTTAAAATTTAAACACCTAAGAATAATTGTGTGTTAATTACAGAGTTCAACCAATAGTACTATAACAAAAAAAATACTAAAATAGATAAAGTATTACATTGTACATCAACAGTCAGGACAAGAGCTGATCAAGTCACTGTTTCTCACAGTGTCCATTTCACTTCAACAGGTTTCCCCTTTGGTGCTCAGTTGTCGCCGATCAGGGAGAACATACGATATTTGTCCCTTTGGGACTGGCTTAATTCACTCAGCATAATGTTTTCCAGATTCCTCCATCTTGTTGCAAATGACCGGGTTTCATTGTTTCTTACTGCTGTATAGTATTCTATAGAGTACATGTCCCATAATTTCTTTATCCAGTCTACTGTTGATGGGCATTTGGGTTGATTCCAGGTCTTAGCTATTGTGAATTGGGCTGCAATAAACATTAATGTGCAGACAGCTTTTTTGTTTGCCAATTTAATTTCCTTTGGGTAAATTGCAAGGAGTGGGATGGCTGGGTTGTATGGTAGGGTTATGTTCAGGTTAATGAGGAATCTCCAGACTGACTTCCATAGTGGCTTAACCAATTTGCATCCCCACCAACAGTGGGTTAGTGTCCCTTTTTTCCCACATCCTCACCAGCATCTATTGTTGGTGGATTTCTGAATGTGAGCCATTCTCACTGGGGTGAGGTGAAACCTCATTGTGGTTTTGATTTGCATTTCTCTGATTGCTAGTGATCTTGAACATTTTTTCATGTGTCTGTTGGCCATTTGGATTTCCTCTTTGGAAAAATATCTATTGAGGTCCTTGGCCCATCTCGTAAGTGGGTTGTTTGTTTTGTTGTTGTGGAGTTTCTTGATTTCTTTGTAGATTCTGATTATCAACCCTTTATCTGTTGCATAGTTTGCAAATATTTTTTTCCCATTCTGTCAGTTGCCTCTTCACTGTCCTGTTTCTTTTGAAGTACAGAAACTTCTCAATTTAATGCATTCACAAATGTTAATTTTGGTTTTGACTGCATGTGCTTCTGGGGTCTTTTCCAAGAAGTCTTTGCCGGTACCTGTATCTTGCAGGGTTTCTCCTATGCTCTCTAATAATTTGATGGTTTCGGGTCGTAGATTTAAGTCTTTAATCCATGTTGAGTGAATTTTTGTGTAAGGTGAAAGGTAGGGGTCTTGCTTCATGCTTCTGCACGTGGAAATCCAGTTTTCCCAGCACCATTTATTGAATAGAGTGTCCTTACTCCAGGGATTGGTTTTGGATCTTTGATCAAATATAACTTGGCTGTAGATGTTTGGATTGATTTCTGGTGTTTCTATTCTGTTCTACTGGTCTATCCATCTGTTTCTGTACCAGTACCATGCTGTTTTGATAACAGCTGCCCTGTAGTATGTCCTGAAATCTGGTATTGTGATGCCTCCGGCTTTGTTTTTGTTGTACAAGATTGCTTTAGCTATTCAAGGTCTCCTGTGTCTCCATATGAATTTCGGCATCATTTTTTCCAGATCTGAGAAGAATGTCTTCGGTATTTTGATTGGTATTGCATTGGATCAGTAAATTGCTTTTGGGAGAATTGACATTTTGATGATAATGATTCTTCCAATCCATGAGCATGGAAGATTTTTCCATTTTTTGGTATCCTCTTCTATTTCTTTCTTTAAGGTTTTGTAATTTTCATCGTAGAGTTCTTTAACGTCCTTGGTTAAGTTTATTCCAAGGTATTTGATTGTTTTTGTAGCTATTGTGAATGGGATTGACCTTAGAAGTTCTTCCTCAGCCGTGGCATTGCCTGTGTATACAAAGGCTGTTGATTTTTGTGCATTGATTTTATATCCTGCTACTTTGCCAAACTCTTCTATAGAGTTCTTTGGGTCCCCTAAATATAAAATCATCATCTGCAAAGAGGGATAGTTTGAGTTCTTCCTTCCCAATTTGTATCCTTTTAATTTCTTTTTCTTGCCTGATGGCTCTGGCTAAAATTTCCAAAACTATGTTGAATAGCAATGGTGAGTGTGGGCATCCCTGTCTGGTACCAGACCTCAGTGGAAATGCTTCCAACTTTTCCCCATTCAATTGGATGTTGGCCGTGGGTTTTTCATAAATTGCTTTGATTGTATTGAGGAATGTTCCTTCCATACTCAGTTTGCTTAGAGTTTTCATCATGAAAGGGTGTTGTATTTTATCAAATGCTTTCTCTGCGTCTATCGAGGTAATCATATGGTGTTTCTTCTGCAGTCTGTTAATGTGGTGTATCACATTGATTGTTTTGCGAACATTGAACCATCCCTGCACACCAGGGATAAATCCCACTTGGTCTGGGTGGATGATCTTTCTGATGTGTTGTTGTATTCTATTGGCCAGAATTTTATTGAGTATTTTTGCATCTATGTTCATCAGGGATATTGGTGTGTAATTCTCTTTCAGTTTTGCTTCTTTTTCCAACTTAGGAGTTAAGGTGATGCTGGCTTCATAGAAAGAATTTGGGAGGATTCCCTCTTTTTCGATTGTTCTGAATAGTTTGAGAAGAATTGGAGTTAGTTCTTCTTTAAATGTCCGGTAGAATTCAGCGGTGGTCCTGGGCTTTTCTTTGTTGGGAGGGCCTTTATTACTGTTTCAATTTCTGTCTCAGTTATGGGTCTGTTTAGGTTTTCTGTGTCTTCTGGTTCAGTTTAGGTAGGTTGCATGTATCCAGGAATCTATCCATTTCTGACAGATTTTCCTGTTTGCTGGCATACAAGTCCTTGTAGTAATTTCTGATGATTCTTCTTATTTCTGTAGTGTCTGTTACGTTTCCTTTTTCATCTCTGATTTTATTGATTTGGGTCTTCACTCTCCTTTTTTTAGTTAGTTGGGCCAATGGGGTGTCAATTTTGTTTATTTTTTCAAAAAACCAGCTACTCATTTGGCTGATTTTTGGTAATTTTTTTTTTATTCAATCCTGTTGATTTCTTCTCTGATTTTAATTATTTCTCTTCTCCTACTAGATTTGGGTCTGGTTTGCTGCAGATTTTCTAGATCCTTGAGGTGAATTGAAAGCTCATTTATTTGGTGCCTTTCCAATTTCTTGATGTAGGCACCTATTGTTATAAACTTTCCTCTTAACACTGCTTTTGCTGTATCCCAAAAGTTTTGGTATGTTGTGCTGTTATCCTCATTTACTTCCTGAAAATTTTTGATTTCTCCTATGACCCATTGTTCATTCAGGAGCATGTTACTCAATCTCCATGTGTTTGCATATGCTCTAGGGATTCCTGAGTTGCTAATTTCCAACTTCATTCCTTTATGGGCTGAGAAGCTGTATCATATGATTCTAATTCTTTTGAATTTGCTGAGACTTGCTTTGTGGCCTAGTATGTGGTCAATCCTAGTAAAGGTTCCATGTACTGCTGAGATGAATGTAAATGCTTTATGTGTAGGATGAAAAGTCCTGTAGATATCTGTTAGATCCATTTGGGCTATGGTGTCATTTAAATATACTGTGTCCTTGTTGATCTTCTGTCCTGTTGATCTGTCTATTTCTGAGAGTGGAGTATTGAAGTCCCCCAGTACTATTGTATTGGAGTCTAAGTCTCCCTTTAAGTCCCTTAACAAGTCTTTTAAATAAACCGATGCACTGTAATTAGGTGCATATACATTGATAATTGTTATATCTTCCTGTTGAATTGATCTCTTAATCATTATATAATGCCCCTCTTTGTCTCTCTTAACAGTTTTTGTGTTAAAGTTTATGTTGTCCGATATTAAGATGGCTATGCCTGCTCTTTTTTCATTTCTGTTGGCATGGTAATCTTTTTCCAGCCTTTCACTTTCAGTCTGTATGCATCTTTGTTGGAAAGATGTGTTTCTTGTAAGCAGCAAATAGATGGGTTTTGTTCCTTAACCCACTCAGCCAATCGGTGTCTTTTAACTGGACAGTTCAGGCCATTAACGTTCAATGTGGCTATTGATAAGTAGTAACTTTGCCCTGCAATTTCCCAAAGATATTTTCTAATATATGCTTTGAGCTTCCTGTGATCTTTTGCTGTGAGATTTCCTTCCTTTACCTTCTTTCATATTGATGGCCGTGTTTCTGTGTGTAACACATCTTTAAGCATCTTTTGCAGGGCTGGACGAGTGGCGACAAATTCTTTCAATTTCTGTTTGCTATGAAAGGTTTTTATTTCACCTTCACTCACGATTGAGAGCTTTGCAGGATATAATATTCTGGGATGGCAGTTTTTCTCTCTTAGTGCCTGGGCTATGTCTCTCCATTCCCTTCTAGCTTGTAGAGTTTCTGATGAGAAGTCTGCTGTGAGTCTAATTGGAGATCCTCAGAGTAACGTGACGTTTCTCGCTTGCACATTTTAGAATCTTTTCTTTATGTTTCACTGTGGTGAGTTTGATTACTACGTGTCGTGGTGAGGATCTCTTTTGGTCATGTTTACTAGGGGTTCTATGAGCTTCCTGAAATAGGATGTTTCTGTCCTTCTCCAAACTCGGGAAGTTCTCTGCAAGTATCTCACTAAAAAGACCTTCTAATCCTTTCTCTCTCTCCATGCCTTCAGGAACTCCTAGAACCTGAATGTTGGGTTTTTTAATAGTATCCTGCAGATTCCCGACACTGTTTTTTAGATTTCTAATTTCCTCTTCTTTTCTTTGGTTTGACTGTTTCCTTTCCTGTGCTCTGTCTTCTAAGTCCGATATTCTCTCTTCTCTTTCACTGACTCTGTTTTTAAGGCTCTCTAATGTGTTTGTCATTTGATCTATTGAGTTCTTCATTTCATTTTGATTTCTCTTCACTATCACACTTTCCTGTTCTACTAGTTTCTGCGTTTCATTTTGATTCCTCCTTAAGATTTCATTTTCTCAAAGGAGATTTTCTATCCTGTCAAGTAAGGAATTCCGTACCTCAAGCATTTGTTTTTGAAAACTTCTAAATGTTCTTATAAATTTTTTGAAATCCGTATCTTGCATTTCTTCCATCTCTTCAGCTTCATAATCTTGGCTTGGGGTGTCTTGTTCATTTGGGAGTGCCATATTGTCTTCCTTGTTCTTGTTTCCCCGGTTTCTGCATTTGTTGCTTGGCATTGTGGAGATATTCTTTGGATTCTTCCTCCCTCGCTGTTGTATTTTTTCTTGTTATACTATGACTGTATTAAGTGGACTGTCTGCTTTTGATGGAGCCTTAGAGGCTGATTTTTTGTAAATTTTTTTGGATTCAATCCTGTTGATTTCTTCTCTGATTTTAATTATTCCCCTTCTCCTATGTTTTTAAAGTGCTAGCACTACCTATATTTTGAAACAGTTTTTTTAAATTTATTTATTTGAGAGGCAGAGTTACAGACAGAGACAGGGAGAGACATAGAGAGAGAGGTCTTCCATTCTCTGGTTCACTCCCTAAATGGCTGCAGTGGCTGGAGCTGAGCTGGTCTGAAGCCAGGAGCCTGGAGCCTCTTTTGGGCCCGCCATGTGTGTGTGGAGACTCAAGCACCTGGCAGTCCTCCACTGCTTTCTCAGGTCACGCACAGAGAGCTGGATCAGAAGAGGAACAGCTGGGACATGAACTGGCACCCACATGGGGTGCCCATGTCATTTATAGGTGCAGGCTTAACCCACTATGCCACAGCACCAGCCCTGAAACAGTTTTAGGGCATTTTCAGTAATCTTCCCTGCAAAATAAAGTTTTTCATTTATTACATTTTCAGTATGTCAGATACTTAGACGATCGGGATTCGACTCTGAGTAGTGCCTACTGAGATGTACTGTAATAATCATCTCAAACGGAAACTCATATCAACCTTTTCCTCTTTGTTGGTGAACAAAAAGTGACAGATGAATTTTTTTACAGGATGCATGCACTTAATTTACTGCTCTAACACCTATCTAGGGAGAAAGCATATTGATTACTTAAGCCACTAATGTAGGAAAATGGAGGCTGAGTAACTTGTCCAATGTTTTGGCAAAAATGATGGAATTTTGAGGCTGGAAACTTCTCATCCACTTTTCTTGCCAATCAGCAGGTACTTAGGTCATTAGACCTAAAGAATTACCAGTATTTCCCAGTGTGCTTGTAGCAGCTGTGAGGGACAGGACAGGAGAGTGCAGTCACAGTGTTGGACGATGTTCCCAGTGAGTTGCAAGTGACAAGGGTCCGCAAATACAGAAACATACGCCCTCCTCACCTTGGGAGGGTCTTCAGAATGTGCAGCAGTGGGCTTTTCTGAATGCTGGAGTAAGCATTTGCAGATTCTTTCCTTCTGTTCCATTGCAGGGAAAAAGCTGCACAGTATATTATTTAATGAACTACCGTTTATCAACCGTGGTGCTGTCAGGTTACAACTATGACAGGGAAAACCTTTTGCCACCATGCTTTGTGTTTTTTTTTTTTTAAGATTTATTTATTTATTTATTTGAGAGTTAGAGTTATAGACAGCGAGAGGGAGAGACAGAGGGAAAGGTCCTCCTTCCACTGGTTCACTTCCCAAATGGCTGCAACGGCTGAAGCTGCACCTGTCTGAAGCCAGGAGCCAGGTGCTTCTTCCTGGTCTCTCCCGTGGGTACAGGGGCCCAAGCACTTGGGCCATCTTTCCCAGGCCACAGCAGAGAGCTGGACTGGAAGAAGAGCAGCCAGGACCAGAACCAGTGCCCACATGGGATGCTGGTGCCGCAGGCAGAGGACCAATCCACTGCGCCACAGTACCGGCCCTGCTCTGTGGTTTTGATTGAATTTTATTTTATATCCAGCAACTGTCTTCGTATGATGGATAGTTAATATCTCTTCTGAGAGTGTACTTTCATAGCGCTGGGAGCTCCTCTGTACAGAGCAGATTTTATTCTGAACTACACTTACATTTTTATTTTATAAGTTCTTTCAATACAGTGACTTATTTCTGTGTTGTACAGTCTTAAAATCTGAAGTTTGCTGTTTGTGTAGAAAATCCATTTCTATTGCCAAGTTTATCCTTGTAAACTAGTAGGGCTTGCCATAATATGATTTTTTAAAAAAAATTCATTTAATTTGAAGGAGAGACAGGCAGACACACACAGAGACATCTTCCAACTACTGGTTCTCTCCCCAAATGCCTACAGCAGCTTGGGCTGGACTAGGCCAAAGCCAGGAACCCAGAACTCCATCTGGGTCTCCCAGTGTGGTGAGCCATTGTCTGCCATCCTTTCAGGCCCATCAGCAGAGAGCTGCATCAGAAGTGGGGCTTGTGGGACTTGAACTGGCATTGCCGTGTGGGATGTAGGCATCCCAAGCTGTGTTCTTGACATGCTACACCACAGTGCTTGTTCCCGTAATCAGTTTTTTTAAATATATTTTTTATTTTTTGACAAGCAGAGTGGAAGTGAGAGAGAGACAGAGAGAAAGGTCTTCCTTTGCCGTTTGTTCACCCTCCAATGGCCGCCGCGGCCAGCATGCTGCAGCCGGCACATCGCGCTGATCTGAAGCCAGAAGCCAGGTGCTTCTCCTGGTGTCCCTTGTGGGTGCAGGGCCCAAGGACCTGGGCCATCCTCCCCTTCACTCCCGGGCCATAGCAGAGAGCTGACTTGGAAGAGGGGCAACCGGGACAGAATCCGGTGCCCCGACCGGGACTAGAACCCAGTGTGCTGGCCCCGCAGGCAGAGGATTAGCCTAGTGAGCCGCAGCACCGGCCCCCATAATCAGTTTTAAAGGCAATTTTATTTATTTATTTGAAAGAAAGAAAGGGAGATAGAAATCTCCCATTGCTGATTCACTCCCTAAATATGCACATTAACCAGGGCTGGGCCAGTCCTAATCCAGGCTGCAGTAGCTCAATCTGGATCTCACATGTGTGGCAGGGACCCAGCTACTTTGTGGGCATCCCAGGTACCCTCTTAACTGCTGCAACAAACACCCGCCTTATAAGGCAGTTTTTGGAACATGATGGAAGTACTTCAGACTGTCCACTGCTCACCAGCCTCACTGCTCACACCCCTGCCACCTGCAGCCTAGTCCAGTCTAGGTCATCTGTGAGGTGCACACCTCTGCTCTCTTCTGACTGCTCTACTGGCATTCCTTCTTGCTCTCCAGTTGGTTCATATTTTATCCTTACCCAACCTGTCCGTATGCCACTTCTGTGATTAAAGCCATTCAATCGCTTCAGGTTGCAAGAACCAGGGTCATAAACAGTCAGCTGCAAGGGCCTGTCCATTTGACTCTCCACCCTGACACAGGGCTGGTATTCCCTTGTCTGTGCTCTGGTCATCTGTGTACAAACAGCAGGCATTGAATCATTTACCTGCCAGGCCCTATATTGAAGTTATGAGTTTAGAGAGGTGAACAAAATGTTCACTTCTTGCCTTTGTAAACTGACAGTACAGTGGGAGACATGCTAATCATGCAAAATACATGATTGAAATTTGTGACAAGTACAACAAAGAAACATACTGGAGAACTCTGACCCGGAGTATGTACCTGCAGTTGTGTTGTGGAGGGAGACAACATTCTTCTCAGTATGCAGATAGGCTCAATGTTATTAGGTGCAGTAGGGGATGCTGTTACTGGCTCAGATGATTCCAGATGTGAGCAGGGCACTGTTACTTGCATGCAAGAAAGAGCAGATGATGGTTTCTAGGCACTTGCACATTTTTATATTGTCATCCAGAGGGGTTAGCCCAGAGGATAAAGAACCACTTCTTGTATCTTGCAGCTAGAGTCTTGGAGCACCTCCAGGAGGAATATTTTCTGTTGAATGAGTAAGATTGTGTGGCATGACTTTTACCTTTATTACCAAAGATCGTGTCTCTGGCTCCTAGAAGTGAATAGTCATGGGGGTGTCTCTCCAAGGATGTGAATTTAAATGGAGAAAAAAACCAGCCATCTGTGAACTTGCCAGCCAAGGGGACAGGATGCATAATGCTCCCAGAACAGGTAGGTGTGGAGTTCTGCGGCAGGCTCACATGGCTCCTGCTGCCCCACTGCTGTCACCGTGTGGCCAGCTCACTCTGTGCATCCTTCACCCTTGATCCAGATGTTACTTCTTGGAATGCCCTTTTCTGGCCTACTAGATTGGATCAACTTCCTTTTTTTTAAGATTTATTTTTTTAAAGATTTATGTATTTATTTGAAAGGCAGAGACAGGAGAGAGAGAGAGAGAGAGAGAGAGAGAGAGAGAGAGAGAGAGAGAGAGAGAGAGAGATTGATTTTTTCATCTGCTGGTTCACTCCCCAAATGGCCACAATGATTAGGGCTGGGCGAGGCAGAAGCCAGGAGCTAGGAGTTTGTTCCAGGTCACTCACATATGTGGCAGGGGCCATCTTCTGTTGCTTTCCCAGGCATATTTGCAGGGAGCTGGATAGGAAGTGGAGCAGCCAGGACTCAAACTGGCACTCACATGGGATGCCAACACTGTAGCTGGTAGTTTAACCTTCTGTGCTATAGCACCTTCTGCTCCTTTATTTGTTTTGAAAGAGTTATAGACAGAGAAAGGGGAGGGGGGAGAGAGACACCAACCTTCTATCCTCTGGTTCATTCTTCAAACGGCTACAACATTGGGACTTCTTCTCTGTCTCCCTTGTGGGTGCAGAGGCCCAAGGACTTGGGCCATTGTCTGCTGCTTTCCCATGCAAATTAGCAAGGAGCTAGATTGGAAGTGGGGCATTAGAGACTTGAACTGACACCTGTTGGAATGACCGTGGCAGCAGGTGGAGGCTTTACCCATTAGGCCACAATGCCAGCCCATCTTCCACTGCTTTTCCAGGCCGTTAGTAGGGAGCTGGATGGAAAGTAGAGCAGCAGGGACATGAACTGGCACCTCTGTGGGATGGTGGCATCACAAGTGGCATCCTTAACTGCTGCACCACAGTGCTGGCCCTGGATCAGCTCCTTTTTGATACACTTAACCATGGTTTGTGATTGTGCATCCGTTTTGTGGTCATTTGATTAAATTCCCATCTCCTTTATTGGTTTCCAAATTAAGGCAGGGATCAGATCTCTGCTTACTTTGAAGGATGCTGATAAGGCTAAGTGATACGTGCATACCACGTAGATGGAGCCCCACAATAGCCTGGAGCTCTGCACTGTGTACCCATTTAGCTGATGAAGAACCTGAGACAGACAGAAGGTAACCACTTTGGCAGAGTACTGCAGCCATTGGGTAACACTGGAGGGAGTTTTGATGCTGCTAGTGTACCTTTGGTTGCTGAAATAGACCTTAAATAAATCATTTAATAAACCATTTATTCTGTCAGTAGAACAAAATAGAAAATCCAGTAATACGCAGTATAAGTATATTGTAATGATCTGGTATACCAAAAAAAGTACCCTTTCGAATTGGCGGAGAGAAGAATGAATTGTTTTGTAAATGATGCTTAGATAATTAGTTATCATTTGCATTATAAAACTGAGTCCTTATGTCACACTTTATACTAATAAATTTTCAGTGGTTGGAAAATATGAAGGTAAAAAGTAGTAAAAGGAAGCTGTGGTTTCTGTTGAGCTGGAGAAATACTTCCTGAACAGGATGAAAGGATGTAGAGACCGTAGAATAAAGTTGTTTTGTGTGATTTTGCCTGTAAAGATGAAGATACTCGGGATAGTCTGATAGTCACAAGATGGATGAAATGACTAAGGAACTTAAGATTTGCAGCATGCAATTCAAAAATAAAACTCACTAAGCCCAGATTTGGCTGGGACTTGGTGCCCTGCATCCTGCAGCTTCTTCCTGTCTGGCTGTCAGGTAGGCAACATGTGCCGTTATGGAGACTACCTTTGATTAAGGCACTTCCTGGATTTGTCACAGGTTGGATAGCTGGAGATGTGGACGAGGCAGATGTTCACAATTCACTGCTGTGTTAATGTTAAGGAAATGTTGGTTCAGTGGCACAGAGGGGTTCTGTAGGCCACTGCAGGGGATGCAATCTATGTTCACATGGATGGCCTTTTCTTGATATGCCTAGGGCAGGACCAGATTTTAGTGAGGCATTTGTAGCATGTGTGGCCATGGCATGTATCTGCCTTGTCAATGGATGGGGAGATTTGGAACGGGGTTTATAATGTTAATAATTATCTCTAGATGTGAGCTTTCAACGTTTTCTTTTCATATTGTTTCCTTGAAAAAATACATACAAACAACTAAGTATGTATTTTTAGTCTTAATATAAGCTCTCCCTTGCAGGATGACGCATGTCTCTGCTTCACGAATCGCTAAGGCACAAACGAGAGGAGCCCTTGGCTGCTGCTGAACTGCACCCAGCACAAACCCGCCGCTCCTACCCTTCTCCCCGCTAAATCAAAGAAATTGTCCAGCCCTTACCTTACAACCACAGCACTAGCTCAGAACAGTGTAACAGACAGCGGAAGGCTATGTTCACTCACAGTAACTGTGGGAAAATGACTTTTAATTTTGCCACATTTCTGTGTTCCCATGAAGTACGCGGGAGTCCTCTTTCTAACTATAAAAATGACGTGTGGCCCGGTGCACACAGCACTTCTGCTTGCAATTCACAAAGGAATTGCTTGTGAATTGCTTGTGAAAAACAAAATTGAGACATAGCCTTTTGTAGGTATTCAAATACTTATAATCCTTATTTTTGGCTTTATGACTGTTATCCCCACTTCTGCTCTTCTCACTGCTGTGTTAGGGATGTTTGAAGCGTTCAGGTACTGAACAGCACGTCAAACACGGAGGAAGTAGGGTGCAGGAGTGCTTTCATTAAAACTGCATGAACACTGGAGTCTGTTCCATAGCACAAAGCCTTCCTCGACGAACTGGATCGATGTTTAATAGAAACACAGCTTTTTAAGCATCTCTCTCTGTTCTTAAACTCTTTTGTTTTTCATTAAATGTCCTCTGTTCTTAAGCCTTGAAAGACAGTTACTGAAACAAGAGAAACAAAATCCTAAAGGCATCAAAAATAAGAGAATAACATTGAGAGGAGAATTTTAAATAGCCCACCTCCACACACACCTCCCTCAGCGGGAGCCTGAAACAGCGCAGCTGGCTCAGATGCTGATCTTTTCTCCAACAGCGCTTCAGAGAACAGTTTAATAAAGCATTAATTATAGAGCAGCCCTCCACGCACTGCAGACAGCGATGACCTCGCTGCATAGTTTTGCTAATGATATATCTGTGGGATGTTGTTTCTCTCCTATTGTAAGGTATCTCTATATTGTTTCTTGCTAAAGACATGCTGATTTTAGAACTATGATCATCATCTAATACACATGCACCCTGGCTCAATGACTGTCTACCATTATTTTGGATTTTGTGCAGAATGGACTTTAAAGATTGGTTTCATGGTAATCCACAATGTAGGGACATATTTGGGATTTTATGAAAAACGAAACAAAACCTTTAGCCATTGTTCTAAGTGAGAGATCATTGGATGGCAGAGGGAAGAAAGGAATAAATGGTAGCTGAAAATATCCCACGAGTTACGGGTTTGGGATATGGTGGTTGTAATGTGGGTTGGAACCATGGTGGATAATGGATATCACTGAATTTTGTCCCAAGATTTTTTTTTCTCTTTTGCATGAGTCCTGAGACATCCATTGTGGTCTACCCCATCTCCTCTTAGTGAGTGGGCCCCTCAGGCCCTTTCCCCTTGCACGTGCACTCCTGAGGCTTTCCTTGGGTGCCCCGTGTGTTTGATGTTTCTCCAGCCCCATTCTTGCCCAGCATCTTTGGCCGATGGCTCAGTTCCTGTTTGGGGCATGGGTGCCTGTCAGGCATGCGTTGATTTCTTTTTGGTTGTTGAAGCTCCTGGTGTGTTAAGTCATCGTATTCTTTAACCTGAACCCATCTTCTACTGTAGGGCATACAGCAGAGTGGTGAAAGGGAGAAAAATAAGGAGGGAGCTTGGTGTTCAGAGGCTATTTTTAGACTCTGAAGCAGCTTGTTGCTTTCCATGAAATAGCTGAGTGTAATTACTGACTCACACTTCCCTTCTTGGTGTGTGTGTGTTTTTTTTTTTCTTTAAAGGATGAAATGCTGGTTTTAAGTGTCTGTGTGTGTGTGTGTGTATTTGGTTTTTCAAATTCATTGGAATACATTTGTTTTTTTCAGTGCTATGTGGCTAGTATTTCCTTTTGTCCTTTGAGAATAATCTTTTTTAGTTATAGAAAGTATCTTCCTACCTAAGCTTCAGAAAGAGATGGTTGTGCTTTAAGATGAACTGTGACAACAGCTGCATTTTTCCATCCTCTAGGGATACAGGGGGAAGCCAGTGAGTGAATAAATGATATTGCTAATTTTCAAAGCCTCTGGAATGCATAGATGAGCCCTGAGTATTTCTTTCAGGTCATTTTGAATAGTTTCACTTTATTGGCAGCTTGTTGAATCCTGCCCTCAGAACTTGGCTGTGGCCATTGGAGGAGTTTATCTCGGTGGTGGGAAATGTTCATCTGTCTCTAGTGGATTAGGTCCTATCACATAGGTAAAACTACTTAAAGTTCTAGTAATTTTAAAAGAGGAATCAAGCTTGGGCATCCAGAAACATATTTTTAGGCTGGGCTTCTTACAGATCACTCACACAGGGGTACCTGAGACCCCATCGTTTTAGGACATTGCAGAAGACTTCATGGTTTAATTGAAAGAAACTTAATTCATGCTTCCCAGATTGCTTCTGCCACCTTTTGAAACTTGGCACTCTTCATATAAAGTCTAAAAAATGGACAGCTCTGTTTATTGGATGGTGGGATTTAACAAGGAAGAGACTGAAGGATGGCACTCAGACATCCTGGAAGCTCTACTTTGGACCCAGACGGGAAGCCCATGGCATCCCATGGCCCTCCCTCCACAAGATTGGGATACATGAAGACTGAAGTGATCTTTATTCACGGGACCTTGTGTTGAAATGCCATTGCTGGTCTCCTGCCTCCCATGTTTTTGTTTGTTTACTTTTTTGTTGTTGGTGGGAACCTTTTGAAGGTGGTCTCAGTGCACAGTCTAAACAAGCCAAGTCTTCTGTGGTGCACAAGGTGTGGCTGCCTTGCAGGCTGCTTCAGCCCACTTGGTCTGTTAGATGTAATCCGAGTGACTGGTCCTGTCACCTGCAACAATGCTGTGTCATGTGGAGGGACTGTCTGCTCTTACTTACCTCAAAAGTCCAGCCAGTGGGTTATCAGTTTAATCACTGTTATGGACCAGTGGATGGAGGACCTCTCTGTCTCTGTCTCTCTCTCTCTCTCTCTCTCTCTCTGCCTCTGCCTCTGCCTCTGCCTCTGCCTCTCTTTGGCTCTGCCTTTCAAATAAATACATAAATCTTGTTTTTTAAAAAAAAAGAATAAATCATGCCTTCTAGGTGAGCCTTGACCCCTCATATAAGGTCCTTATAGACCTAGTAATGTAAAAATAACTTAATTGGTTTGTGAAAGAAGAATGAAACAAATGCTACCGTGACCATTGATTGTCAAAATTCCCTCTTTATTATTCCATTTTTAGGAAAAATTAAGTGGGGGAAAAAGGAAACACCTGCACCAAAGTGGAAAAAAAAAAATCTTGTAGGTAAGAATAATAAGGGGCTTAAAATACTGAGATGCTTCTTTCCCCTCCTCCCCCCACCCCAGGGTTTGAACTGAAGTGCAGGGTGATTAATAGAAATCCTGCAGTTATTCCATAAATTGATACACTGTCAAGAAAAACCCACCTTAAATCCCCCGCAAAATACATTAAATCTTCCTCATAGTGGTATATTTTTAGAGATTATTTTACTTAGGTAGTGGTTTTGGTTTATTCTCCAGTCCTGTGCAAAGAGTCATGCTTGCCTCAGGAGCCTAGACCTGGTAAGGGACCATAGATGTGGCTGCTCCCAAAGCCATGCCACCAGTCTCTGGGCTTGTGCTTAGAGAAGCTGGATTAGTTCAGGTTGGCACAGAGTTTTTCTTTCTTTTAGACACATGTTCTCATCTGTTCCTTTTGGATCATAAATTGAAGCCACTTGCCTCATTGAAAGCTCTGAGTTATTTGTACATCATGGATTATAGCAGCATTATTGAAAATCAGGAAAAGGTGGAAGCAATCCAAGGGTGGACAGGTGACGGGATAAACAACATGTGATGTACATCTTTAAAGGGACTATGATTCAGGCTTGAAAAAGAAGGGCTTCTTGTCATTACGGCAACATGGGCAGACTGTGGGGACATTATGCGAAGTACATATACCATTGATGAAGAGACAGATACTATATGATCCTGCTGGCGAGGTGCCTGGAGCAGTGAAATCCAGAGATGGGAATTTTAGAGTGGGGGTTTTTAAGACCTGGGAGAATGGGTGGGGCCTTGTTTTCTGAGGTCAGAGATTGAGTGGGGGACGATGAAGAGTCCTGGACATGGGTGATGATTGCATGAAATGTGAGTATACTTTATGCCACTGAACTGCATACTTAGAATTGGTGAAGAAGGTAAATTTCATGTTATGTGTATTTTAGTACAATTAAATACTCAGAGTGATTCCTCTGGCCACAGTGGGATGTGGGTCTCCGGGTCTCCTATGGTTGGCACGGAAACTATTGTCCAGGAAGTGGGTCAGCTGCTGTAACACTTTCCTGGTGTAGGTGAGAGAACTGTATCTCAAAAGCAAAGTGATTGGCCCTCCTCACTGGCGGCGGCCCTTCCAGCTACATTTTCAACTAGTTTTCTGTTGGGGCAGCATAGAGCTCAATAAGAAAACCGCCTGACCCTCTTTCTGTCACAGCTGCTTGGTACCAGGTTCACACAGATGGCTGATGTCTCTAAACTTGCTTCTGTGGGGACGAAGATGAGTATCCCATGAGGTTATTAGGAGAATTCACTGAGCTTATCCATCTTGGGCACTTGGCACAGTGTGTTTCCACACACAAGTAACAAAGGAATGCTAACTGTTTATTATTGTTGTAGTATTGTTGTCACGGATACTGTCTTGTGCTGTAAGGAAGATTTGAGGACAGAAGTTTTGGGCTGAGGTTCATTGGGAATCCCTTTCCAGCTGTCTGTTCTTTACCCAGGAGCAGAGGCCGAGGGTTTGTGCGTGCAGGGAAGGGACTACTTTATGATGGTTCTTTAAAACAATGATGTATTCAGCTGATAGAATATATCCTGTTAAAGATTTTTCCAAAGTATATTTTAGAAGCTCGCTATTTGCATAGTAAATGTATATGATTATATTTACATCATACCATAGGGTGTGCAATTTTTATTTCTAACTTGTTTCTTCACATTTTAAATGGGTAGAGCTTCCAGCAGGCTTGAACAAGTTTGTGTGTGTGTATGTGTGTGTGTGTGTGTGTGTGATTGTGTTTGTTGTTTGTTCCATAGCAGAATTGCCTAGGTTGAACTTGAATGAAAATAATTTCATTTGAGATGTCATGCATCTCAAACTGATCATTCAAACTCATGGATTAAATACAGCTCATTCTATGATTTACCAAATGCTTTTTATGTCCCAAGTATGTGTGCTCATTGCTGGTATGAAATGTTTGTTACCTTGAAGAAACTCATGATTTTTTTTCCTGTTTAACTCATCTCTTGCAATTAAATTAAAATCTTTGGGGAGCTGATCTGCATTAATATATGAAGAACTGAGGAAACTAGATATTTAGGAATCAAATAATATTCTTGAATTTGGAATTTGTAAGCAGGCCTCTTTGTGGTCAAACCTTATTTTAGAGACCTGTTTAATGGAAAAAATTAAACTTCTGATTAAAAATGAACAGATTGGGCCCTTCCTTACCCAGATAGGCTGGGTGAAGTGAAGTGAAGTGAAGTGAAGTGAAGTGACTTTTGATGAATGAGGCGCAGTGATACCTTGAGCTGTTGGACATTCTGTAGGCAAAGTGCTGTTAGGAACAGAGCTCTCGGGTTTGACAGAGTGGGGAATGTGTCCATGCACCTTCACTGTTCTCACACAGACGTTTCAAGAAAGCAAATTAATGCATTTCTCAAGGCTCAAAGCAAAGGAGTTGTTAACTGAATTTGAGCCTGAAATTAGGAAGAAAAACATGAATGGTTTTCAGTAACATTCCAGTAGAAATGCAATCTATCCCCTTTAGTTCCATTGAATGTAGAAAACATTCCATGGAAGTGACTGCATTGCTCTTGACTTATAATAATTAGAGCCATTTTTGAGTGAAGCAACACTGTTTTAGTGGAAAGAGATCCCAGAGACCTACCTTTACAAATAGGTGATCTGCACTTTCCCTGGTCTTAGGCACAATTGTAAGCTGATCTCAGTATCTGTCACTTCTGTGGCACACCTTTGGGGCCAGTGGGGATACAGAGCTAATGAAGGCAGGGCCTGGCTCTCAGTGGGGTTCATTTAGCAAGTGACAGTGTTTAGCACTGAATGAAGAGTAATCCTCTCAGCCAGTGTTTGGTAGTTCCACTTACATTAGAGTAGATGAAAGTGCAGAGATACCATAGCTTCCTCAAGATCATAGTTTGTAACAGAAACTGGAGTTTGCATTCAGGTAGTCATAAATTTATAGCCTAAGCAGCAAAGAAGTAGTTAAAGCGGTATTTTTTTTTCCTGAGGATTTTGTGAAGAGATTGGGAATGAAGAGAAAAATTTTCCATCTCAAAATGCTCAGTCTTGCATTTTAGCAGGTACATTGAACACTTTTTGGATCATGGTCTCTTAACCATAAAACACTGACAGGTACAGGTATGGCAAATCAAATGTCTGCATGATGCAAGCAGGTAGACTAGTGGAGCCTACCAGAAGCAGTGATCTGGAGAGCTGTGGATGGTGGGAAGGTGAGCTCACTACAGCTGATCTTTTCTCCAGGTTTCAGCAACATCTGGGGCTCATAAAAATAGATCTATTGGGCTGTATCAAAGCTGTAAGTCTCTAATGTGCAACCTCTGTGTTTGATGTGGGTTTGGGGAGAATTATTGGGAATATGGACAGACCCTGTTCTCAAAAAGGAAGTTACAGATTGCATTTCTGGTCCACAGCTAAGCAGAGAGCGGCCCTTCCAAAGGGCACGGGCTCCTCCGCTCACCCCTGCCTAGGCCATCGTTGACAATGGGGGGTGAGGTGGGGCACAGTTGGGAGCCACTGCAAGGTGCACTTCACCTGTGCTCTCACAGGTCATGTTGCTGTGACTCTGAGAGCTGCAGGCCCACGAGTGGCCACTAACAAAGGTACTTTTGGATGCAGGTATACTGCTAGAGAATTTATTTGCTACATGGAGGGCAGAGCCCTTATTACCACCAAAATGGATTTTCCCTGATGTAGTCAGTGTGCCATAGTAGCAAGCGCATTTTAACCCTATGAGTCTAATTTGAATCAAGGCCCAATACATTCTAGCTGTGCAATTGTGGACGAGTTCCACCTTCTCCAAATTCACCTTCGTTAGGGTATTGCAAGGCTTAGATACCAAAATACACATAAGGGTATGCCGTATAGTAAATGATAGTTCCCCTTTTCTCATTTTAATGGGGTCCTTATGGAAATGATGACCAATGAGCTTCCTGAAGGTCTGTGCTATGTGTAAGCCTCTGGGCTGAGGTTCTCTGTTTGGTGTGCGTATATTGTCTCATAGGCACCTGCTGCAGGCGTTAGGGCACTGGAGACCTATTTCTGTTTCCAAGGAGTTCACAGTTTGTCAAGAAAGACCAGGAGAAGCTGATGTCTGAATGCCAGGTGGGTTGAAGTGGTTGATAGATTTGAATGACGAAAATGTCTTTGATGTCATTGCGTGCACGCTGCAGTGTAAACTTGAGATTTGGGGACACTCTTGAACTATTAGGATATGTGCTTAGAAATCAGTCTATAAGCAGCAAGATGGCTGATTAATAGGAAATGTTTTATCTTTCTTGGGTGGATGAATTTAATATTTTTTCAAAAAGCAAAGCTGTTCTAAGAAGTACAGTAATTTTGTAAAGTTTTTTGTTAACAATGTTTATAATTAAGAATTGTTTGCGGGCAGGGGAGAGAGAGAGAATGAACGAACGAGAATCTTCCATCTGCTAGTTCACTCTCCAAATGCTCACACAAGTTAGGAGCAGGAAACCTGATTGAGGTCTTCCACGTGGGTGGCAGGAACTGAACTATTTGAGCCTTCACCTGCTGCCTGCTGGGGTCTGCATTAGCAGAAGAACTGGAGTCAGCAGTGAAGCCAGGACTTGAAGCCAACCACTCTGATGGGATGTGCCATCACACATGGCATATCCCAGAAGCCTCTGTTTTTCCTTTGGTATAAAATTTCAAGTTATCTTCTTCAGTTTGCTGACTCACAGAATTGTAATAAAACTAGGGCCCTATCCTTTAATACTGAGGTCTTCTTTTATGTTGTAGGAGTATGTTTTGCTGAATACATTATATTTAGTTATCTCATTCTTTAGGTGGGAGGCTCCATACACTAAAGTTAATATAGTTAAAAAAATTACTGTCTGAACAAAGATGGGATGTTAATGCCAGGGCATTAAATAAGGCTGTCATTTCTTTTTAGTCAAAGTTCTTGCTATTGTTGTTCTTGTTCTTTTCCTTTTTCCTTTTTCCTTCTTCTTCTTCTTTTTTTTTTTTTTTTTTTGGAGGTGGGGGTTAGTTGGCAATTCAAGCTAGTTTTTTCCTTATTTCTCTAAGACTTGACATGACAAGTTTCATTTCATTAAAGATGTAGAGATCCTCTTTAATTTTTAAGTATTCATAGACTAGGCATCATATAGTATAATCATCTTAAAATAGGAAGATATCATTTATTAGTCTTTATTTCCTAAGGTTTAACAGTTATTTTGTTGAAGAAAAATGTAGAGTAACTCCATCTCATTTTAAGACTCATGAAATAAGTGAGTGAACCAGTAATTTTTAACAAATTTTCTAACCTTACTTTTTAAGCTGTTTTCAGAGAAATACATTACAAGTTCTGTATATCTTGAATGGTTTCAGGATTATGAAAGTAACTCCCAAGACTAATTTTCATATGGTACACTTGGGTACACACTAGACAACGAATATATTTCAGCTTCTTTTTCATTTTTGCTTTTGCTTGAAATCATTCAAGGAAACTAAAATATACTCTGCAGTGAAATAAGTTTTCTCTTGACCTCAGGGTGCTGCAATTTAATAGTAAGGGAAATTCATTTAGGACTTTATTGCCTTTGGTTCCTCCAGGCTGTAGCTTTATCACACACCTTGAATTTCACATGATTGTGGTGCTGTGTTTGAGATGTGTGTGGATTGAGTGTGGGACATAGGAGTGTCTGAGACTCTGACTGGTAACAAGAGCTGCCCATTGCTAAGTTTATGATCTCGCACTGACATTCTCACAGCAAGAGGGTGGATCTTGAAGACGTGGAACAAAAACTTTTACCTCCTCTCATAGTGCGGTGAACTCTGGCCACGGCAGTCTTTCTCCTCTTGGAGTTGCCTTGCTTAGGGCAGGGCAGCTGGTGGTTGTTGCCTTGACCTCTGCTCTAGTGCTGTGGAGGGAGCCCTCAGGAATTGCTGGCCCTCAAAGTCTGCCCAGCTTGTGTGTGTGTGTGTGTGTGTATCTCCCTCTGGGGAACTGTAATGACAACTTGCCTCTATCAGTGTTTTTTTGTGAGCATATGGTAATATGTTATGGTTATTTAAGCTCTTTTTACATTCATTGTCTTAATTCCCATTGGAAACAGTTCTGTGCGATCAGAAGCTGATAGTATTGGGTCCAGTTCTACAAATTAGGAGATGTCAGTGGAGAAGATGGCATAGAAGACAAGCCGGTGAGCTGCCTGTGTGTAAGGGACACCTGGTTGTATAGGTCAGTGGTGTAATTGTCCCTGTCTCCTTTCTCATTCAAGAAAGAGAGAGGTATAACCCTTTGCAGAAATTCTCCCATGTGTGGCAAGTGCCAGTATTCTGGGTAGTAGCTCTGGTCAATGCTTATAATTTAAGTTACTGTATGGATGCCTGTATGTGCATGGTCTTTTGGCGTGTGCTGACACAACCCTTTTAACCTTGCAATGCCTGGAGGCTTGCTAGAAATGCAGACTCACAGGCGCTGCCTCAGACTTAAGGAATCATAATTTGCTCTTTATAGACAGCCCACAGGTGATTGTTAGGTATGGTAAATTTGGTCTAAGATCCAGAGGAGAAAAGATTCTGTTGTTGAGGATAAGGCAAGGATAGGAGGAGTAGGGCGCACACATGCGCTCTTGTGTGTGCTTGTGTTTGTAACAGATCGTGCATTTTACTTGTGTCATGCTTATATGAGAGTGTGTTGTTTTAATTTTAAAAAGCAGCTGTGTTAAGATATATTCATATATCATACAACCCACAAATTGAATGTGTGCCGTTTTCAGTAAACCATTTAATAATTTTAAGTGTACTCAAAGACTTGTGCAACCCTCACCACAGTCAAATTTACAAAGTCTCCATTACCTGAAAAAAAAAGAAACAAACAAACCTCATGTCCACTAGTGGTCACTTGCTTTTATCCCACCTGAGGCACATCGTTCTTCCTGGGAGCCCCTGCTTGCTGCTGTGGCTCTTCTGCATCTGTGAATGTTTTTTAAAATTTATTTTATTTGAAAGGCAAAGTTGCAGAGAGAAGACACATACATGCATGCATGCATGTGCGCACACACACACACACATCTCTTGCATCCACTGGTTCACTCCTCAAGTGGCCGCAATGGCCAGGGCTGTGCCAGACTGAAGCTGGGAGCCAGGAGCTTCTTTCACGTCTCCCACCTGGGTGCTGAGGCCCAAGTACTTGGGACATCCTCTGCTGCTTTCCCAGGTGCATTAGCAAGGAGCTGGATGGGAAGTGGAACACCCAGGTCTCGAACTGGTGCTCATATGGGATGCCAGCATAACAGGCAGCAGCTTTACCCACTAGGACAGCATCAGCCTCACATCTGTGAATTAGACTTGTCTATGCTGGACGTTTCTTACATGAGTAAAAATCACGGGACTCATGGTCCTCTGTGTCTGCTGGTACTCACTTAGCATAATGTTTCTGGCCATGCTTCCTTCCTTTTTCTGCTGCCATTTTAGTTGTGTTTCTATTGTACAGTAATATTGAACAAGAGTAAATTGTTATGCTGCCCTCCAGTTCTAATACCAAGTAGTCAGGGAGCTATATGACAGTAAAGTGGTAGAGACAATGTTAATTGCATTCAATTGAAGAAATAAAGTATTAGTATTTTCTGTTTCCTCTCCCAGTGAAATTTTGGTTACTTTTTGTTTTTTTTTTTTTTAGTTTTTTAAAAAAGGTAAAGTGACAGAGAAGAAATGGGAGAGGGAGACATACACACAGAGACAGAGAGCACTGTCTTTTTTTTTTTTTTTTAGATTTTATTTATTTGAGAGGTAGAGTTACAGACAATGAGAGGGAGAGACAGAGAGAAAGGTCTTCCTTCCGTTGGTTCACTTCTCAGATGGCCGCGATGGCTGGAGCTATGCTGATCCGAAGCCAGGATCCAAGAGCTTCTTCCCAGTCTCTCATGTAGGTGCAGAGGTCCAAGGACTTGGACCATCTTCTACTGCTTTCCCAGGGCACAGCAGAGAGCTGGATGGGAATGGGAAAGTCACGACTAGAACCTAGAACCCGGAGCCCATACGTGAAGCCTGCCCCGCAGGCCGAGGATTAACCTACTGCGCCACAGCACCAGCCCCAAGGGAGCACACTTTGATCCACAGGCTTACTCTCCAAATGGCAAGAAAGGCCAGGGCTGGGTTAGGCAAAAGCTAGGAGCCTGGAATCCATGCACGTCTCTGATGTGGCAGCAGTGGCCCAAGCGCTTGGGCTCCACTGTTGCTACTTTCCCAGACAATAGCAGAGAGCTGGATCAAAAATGGAGCAGCAAGGACTCAAACTGGTACTCTGGTATGGGATGCTGGCATCACAAGCTGCACCTTAACCCTCTGTGCCACCATGCCAGACCCTGGTCCCTTAATTTTCAAACACTTTTGTCCTAAAACCCATGTATACCAGCCATGCTCTGCTGAAAACTGTGCTGCCTTTTACAAAATATCCAGCTGATGTTGCTGACAATTAAAATGACAAAATATTGTGTTCAGATAAATAACAACAATGGTTGTATTTTTGGCAAGAAACTGTTCTACTGCCCCTCCCCCAAGCAGTCTGTTCCCTGCAGTTTGGAATGTTTGGTGGTTGTAAGCACCCCAGAGTAACGCAGCTGTTGTTCCGTTGCTGTCTGTGTTAAGCTCTAACATTTTTTATTAGACAAATAAGAAATTTTCTTTTTCTTAAATACTTAAAATCGTTACTGATTGGAGAAAAATCTTATTTTTTTCTGGGCTCTACACTGATACAGTGCACATAATGGGAGGGGCAGGAAAGCAATGGACAGCAGGTCATTTCCCACCTGTATCGAAGTCCTGTGAGTGCCACGGTACTGTGCTGCGGCTGCTCGATCCTTCGGAAACTCTTAATTTGGCGGCAGCAACACAAAAGCTGTATCTTTTCCTCTGCTCTCCTCCTTGACTGAGCTTCTCCTAATGCCACTGAGTTACCAACGCCTCATCTGGCAGGCTGCCTGGTTAGTCAAGTAAATGACGCCAGTGCTGGAGCTCTTGTGTGGTCACTTTCTAAAAGGCTTGGTGTTTGTTTCCTTTATACACTTGTCTCCCTCTCCTCCTTTGGGGCGTAGACCCAGTTATTTGGCTTGGTTTGAGAAGGCTCCGGGCAAAATGCCATTTAGCCATCTTTTCAACTTTAGGGAACATGCTTTCTAAAGTGTATTTGTGTGTATGTGTGTGTAATGCTGAAAATGCATGGTTTCTGAAGAGACTAAAATCCTCACCCCCATGAGATGTGGAAATTAACATGACTGGTGTAGCCAGATCTCACTGTTGGAGGTAATGGAAAAGATTGGATTGTACCCTTATGTCAAGGAAATTGACTTGGCTGGATTTCAGGGTGCAGGATGGGCTGGCCCACTAAAGATCTGTGTCAGTATTTTTAGTGTCACTGGAATTGGGATAGAAATACTATTTTCTATAGTAGGGCAAACTCTGGGGAAGAAGGGCAGGCAGTTAACACTGAGACACTCCTGTGTGTCAGGAGGTATTATTTGGACCTTGTGTACCCTCTTGTGTAGTGCAGCAACCTTGAGAACTATGTATTACTATGTATTACCCTTGATCTATAGTCGAGTGACTCATCATTTATCCTGCATGAATCTTACTCTTTTGAGCATAGTATGTATGTATACTGACCTGTTTTATGTAAATGTGCATCACACAGTGAATGAAGTGCTTAGGTCCTGGAGTAAAGATAAACTAGGATGTTTTAAGACTTTTTTAAAAAGTGAAATATGGTGCTAGCGGAGAGGCCTGATATGATGAGTTTATGTGATGGACATGATGAGTCAGTGACCCATTTTTCAGGAAGTTGGCAGCTGCGTTTTCTTCCAGTGGGGAGGAGATGTAATATCTGGCATCAACTTCAGCTTGAGCTAACTGGGTGTAGTGGTACCTTTGAAAACTGGAATCAACAAGAAGAGATCTGCCAAAACTAATTTGATATGCACTGAACTAATGGAAGACACTGTGTGTGTGTGTGTACATGTACATGTGTAGGTTGTGTCTGTGGTTTTGTTTGTGAAATGGTAGAGGAGGGAGGGGGAAGGCTGAGGGAATGGGACATAAGGAGGCCACAAATGACAGAACGAAATGAATAGGTGGAACCCTCACTACGGAAAGAGACAACATTGGTGCAGAAGGAAAATGCAATTTATTGGACAAGTAAATTTGGGAGATGTTCTTGATTTTGCTCTGGGAGCTTTAGTGTTAACAAGAACAACAACAACAAATCAAAGCTAATTTTTGGGACTTGAGCGTCACGTATTTCAGGATACCTGTAAGCCTCCCTCAAGACAGATTCTAGGAAAAAGCAACTCCGGAGATGCTGACCTGTGGGAGTCCTCCTAGTCTTTCCACTTCTGCTCCTGAAACTCGGAAAACATTCAGTTTCTCAGCTGACAAATCCCTTGCCTCTGGAGTCATGTTTCCCGGGATCTGCAGTGTGATCACCACCCTGGGCCCTGTGCTTCCTGAGAATTGGCTTATTTGGAAATCTGTCTGTCATGACTGTCTTCTGTTTGTCAGCATGAGAGAAAGTGGGATCAGACGTCCATGGTGGAGTCCAGTGGCAAGCTAAAGCCCTGGGTTGTAAAATTGTGTTGTGTTGGGGGCCGGCACTGTGGTGCCTCTGCCTGCTCCTCTTCCGATCCAGCTCTCTGCTATGGCCTGGGAAAGCAGTGGAAGATGGCCCAAGTGCTGGACTCCTGCACCCTATGGGAGACCCAGAAAAAACTCCTGGCCCCTGGCTTCAGATCAGCCCAGCACTGGCCATTGCCGCCATTTGGGGAGTGAATCAGTGGATGGAAGACCTTTCTCTCTCTTTCTCTCTGTCTGTAATTCTACTTCTCAAATAAATAAATCAATAATTTTTTTAAAATCATGTTGTGTTTTGGGGAGAAATAAAGAAATCCCTTTTAACGAGGGTATGGGGGATTGCACAGGGTGGAGGAGAGTGGCACCACATCAGCAGAAGTTGCAGTTTGGAATTCTGCAGTGGAATCTGCAGTGGAAAGCGCTAGATGTCTCCCTCCCCCTGCAATGCACTGGCTCTCAACTAAGTTGAACCCCTCCCCTTCCCCAGGGACATTTGGCAGTACTTGGCAACACTTACTTTTTAAAAAATTAAATGTTTGAAAGGTAGAGACAGAGGGAAGGGGAGAGAGGTTACCCATCCACGTATTTCCTTATCAGAAACTCATGATGCCTATGCCAGGCCAAAGCTGGAACTTGGTCCAGGTCTCCTACTTAAGAGGCAGGCACCCAACCACCTGAGCCATCCCTGCTGCCTCCCAGGGTCTGCATTAGCAGGAAGCTGGAGTCAGGAGCTAGAACTGCCTATTAAACTTCCAACATTGGATAATGGGTGTCTCAGTTGGCGTCTTAACCACAATGCCCAAAGTGACATAGGGTCATTGTGAAGATTTTCAGTACAAAAAGGTAATAATACTACCCACCCCGTGTGTGCTACTTCCTTTGTGCTGGATACCGTTCTGGTATCTGACATGTATTAGCTATGTTTACTTCGTAAGTGAGAAAGTTTTGGTGGATAACTTGCCTAAGATCCCATACCTAGTATATGGCAGAGTTAGGATTTGAACTTCAGCAAGGACAAGGACGTCATTATCCAGCAACTCCAGAGGGCTGCTGTTTGTACTTGGGTACATTTCCCTACAGCCTTTTTTCCATGCCCCTTCTCTCCGTGGTTGAGCATTTCCCCTCTTATACTAAATACATTTTTTAAAAAGCTTTGACTGTTAAATGGCTGCTTGAATACTTTACTTAAATATTTTCTTATTGTTGGTCATTTAGGTTTTTTCCAAGTTTTTACAATAAAACATTGATGTGAACACATTTATGTATAAATGTTTAACCTCATCTGTGATTATTTCTTTAGGGGATATTTTAAGGAGAATCACTTAAGAGTTTTCAGCTTTTTATAGACTTCTCATATATGCTGCAAAACGTACCAGATTATTCTGCTACTAGCACCTTACCATCATCAGCATGGAGTGGTAATTTTTCCGCAGTTTCTGATTCTGTGTCTTGATGTTTCCTGAGAAGATGGAACAGATGGCTGGACATCTAGTATGGTTTTTAAAGTGGGTAGGAAATGATAGTTAAAAACTAAAAAAAGAAATTCCTAGGGGGGAAAAAAAAGCACTCAGATTAAATAGTTGGAACAACTGATTTAAAAAAAAATTCAAAAAGTTAGATTTTAGAACCGTTTTCTTCTCAGGTCAATCTGTGAAGTTAACTTGAGGCTCCATTCCACACAGATAGGAAGAGCTGGCAGAAGCCAGGAGATGCAGCATTAGGGGCCCCTCTGAGTGAAGCCTCACTGGTACATGATCACTCTGTGCCTGATGCATTGGTTCAGTAAGTACTCACAGAGCTCTGCTGTGTGCCACACACTCACTTTGTGTTGGGATCCAGTAAGGAGCAAGTTCCTGGAAACGAAGGTAAACTGGCTGGGCAGGCACCATTCCACCTCCTTGGATTTGTCGCCTCCTTTGGCTCACACAGCACCTCCTGTGAGGGTAGGCACTGCTGCCTTTCCCAGCCTAAAGGGACTGAAGCACCGACACGCAGCTTCTGCGTTACAGAGTACAGGTCTGAACCCTTGGGGAGGCTGATTCTCCCTGCGGGGTAGGCGTGGGAGGGTTTCTGCAGAATCTGGACACGGGAGAATGGTGGCTTTAGCCCACAGTCTGGCAGCGAGGTTAGAAGTATGAGGATCAGGATGATCTTTGAAGATAGAGTTTATCTTCAAAGTCTTGGTGACTGCGTGTTGAGAAAGAGGGAAAAGTCAAGGCTAAACCTTACATTTTTGGTTGGAACAACCCCGGGGACGATGGTTTTCTTTAGGGAGCTGGAGAATGCTGAGAGGGAACTTGGAGGACGTTTTGGATGTGTTAGGATGGAGGGGCCTGAAAGGTGGTGATGCCCTGAAGGGTGGTGTTGCTCCAGAATGTTTGGGAATTTAGGAGTGGGCATTGTGGTACAGCGGGTTAGGCCCCTGCTTAGGGTACTTGCATCACTCAGAGTGCTAGGTTTGTGTCCTGGCTACTCGGTACTTCTGATCCAGCTTCCTGTGACTGGGAAGGCAGCAGGTGATGGCCCAACTGCTTGGGCCCTCGTCACTCTCACAGAAGACGTGGAGGGAATTCCTGGCTCCTGGCTTAAGCCTGGCCCAGCCCTGGCTGTTGTAGACATTTGGGGGGTGAACCAGTGTATGGGGAATCTCTGTCTCTGTCTCTATCGCCCTTTCACTCTGCCTTTCACATAAATAAATGTTTAAAGAAGTTTGGCAATTCATAGTACTGAAACTTGCCAGATTTTCCCTGCTATCTGAAAATGGTTTCCTTTAAGTATTTACAGTGTGTAGTTAATGAGAAAGTTTTACAGATTTTAAAGATGTTGACAAATTTTATAAATAAGATTTATTTATTTATTATGAATGTCAGAGTTTTATATATATATATATATATATATATATATATATATATAGAGAGAGAGAGAGAGAGAGAGAGAGAGAGAGAGAGAGAGACAGAGAGGGAGAGAATCTTCCATATGTTGCTTCACTTCCCAGATGGCTGCAAGTGCCAGCACTAGGTCATGCTGAAGCCAGGAGCAAGGAGCTTCATCCAGGTCTCCCCTGTGGCTTGCAGGGGCTCAAACACATGGGCCATCCTCCACTGCTTTTCCCAGGCCATCAGCTGGGAGCTAGATGGGAAGTGGAGCAGCTGGGACATGAATCGGTGCCCGTAAGTGATAACAGTGTTGCAGACAGCACCTTTACCCACTATGTGACAAAGCTGACCCCTGACAAACTTTCAGCTGATTGCTGTGATTTTCATGTCTAAAACATGTAAAAACTTAATTGTATCATGTAAATGACTTTTAAAAGCTCATTTTTAATGTCTGTAGACCATTTTGTAATGTACCATTATTTGTGTAATTGACAATCTATGAATAAATAGGTTATTGCTGTATTTTTATGTATTGTAAATAATTTTACAGTGAAAATCTTTTTGCATAAAAAACTTAATTATTCAGGATTATTTCTTTGGAGGTAGAGGAGAACTAAAAATGCTAGGGTCAGAGTATATATTGCAAAACTGTTTTCATGAGACTACTAATTTTTGTCTGCCATATGTGTACCTCTTAGCCTTTGTCTGTGGTCTTGATTATCTTTGTGACACCTTCATGCATTTCCAGCTTTTTGAAATCATATTCCATGATCACAATGATAGGATGACTTTGTGTACTGAGACTTTATTTCGTTGTAATCAATGTCTGATTTGACAGAGTGCTACCAAGAAGTTTTACAAGAATAATCAGGTAAGCAAGGGGATGTTATTCTTTTGACTCTGTCTAAAGTGTTGATGCCAGGCTGACAGTTACTTAAGAGTAAATCTGCCCAAGACTGGTTGATGACCATCAATGCATGGGAACAGACCAAAAGACACCTACTTTTCCATGCCACCTGCCTCTGTGTGGTAAGTGGTGCAGAGTGGAAGCCATTATATGCAGAATTTTGGATAGAAACAAGTTTTCCTTTATCTGGAGATTTGGGACAAAATTAAGATGACTTTTAGATGGAATTATGCAAGTATTTGCCTCTGTTTTCTATCCTGTTTCCACTTTGCCCACATTACTATAATTTTTCCACCTTGATTTTCCACAGCTAACGTCCCTATTTTGTAGTATGTTCTTGGCTTTACTAATTTCTGCCTCCAGAGCCATGGCTTCGAGTTTGTGTTTTGATTGATCCCAAATGTAAATTTGGGGTAAACTTGACTCAGAGTCTTTATTTGTTATTTTGGGGTTTTCTACATTCATAAATGGCTCACTGCAACCTTGTGATGAGTGTGTATTCTGAGTTTTGGAAGTTTAGTTCTTAGGTGTTATCAGCCTGGTTAGTTGCCAGAGTGACATATTAAAACAAAAAAAAGTTTGGCCACCCATCTGCTTCTTCAATAATCCCCCCCCAAACTCATCAACTAGGAAAATTGTAATATGCAAATATACCATCTGCGGTGTCCAAATGAGTGGATAGTTTCCAGTCCAAGTCAGGAGTCCTCCAGGGGCTAAGTGCTCATTTCAGTAGTGCTCCTGACAGAGGAGGATCTCTTTAAGTAGCATGGTGGAAAATGTTCTCTTAGAACATTTTTGAGTTGGGTGCCCAGGCCACTTGGAAGTAAAAAATCTGTTTCCAGCTTTAGGTCCACTTGGGTGAGATACCTGTGTTCCATCATAGGCATCCTCAACTGAATCTTTTAATACTGCTACACAGAACAAAGTGATGCCAGTGAAAACCTGTGGAACAAGATTGTGAAAAGTACCTGTGGTTCTCTAATGCAAACCTGGGCCTGTCATGCCCTGAGAAAGTGGTGGTTCTCCTGAGCTCATATATTTATTTAAAAAAATTTTTTTTTAAATTTTTTTGACAGGCAGAGTGGACAGTGAGAGAGACAGACAGACAGAAAGGTCTTCCTTTACCGTTGGTTCACCCTCCAGTGGCCGCTGCGGCTGGCGCACCGCGCTGATCTGTAGCCAGGAGCCAGGTGTTTCTCCTGGCTGAGCTCTTATATTTCAAAGTGAGGAAGTGAGAGGCAGCTGGGATAGGTGTAGAGTAGTGGATTCTGGCAAGGTGTGTGCTTGGGACATACAAAGAATTAAAACTGTGACATTTGTGCAGTACGTGAGAGCAAGAACTATACTTGAAATAATGAAAGGTGACAGTATCTCTGCTTCTTTCTCAGATCTTCCTTTTGAGTTTTTTTTTTTTTTTTTTTAAGCATTCATTCTCCTTCAGTGTGGGCTGTTTGGAAGTGTGAAATAAAGCATTTGTTCTTTTACATTTCTCCTCCTTTCCCTTCCACCTGAGTGGACTGCTTAGTGTTGAAGTTTAGGAGTATGAGCTGGATCTCAGGTGGTGGCTCCTTATCAGATGGCCTGGCCTTGTCTGCTTCTCTTCAGATCTAGGAGCTGTGCCTGAAGTCTCCTTTGAGGTGGTTTGAAGAGTGTGTGGGCCTCTAGGAGAAGGCCGTGAGTAGACTGCTTGAATTTGGAACTATACGATGTATTCGTGGAGTTGAAACCTTCTGTGGGAAGTGGATTCTATGTAGGGTAGTGTGTAGACTGAAAGAAATGGAATCATTGCAGGAATCATTGCAAGAGTTGCCTCTGAAGGAGATGTCAGACGGGCTGAAGTCGGAAAAGAATGATACCATGGATGCTGAGACAGCAGTTCAGAAAGAATGTCATCAGATGACGTGAGCAGAGTGCATGTTTTGTTTTTAATTGGAAATAATTTCAAACTTAAAGAAAGAAAAGTATAATGAACACCATGTACCCTTTCTCTGTATTCTCCAGTTGTTAAATGTAGCTGTGTTTGCATTATCACCGCCCTGCCCCAACACATAAACAGAAGACATTTTTGTGAACTATTTTGAGGATGTATGCGTGTATTGTGGCCCTTTACCACTAGATAACTAAATATTTATTTCCTAAGCCTGGTGATATACTCTCTTCTTTTAAGATTTTCTTTCTTTATTTGAGAGGTAGAGTTAGAGAGAGGGAGGGAGAGGGAGAGAGAGATCCGTCTCCATTTGCTGGTTCACTTCCCAAATGGCCACAATAGCTGGAGCTGGGCAGATCTGCAGCCAGGAGCCAGGATCCTCTTTCCGGAAAGAAAAAAGAGCACTTGGGCCTTCTTCCACTACTTCCTCAGGCCACAAGCACAGGGCTGGATAGTAAGAAGAGCAGTCAGGACATGAACTGGCTCCGATATGGGATGCCAGCACCAGCCCCAGTGATGTTCTCTTAATATAATCAAAACACTGTTATCACCTTCCATAGACATTGATGCATTTGTTATTATTATTTTTAAAGCCAAATATAATAATGTTCCAACTTGGCCAGTTAAGCTAATGATGTCTTCTTTTTATTATTTGTATATATCTCATAGTAATTCTTACCACACCCGCCCTCCCACTCACTCCACCGCCTACCCCCCATTTGGTTTGAGAAAGAAACAGAAAGGAAAAAGAATGGAATAAAAAAAACTAAGAGAACTGTTCCCCAGCAGTCTAGACAGGGGCTATTCTTTGTTGTTGCTTCTCAAAGGTGATTTTACTTTATTATCTTTTTTCCCTTCCACTTTTCCCTTCCTTTTACCCCCTTCTTTCCTTTTTGAACCTTAATTGTCTTTAAAGAAGAACCCAAGGATGATACATTTTTTTGTGAGCTCTTAGACATAACTATAGCTTATGAGACACAATAGTATCTTCCATTTAATACAAGAAAAGGAAGTGATTCTTGAGAACAAATTTTGCTATTAAATATCATGATACAACTCTTTGGGGACAGAAGTCCTGCATGGGAAGTTAGTGCACAGTGACTCTTGTTTGTTGTTTATTTAACAAATAACACTCTTTATTTTTTTATTTTTTAAAGATTTATTTATTTTACTTGAAAGTCACAATTCCAGGGAGAGAGAGGGAGAGACAGACTGACTCTCCCATCCACTGGTTCACTCCCTAGATGACCGCAAAGGCCTGAGCTGCACCGATTCAAAGCCAGGAGCTTCTTCTGGGTCTCACACGTGGGTGCAGGGGCCATCTTCTACTTGGGCCATCTTCTACTGCTTTCCCAAGCCATAACAGAGAGCTAGATCAGAAGTGGAGCAGCTGGATCTCAAACCGGTGCCCATATGGGATGCCAGCACTGCAGGTGGCGGCTTTACCCGCTATGCCACAGAACTGGCCCCAACAAATAACACACTTATGTATGATATCAGTGATCACCCAAGGCTCTTGATATGAGCTGCCTCTGCTATCGAAGCCTTTTTGATCTACTAGCTTGACAAGGCTATAAGCAAAGTGGAAGTTCTCTCTTCAGAGAAAAGTACATCCTTCTTTCATGGCCACATCTTCTTTTTTTAATAGAAAGCTTTTATTTAATAAATATAAATTTCATAGGTACAACTTTTGGATTATAGCAGTTCTTCTGCCCGTACCCGCCCTCCTAACCCCAAACCTTCCCACCTCCCATCCCATTTTTCATTAAAATTCATTTTTAATTACCTTTAATTACCTTACTTAGCATAGGTTAACTCTACACTAAGTAAAGATTACAATAATTTGCACCCACACAGACACACAAAGTATAAAATAACTATTTGAAGAATAATTTTACCATTAATTCTCATAGTATAACTCATTAAGGACAGAGGTCCTACATGGGAAGCAAGTGCACAGTGACTCCTGTTGTTGATTTAACAATTGACACTCTTATTTATGACATCAGTGGTCACCCGAGGCTCTTGTCATGAGCTGCCAAGGTTATGGAAGCCTTTTGAGTCCACATACTCTGACATTGTTTAGACAGGGCAGTGATCAAAATGGAAGTTCTCTCCTCCCTCAGAGAAAAGTACCTCCTTCTTTGATGACCCCTTCTTTCCACCAGGATTTCACTCACAGTGATCTTTCATGTAGGTTTTTTTTTTTTTTTTTTTTTTTTTTTTTTTTTTTGGCCAGAGTGTCTTGGTTTTCCATGCCTGAAATGCTTCATGGCCACTTCTTTCCACTGGGGTCTCACCCATTGAGATCCTTAATGTAGGACATTTTTTTCCAGAGTGTCTTGGATTTCCATGCTTGAAATGCTCTTGTGGGCTTTTCAGCCAGACCACAATGCCTTAAGGGCTGATTCTGAGATCAGAGTGCTACTTAAAGTGATTGCTATTCTATGAGTCTGCTGTATGGACTGCTCTGCATGTTGGCGCCTTCATGCCTTTTTTAAGTCTGTCTATTATTATTTCCAAATACTTAGTCTTATTTATATAATCACTTTAACACTGGTTGTTATCTATATGGTCATTTTACCACTTATTCCTATCCATTTGATCTTTATAACACTTAAGCTGCTATTTTTATCAGCAAGTTTAAGGAATTTTAGGGTCTTATGGCTAAATGATAAGTTGTACCCTTAGAATTAACTGAATGAAGCTAATGATGTCTTTTATAACACATCTCTCTCCAGTACAGGATTTAATTTAGGGTCAGGTTTTTTTTATTCATTTTTTTCTTTTAATCTGAAACACCAATAAAGCCTTCCTTTATCTTCTATGAAATTGTAGTTTTTAAGTATATACCTTCTCTTCCAGATCTATAATGGTCTTCATATTCAGGTTGTCTGACATTTCCTTATGATCACATTCTGCAGTCTCAGTTGGGGCACTGCATAGATTATTAACTAATTATAATTGTCTTTTACTGCAACTTTGATTACCTTTCTCAGGGCATCACATCCAGACACTTGCCTATTGATGGTAGTTACTTTGTCCATTTTCTCAACTGTATGACTGTTTTCATTTTCTTCTATTGCAGAAAGCAGTCTGTGTGAGATACACTTTCAGATCATGTAAATCTCCCTCCTCTCATTATCTTACCAGATCCAGTCTTTACTATCATAGGTGTGCAGTTAGAACTCTCCATCTCATTTCTCTTTCCTTGTTTATCAATTGGACTTCCATATTCCATTGCATAAGGAGCTTCCCTTCATTCTTTTCTATTATTGGCATGAATTCATGAATTCCCATCTTCTATTGGTTTACAACTCACTACTGAACTGGATTATTTTAATGGGCACATTAACTTAGAGTTGGCAAGTGGCAGTCCTGTTAAGCTAGCTCCTGTGACCATGTGGCATGCCCCCACCATGTTTTGTAAAGAACTTTTTAATCTTTTTTTATATGACAAGCTGAACAAGGCTCAACTTATATATACTCCACCTCAGAGCTGGAGTCAGTCAGGCCTTTGAGAATCCCAGAGTCCTTCTGTGGAATAAGGGTATAGGCCATGACATTAATATTCCCTGTGATCCTCTCAGTTGTATGGCATATTAGGCCCAGGCTTTGGAAAAATCTCCATTTATTGGTTGATGTTGGATCAAGTAGAAATCTTGAGGTTGATGAGGAGGGGATATTTTGATTTCCAGTTTTGAAATGAAGAATGTATTTTCAGAGTATGTCTGAAATGAAGATTGTTCCTATAATAAATTTACTTGTAAGCTTTGGCTAGAGTTGGCCTAACAGTTTATATCCCTTTTCCTCTGGTCATACATTTTTTTGAGAGGCAGCTGGCCTGCATTTCTTATTACCTATTTGAGAGGCAGAGAGACAGAGAGAGCTCCCATTCATGGGTTACTCACCAGAGGTTCTCAAGCAGGGCTGGGCTGGTACCTGAATCCAGGTATCCTGAGTGGTAAGAACCTAATCTCTTGAGCCATCAGCACTGTCTCCCAGGGTTTGTATTAGCAGGAAGCTAGAGACTGGGGCCAGAGCTGGATATTGAGTCCAAGTACTCTGGTGTGAGATCTCAGTGTCTTACCAGGCCAAATACCTGCTCCCTGTCCTGAGTTTTAATGAACATGGGTGCTGTGGGACTTTCATGCTTGCCTTTTAGTTGTGTGTTACCTTAGCAAATTTCTTGTTCTGTCCTTTAACATTAGATTATTGCATGTGAATGAGTGAGGGGAGCAAGAGGTGAGGGGAGAAGGCTCTGCTGATGCCATTAAGCTCATTTCTGTTGCTGACCGATGCTAGTTGTGGAGCTTCATGTTGTGGAGTGAGCAGATGTCTTTATGCAGGGCTGTGTCAGTTCATGGTTCCTCCTTTATAACCCACCTTCCCTTATGGCCCCTCTGTCTTACAATTCACCTGATACAGCCTGTATTTTCTTAGTTAGTTTAGAACTGTTTTAAAGTACTCCTGCATTTCCCATCTCCTGAGAGCCTCTCAACAATAGCTTCGTGTGGTAACTGTGAGTGGTCACTTCTATTTCCCAGATGAGGAAACTGGGCAGGTAAACAATGAGTGAGGTGGTAAGTGGCAGCAGCATTACTTCCAGCCAGCTCTCATTCCCTGGTTCATTCCCCAAATGCCTGCAATAGCTGTGGCTTAGCCAGGGGCCAGGAACTCCATACAGATCTCCCATGTGGGTGGCAGGGACCTAAATGCTTGCACCATCACCTGCTGCCTTCCATGGTATGCATAAACAGGAAGCTGGAGTTGAGAGTAGAGCTGGAACTCTGATGTAGGCACTTCCATGTGTGATGGAGGCATTCTAATCAGCACCTTAACTGCTATGAAGAATGCCCGTACCGGATTTCTTTCATCGTAATCAACTTCCCATCATATTTAAGGGTACACGTTTTGAATGTGAAAGAGAGGCTGAGGTCATTCTGTCCTCTTGGGAAACCTGTCACAGGTGGTATATCTTAAACCATAGGGTCACTCAAAGCGATTGGAGAAAACTATGCAAACGCATCAGGCTCCCTGCTTTTGGTTGATGAATCAGAGCAGAAAAGCGGTTTTCCTTTCCTGGTCTTTGTTGGACTTCCCTATCTGACCTTCCTTACCCGAGCTGATGGTCCCTCTTGTGAGGGTGGGGGAATGTCCTCGTGATTCTCTGCGTATGCTTCCCAGAGGGAGGTTCTGGCCATCAGACACAGCAGATGGAGCCTGTGGGAGCCCGTGTTTGTGCCTCAGCAGGTGCAGGTCTGGGGTGGCTTTTGACCTCTACCTGGTGCCTGTTCCTTTCATTGTCTCCATATGTCAAGGGAGTCTCAGCCTGTGTTTGTGTTTTCACATTGGTCGGGTCTGTGGCTGGGTTTGGGACTGGCGGGGGTGCTGTGGAAGAGATGGTCTGAGAGGAGAGGACCATACAGCTGCCCCTTCTAGAAGCCTGTGGTGTGACATTGGATATGTCCTATATCTTCAGAAAGGCCTTTACTGGGCTGTGTTCTCTTTCGTTTTCTGCTTCATTTCTGTTTTTATTTTGTCAAGGTCTTCAGGTCTTCATGCTTGTGGGATTTTCAAATGACAGTAATGCTTTTGTTTTGCCTTTTTTTTTTTTTAAAGAATAAAACAATGGCGAGTACATACATTTCAAGGCAGCTAACTTTTACCAGTAAATCAGACTGCAAACTCTAGGAGTTACTATTTTCAGGGGTTGATGGACTCCCTGAAAATAGATGCAGAATGTTCCTTGTCTACATCCATGTGCTTTTCTGAGGAATGGCTCCCATCCCTGTCTGCAAGTTCTCTTAGGTGTTTTTTCTTCTCCAAAGCATGACCTCCAGTACATCTTTTCCACCTGCCTTTAGAAGACTGGTTTTGCTGCCTGTGTCACCCGTAGTTCTTTTTTTAGCCCCCAAAGAAACGTTTTATTTAAGGAACACAAACTTCATGCATTTCATAAGTTCAACTCTAGGAATTTAATGATTGTTCCCATGATACCTACCCTGCAATCCACTCTTGCCTCCTCCCTCTGCCATCCCGCTCAGATCCATTTTTGAATTAACTTTATATACAGAAGACCAACTCTATTCTAGGTAAAGAGTTCAACAATTTGCATGGAAAAAAAAAAACAAGAAAAACAACAAAAACTGTTCCTCAACAGTCAAGACAAGGGCTGTTCAAAGTCATTGTATCTAGAAGTTAATTTCACCCCTCCCCCATTTTTTAGAAACTCAACTTTAAAGAAGCACCCAAGAATGATAAATCTTTTGGGACCACTTAGACATAATTATAATACAACTCTTTTTAAAAAAATTTTTTTTTGTTTGCTTACAAATAAAAAAGTCATAGTTACACAGAGAGAGGAGAGGCAGAGAGAGAGATAGATCTTCCATCTGATGGTTCACTCCCCAATGGGCCGCAACAGCCGGAGTTGTGGCAGTCTGAAGTCAGGAGCCAGGAGCTTCTTCTGGGTCTCCCATGTGGGTGCAGGGGCCCAAGGACCTGGGCCATCTTCTACTGCTTTCCCAAGCCATAGTAGAGAGCTGTATCAGAAGTGGAGAAGCCGGGACTAGAACTGGTGCCCATATGGGATGCCGGTGCTTCAGGAAGAGGGCGTTAACCCGCTGTGCCACAGCGCTGGCGCCTGTAATATAACTCTTTAAGGACAGAGGTCCTGCATGGAAAATTAGTGCACAGTGACTCTTACTGCTAATTTAACAATTAACACTCTTACGTAGGATGACAGTGATCACCCGAGGCTCTTGACATGAGCTGCCTAGACTATGGAAGCCTTTTGAATCCACAAACTCTGTCAGTATTTAGACAAGGCCATAAACAAAGTAGAAGTTCTCATCTCTCTTCAGAGAAAAGTACCTCTTTCTTTGATGGCCACTTCTTTCCACTGGGGTCTCACCCACTGAGGTCCTTCATGTAGGACATTTTTTTCCAGAGTATCTTGGCTATCCAAGCCTGAAATGCTCTTGTGGGCTTTTCAGCCAGACCAGAATGTCCTAAGTGCTGATTCTGAGATCAGAGTGCTATTTAAAGCAATTGTCATTTTGAGTCTGCTGTGTGGACTGCTTCCTCTGTTGGAGCATTCACTCCTTTTAAATTCTGTCTGTTATTATTATCAGACCCTTCATCCTATCTATCTATATGATCACTTTAGTACTTAAGATGGCATTTTTACCAAACCCAGCCTAAGGGGATTTGAGGGTCCCATGGCAAGTTTTTTTAAACTGTACCTTTAGAAGTAAGTCTGCAGAAATGTATGCAGAACTATATAGCTTTACAGTTACATATTCTCATACACATCACAATTACAACTTTAGGAACATGGTGATTTTTCCCACCATTCCCACCTTCTCACCCATACTTCCAACCCTTTCTCCTCCCTCTCTCCCTCTCTTACTCCTGCTCGCTCACTCCTATTTTATTTTTACTGATATCTGTTCAACTGACTTTATATACATGTTTAACTCTGTTAAGTAAAGAGTTCAATAAATAGTATATATACACATATACATATATATGTGTATATAAAGAAATAAAACTGTTCCTCAACAGTCAAGAAAAGGGTTGGTGAAGTCATAGCTTCTCAAAGTGTCAATTTCACTTTCACTCCTAGTCTTTAACTTGTGGAAGAGTCACAGGAGAGGAGAATTTGCAAATGGCCTCTCACTGCTGCAGCTCCCCTCCCTCAAGCATACTGTGAGCCAAAATGACCTTATTTAGCCTTTGCTTAGTGTCAGGCTAAATGTACTGGGTGTCCCCTCCTCATCTGGTTCTCATGATTGCCCTGTTCTGTAGGTGGTCAAGATGGAATCCAATGTTTAAAGCGGAAGACATGGGACTACAACTAAAATCTGCCGGATTCCAAAGCCAGGGTTCTTTCAGTACACACCAGAAACAAATCATCAGCTGTTGTTGTTCTCAGTACCCACCCACCCCCACCCTGGACACGTCCTCCTCTCCTGGTGCCTGTTGTTCATCCTGCCATAAGTCACCCCGGGACTGTCTTCAATCCTCTTCCTGGGAAAGGCACAGAAGCGGCTTGCTGGTTGAGGAATTGTGGCAGAGCTCTCAGAAAGTGCTCCATCCACACCACTTAGCAGGGTTCTTCATGTCTGACCTCACCAAGAGCTCTGTGTAGCAGCAAAGGCCTGACCCACCTGTGATGACTCAGCTGGAGAAGGAAAAGTCACCAAAATGTTAGCAAGCAGACCCTTTCTCTCCTCTGACTCTGAAAACTAGAAATAATAATTAGTCATAATTACATGGTGTTTTAAATGCAGTCACACTGGCATGAAACATTTTATTTTTAGTTCTGAGAGTATAATTTATACATAGTGTTGTGAATATCATCCATTCAAAAAATGAATTGTAGAGGCTGTGTGCTGATGGCATTTTGACAAGGTGTCTGTATCCAGCTATACCGCTTCATCCCTGTGTGATAGCTGTATAAACAAAGGATAAAAGCCAGGTCAGCCTCCTGGGGTAGGGGTTCCAGATGGCTTTGGAGAAGAGACACCTGGCATCCAGAGTGGCCGGTGGCTCTTGGAACACAGACCACAGGGGTTGTTGATTTTTACTGCTCCAGTGACTGCATAATGTAACAGTGGTCTGGGAAGACTAGGCTTTAGCCTCCCCTCTCTCCACTCTGCTGTGTTTAAAGGTCTTCTTATCTCACATTTCTTAGAGTTCTTATTGTTCTTATCTCACATTTCTTACTGTTCTCTGGCTGTTATGTGGGGTGATAGTGAAGATGACTGCATAGAGATGTAAGAGCTTCAAGTTCTCTTTGGCCACAGGAGTGATGCCCCTTGGAGGCAGTACTTTCCCAGTGTAAAGCCCAAGTCACTGTGTATCTGAGATGTGACTTCCACGGAGTGATGTTATCTACCCTCTCCAGAGACTGCTTCTTCTGTAGAACCTGGTCCTGTCATTCAAAATGATGGCTGTGTTGTGTAAGAGCAGAAACAGATCAGGCCTCTAGTACTGTATTGACACATGGGCCCTGAGGAAGTGTGTGACTCTTCTCTCTACCCCCTTCCCTTCCCACGAGGCCCCAGTCCAAATAGAATTTTGTCACGTGCTGGGAGTAGAGGTGGAGCATTAGTCTGTTTTTCAAATGTAGCACCACACTTAAAAAAACACGACTTTGGCTCTGGAGGTGGCCATAGAACTCTATCTTGATCTGTATTCATATGCTTTTATCTATTTGTGTAAGGTGTATAGCTCTGTGTTTCACCTAATGAGATGCAGCCTGCCTTGGTGACTTCAAACATTTTGACTGGTTTGAATATTTTAAGAGGACAGAAGGTAGAGTAATAACATATATATGGCGTTGGAAGCTTCAGGAGCTGGCTCGGGGCTTTTAATTTAATAGAGAGCATATATAATATATAATATATAATATATAATATATGGCTTTAATTTCAAGTAAAAAGTTATGGATAGACTTTGTCCAGCTCAAGGGAGAATTGCATATTGGGCAGTAACCATTAATGAACAGAATTCTTCCTGCTACCCTTTTATAGACCTTGCATGTGAAACGAGATTTTGTATAGGTTGCCAGCTCACAATTGATCTTGGATCCAATTCCATCAGAGAAGCTTTAGTATTTTTAGAAGTAACGCTCACCCTAGCATAGCATACGGGGATGTGTAGTACCAACTGTTTGTAAAAGTCCATGCTTTAATTAATTCTCAGAAAACTAAATTGCCTTTTTTTCCCTAATGCCTTCTGTCCATCAGGCCATAGGAAGCTTTTCTAGAGGATTTAGAGAGGAGTTGGGATGTTGACCTTTGGTTAAGAGGATTGCATGGTGTTTGGATTACTGGGAGTCAGGAGACCTGGGTTCTAGCCCCAGTTCTACCTTTCATGAAATATGCGATCTGGGCCTAGACACAAGGCTCTCAGATTATGCAGTTATTAATCAGAGGGGTTCAGTGATGCCTAAAATCCCATTGTTTTAATTTCAATCAGGTATTCATATAGTTTCATGATATAAATGACATTGTTTCTAAATTTCTCTCCTGAAACTGTGTATCATATCTGTTAGATTCCTATAGCTTGGAGAAAATGAGATTTAAAGAGCCAACATACTGATTTTTTTTTTTTTTTTTGACAGTCAGAGTGGACAGTGAGAGACAGACAGAGAGAAAGGTCTTCCTTTGCCATTGGTTTACCCTCCAATGGCCACTGTGGCCGGCACACCACGCCGATCCAAAGGCAGGAGCCAGGTGCTTCTCCTGGCCTCCCATGTGCTGCAGGGCCCAAACACTTGGCCCATCCTCCACTGCACTCCCGGGCCACAGCAGAGAGCTGGCCTGGAAGAGGGGCAACTGGGACAGAATCCAGCGCCCCAACCGGGACTAGAACTCGGTGTGCCGGCGCCGCAAGGCGGAGGATTAGCCTATTGAGCTGCAGCGCCAGCTCCAATATACTGATTTTTAACATTTAATGTTACATCCCTGCTGTGTTCAGTGAGTTGTATTTTTAAAAAAGCTTTATTTATTTGAGCGTCAGAGGTACAAAGAGGAAGGGAGACTTAGAGGGAGGGGGAGAGAGAGAGAGAGAGAGAAAGAAAGAAAAAGAGAGAGAGAGAGAGGCCTTCCATCTGCTGGTTCACTCCCCAGGTGGCTACAATGGCCAGGATTGGGCCAGGTTGAAGCAAGGAGCCAGGGGCCTCCCACGTGGGTGCAGGGGCCCAAATACTTGGGGCAGGTTTGCTGCTTTTCTTAGGCCAGTAGAAGGGAGCTGGATTGGAAGTGGTGCACCCCGGATATGAACCTGTACCCATATGGGTTGCTCATGTCACAGACAGTGGCTTTACCCACTACACCACAGTGCTGTTCCTAGGATCTTTGTTTTATATGCAGAGGGCACTTTTAGCCTACCTTCTGCCTATTCTTCACCTATGTATGTAGGTTTCACTTTTCATAGATGTGTCACTGTGAAGCCCACCTTCTGCTACACCTGTTTCTGGTTGTCTCAGTCCATTTGAGTCCTGCAGTCCTTTTCATACAACTGATTGGATTTTGAGGTGTTTTCCTGACTGCTTCTTTCTACATGTGTTTTGACTTAGACTGCTATTGAAGTGTGGTTCCCAGGCCACTTGCTATAGAATCCCTTGGAGTTGCTTGATAAAAAAGCAGATTTCTGATTCACATTCCATTCTTACTGGAGCCAAGTCTCTTGGGTGTAATACATAAAAATATTCATTTTTAGTATTCTTCCCCAGTGACTCCCAGATTTAAACTGGCCTCAGAATCACGGTCTTTGGGAATTTGGACTCTGGCTTTGTTCATGTGTTTAGGACCTAACGCATAATTGAAGTCCAGTGATTATTTTTTGAGCAAATGAATCAGTACATGAGTAAATGAATTTGTGGTAGTCAATTAGAAAGCTATAAAATGCCAGTATCAGCCTGTTATTAATGAAGATTGTTAAATATTTATTCAGTGAACAGTGTGGATAAAAAGATATTAGAAGTGATTTTTTATTCATAAATTTCTAACACATTACCTTTCATTACATAGCAACCTTCCAAAGCAATCTGTGTTAGATTACTACTGAGTATATAGAATATATTCAATTTTCAGGATGCTGCTGTGGTTGTGCACAGCGTTGAGACACATATGTCTCGTTCTATGAAAGACCTGCAAGAGAGCACATGCTGAGTATTTCAGTGCTGAGAAGGCTGTCAGGTGGCCTGATTGGGAGGGGCAGTCTGCGGTAAGTGGTTAAAAGCCAAAGGCACATACTCTGACTCCTTGCTTATTCTCTTTTTCAAATGCTAATTTTAATTTTATTAGAGAGAGAGAGAGAGAGAGAGGTATTGAGATCAGTCTTCTATCACAGATTCACTTCCCGAATGCCTGCAACAGCCAGTGCTGGGCAAGACAAAAGCCAGGAGCCCAGAATCCAGTCCCTCAGCAGCATTCTCCCAGGCTGTGCCTTAGCAGGAAGGTGGACCAGTAGTAGAGGTGGGGCAGGAACCCAGGCACTCTGAGCAGGGATGTAGACATCTCAAGCAGTGTCTTCCTTGTTGCGCCAAACACCTGTGCCTCTTGTTTTATGACCTCTGTGACAATTACGTTATGCCAGTGGGGCCAGAAACTATGGAACACCAAGGATGCACTGATGAAGGAAATTACTGGTAATTTAACAGTTAACCTAGCACTCAGATATTTCCTGAATTTATTGTGTAATGAAGTAGCCTCAAGAGCTTCTGAATCCCGTTTTGGCAGATGGAGGTGTGGGAGAAAGGAGGTTGGTTCTGAGGCCCAGTCTACCTGATGTTTTATAGGCAATGTTGATAATTTCTTTAGTCGTGCCCCCTCCCCAACACCCTCCCCCCTTTGTGATGACTCTAGAAGATTAAGATCCTCTGTTTAGGGACTGGAGTCTTCCACATATAGATCCAATCAGAATGATGGAAAGGAAAGATTAAGTAGCAGTGGGTGTAATATGTTATAACCTTTGGGAGTATCGAGAGAACTTGTTGACACTCTGGTTTTGAGTTACTGTATAGAGATGGTGACTTTGTGGATGAGTTGCTGAGAGGGAGAATTGAATTGATCTCTGGTAGGAACCATTGGAAATTGTTAATAAAACAAGCCTAAAAATATGAAACACATAAACTTGGTAGTTAATAATGCACACACAGCAGACTTCTCTGTTCTCATGTTCTTCTAAGTAATTCAGTTCTGGTAATGCGTTCTTTTAGATATTTATTTATTGGAAAGGCAGAGTTTTACACACACACACACACACAGATAGATCTTCCATCCACTAGATCACTCCCCAAATGACTGCAATGGCCAGGGCTGGGCCAGGCCAAAGACAGGAGCCAGGAGCTTCTTCTGGGTCTCCCATGTGGGTGCAGGGGCCCAAGGACCTGGGCCATCTTCCACTGCTTTCCCAAGCACATTAGCAGGACAGCAGCTGGATCAGAAGTGGAGCAGCCAGGTGCCCACTTGAAATGCCAGTGTTTCAGGTGGCAGCTTAACCTGTTACGCCACAATTCTGGCCCCTACGTTTTCTTTCGAAGGAAGTAAAAGAACGATTTTTAGCAATTTGCCCTTCTGAGAAAAAGATGAATACTACCCAGCCCTGCCACAATAATCCCCTCACACAGCAGTGTTTATATTGTTGCTAACATGAATTATTTTTCTTTTCTTCTGGGTCTCAGTTTTCTCATCTTTAAATGAGGTTTGATCTTGGAGGCTTCTTCCAGCTCTAATAGTTAGATTCTACTTTATAATCTATGTTTTCCAAATTAATAATCAATTTAAATAAAGATCATACTTTATTTTTGATGTTTAGGATCTCTTTACATCTAATTAATTCCTTTTTTTTTTTTTAAAATTTTCCTGGAGCAGATGAAATGTAGCAGGTTAAGCTACCACTTGGGATGCTGACATCCCATATTAGAGTGCTGGTTTGAGTCCAGGCTCCTTGGCGTCTGATCCAGCTTTCTGCTAATATTCCTGGGAGGCAGCTCATGATGGCCTGGGTGCTTGGGTCCCTGCCACCACTTGGGAGACCTGGATAGAGTACCAGCTCCTAGTTTTGGTTGGTCCAGCCCTGAATATTGTGGGCATTTTGAGAATGAACCAGTGGTTGGAAGGTCTTTCACCCCTCCACCCCCCTGTCTCTGTCACTCTGCTTTCAAAGAAATATATCTTAAAATAATAATTTTTCTATCTTCATATCCCTTACCCTCCATCCTCACCCCCATTTCCTAGATTTACAAAAACATATTCTGTGGTTTCAACTGCTATAGAAAGGCTCATGGATTTCAGATGAATTATTTGTTTTTCAAAGTTAGGCCAATTGTAATTTTGCAAATTCCATTAAAGCTGCTATTGTTGGATGTCTATGCTGGGCCATTTGTTTTCTATATTCTGTTGTTCAGTTCTCTCTTAGGTTTCAGTACAAAGATGATGACTACAGTAAGAGCAGAACTTGTACACAAGAGAGAGCCAGGGCTTATTCCTGATTTTGTTGTGGATGGCTTGTATGACCTTGGGGAGGTCACTAGATGTCTCTTGGCCTCTGTTTACTCATTGGTAAGATGAGAGTATTGTACTAGGTAAGCTTTCAAATTGATGCTCTGATACAGAGGTTGGGTGATTCAGGTTACTGAAGTGTCGTCTAAGTAGTCAAAGAAATTATTCTAGCTATATTTTGCATATAGCACAAAATTATAATCTAATTGAGTAAAAAATTGACAGTCCATGTGTAGAATAGAACAGATCATGGCCGGCGCCGCGGCTCAATAGGCTAATCCTCTGCCTGTGGCGCCAGCACACTGGGTTCTAGTCCTGGTCGTGGCACCGGATTCTGTCCACGGCAGTCATTGGAGGGTGAACCAACAGCAAAAGGAAGGCCTTTCTCTCTGCCTCTTTCTCTCTCTCTCTCTCTCTCACTGTCCACTCTGCCTGTCAAAAAAATTAAATTAAATTAAAGTTATATCTTGAACTAATATAGTAGATGTATCCAGTTTGTAAAATGTAGCACAAACCTGTGTGCTGAATTTTTATTTTTATTTTTTACTTATTTTCATTGATATTCAGCATTATTGGCCTAAGGGATAGATCATATGTCTTTTTCACCCACAAGAATGTGTTTGATTAGGATGTTCCAATTTCTGACTGATAAATGATAGTCTTCTCCTTTTTCTTGGAAGAGATTATAATCCGAAATTATTTGGGTTTGTCCAGTTCAAGAAACCTTTAGTTGTCTATTATGTGTCTTGGGTGCTGTTGAAACGAGAGTGAGTTTGTTTCAGAATAAAGTTCTTATTATATCATATAGTTTAATAAAACTAACAGCATAGTGTTCTGATGTTCTAACATCCCCCTGGTTCTGTTTTCTTTTTTTTATTTTTAAGATTTATTTATTTATTTGAAAGAGTTACATCGAGAGAAGAAGAGAGATCTTCATCTGCTGGTTCACTCACCAGTTGACTGCAATAACCAGGGCAGGGTTAGGCCAAAGCCTGGAGTCAGGAGCTTCATCTGGTTCTCCCACATGGGTCCAAGCATTTGGACCATCCTCCACTGCTTTCCTAGGTACTTTAGCAGGGAGCTGGTTTGGAAATAGAGTAGCTGGGACTCCCACCAGTGCTCATGTGGGATGTCAGCACGTCAGACAATGGCTTAACCTGCTACGCCACAGCACTGGCACTTTGTTTCAGTCTCTAAGTTCACCTGGCAAAGAATGTATTTGGTGAACACTGGCCATTCTAACTATTCCTGCTGTTGTCTCTCTTATCATCCTTTTCTTGGTTTTGTTGTAATATAATCCCACCAAGCGAGATCTCTGGCAGTCCTATATAGATGGAAAATACGAAGACTACCTCTATAGGTAAATGGCCTCTATCTTGGAGAAGGAGAAGCCCCACCCTATTGGGTGTTCACATCAGCTGGGCTGGATGACAGTGTGGGTGGCTGGTGCCTTGAATGTACTAGGGTGAAATGTTGTACCATCCCAAAGCTTAGTATCTCAGATGCTGTGAGGCCTTAAGACAGCTTTTATTCTCCAATTACCATTGTCCTTGCAATTTTATGTTCTTTATCTTATAAAGGAACATTTTAATTTCCTAACCTGTAGCTGAAGGAGCCTTAATTTGGAAAGCAGAGCGGTTGACTTATTGATGGCTTCAGGGCTGTTCCTGGTTTACAAGCTGATGTTTATATTTTTAAAAAATCAACTTTAAATATCAATGATTTGTTACAGTTTTGACGTTTATCTGATAATTCCCTTGTTAGCATGTTCAAATCTTAATTTTCTTGGTAAAAGCATTTTATTATTAAGGTTGAATGGCCGACGCCACAGCTCAATAGGCTAATCCTCCGCCTGTGGCGCTGGCACACCGGGTTCTAGTCCCAGTCGGGGCACCAGATTCTGTCCCGGTTGCCCCTCTTCCAGGCCAGCTCTCTGCTGTGGCCGGGAGTGCAGTGGAGGATGGCCCAAGTGCTTGGGCCCTGCACCTCATGGGAGACCAGGAGGAAGCACCTGGCTCCTGGCTTCAGATCAGCGCGATGTGCCGGCCGCAGCGGCCATTGGAGGGTGAATTAACGGTAAAGGAAGACCTCTCTCTCTGTCTCTCACTGTCCACTCTGCCTGTCAAAAAAAAAAAAAAAAAAAAGGTTGAACATTTCCATTTCAGTTATTTTCAAGATTTTAGTGAAGTTTAAGGGACTTCTTAACAATATACAATATTATTTCCTCAATGAATTTATGGGAAAATCAATTATAAGATTTAGCATAACAGTATGTAGTCAGTGTCATTTGCTCCAAAGATTGTTTAAAATTGGATTTGAATTTAAGAATCGATCAACTTAGTGCCACAAATATGAAAGAAAATTTAATGACCAAATTTGTCTATTTATGAAAGGAAGGAAAATAATATAAAACAATAATCTGTTAATACAACTGTTTTTCATTTTACATGTTCTTTGACTTTGCTGTGATAGCTACAAATTACATACTTGAACTACAGTGATTTCTTTATATCTATCATCTGTATATTCACTTTAAGTTTTCCACATATTTATAGATATCATTGTAAGAGCTACATGATGGGATACACAGTTGTGTCACTGTAACTCTTTTGGAATTTTTAAAATTCAGGGCCTATCCAGTTTTTTGACATTGTAGATAATGATGTAGGAAACATATTGTTGTCTGTCCTTTTTAGAATTCTTCACATTTAAATTCATACTTTCAGTTTGGAACTTCTTGGTCAGGATTACTTTTATAACCCTGAAAAAATTTTCTTTTTTACATGTCAGCAATAAACCAACTACAGCCCAGGTGAACAGGTGCAGTTTTAGGTTCAGTGTATGGACTTGTCAGAATTGCATAAGTTATAAATATGAGAGAATTTCAAAACATTCATGGAGGGACCAGCATTATGGTATAGTGGGTAAAATCATTGCCTGGGACGTGGGCGCAGCGTCGAGTCCCAGCTGCCCCACTTTTTTTTTTTTTCTTCCCCAAAGAAACCTTTTATTTAATGAGTACAAATTTCATAAGTACAACTTTAGGAATATGGTGATTCTTCCCACCATACCCACCCTCCCACCCCTACCCCCACCTCATCTCTTCCCTCTCCCATTCCCGGTCTCATTCTCCATTAAGATTCATTTTCAGTTAACTTTATACACAGAAGATCAAAAACCTGAGAACAAGTTTTACAGTTAATTCTCATAGTAGAACTCGAGGACAAAGGTCCTGCATGGGGAGTAAGTGCGCAGTGACTCCTGTTGCTAATTTAATAATTAACACTCTTAGCTAGGACATCAGTGATCAACTGAGGCTCTTGATATGAGCTACCAAGGCTATGGAAGGCTTTTAAGTCCACAATCTCCATCAATATTTAGACAAAGCCATAAGCAAAGTGGAAGTTCTCTCCTCCCTTTAGAGAAAAGTACTTCTTTCTTTGATGGCCACTTCTTTCCACTGGGGTCTCGCTCACAGAGATCCTTCACATAGGACTTTTTTTTTTTGTTGCCACAATGTCTTGGCTTTCTATGCCTGAAATGCTGCTCTGCTTCTTATCCAGCTCCATGCTAATGGCCTGGGAAAAGCAGCAACAGATGTGTTTGGGCCCTGCTACCCATGTGGGAGACCTGGAAGAAGCTTCTGGCTCCTGGCCTCATCCTGGTCCAGCACTGGCCATTGCAGACATTTGGGGAGTGAATCAGTGGATGGAAGATGACTCCTTTTCTTCCTTCTTCCCTCTCCGTGTAACTCTGACTTTTAAATAAATAAATAAATCTTTTTTAAAAAACAGTTAATAGAAATGTTGTTAAAAGATAAGTTCATTGCAGCTGGCATAGTGGCAGTGTGTTAAGCGGCTGCCTCTGATGCTGGCATCCTGTATGGGCTCTGGTTCAAGTCCTGGTTGCTACACTTCTGATCCAGCTCCGTGCTAATGTGCCTAGGAAATCAGCAGATTTCCCAAGTGCTTGGGCCCCTGCACCTACATGGGAGACCCAGATGAACCTCCTGGCTCCTTTAGCTTGACCCAGCCCTGGCCATTGTTACCATGTGGGGAATGAACCAATGAATGGAAGATAGATCTCTCTCTCTCTCTCTGTCCCCCCACCCCTGTCTCTCCCTCTGTGTAATTATGCAATTCAAATAAGTAAATAAATATTTTTAAAAGTGTTATTTTGGCAAAAAATTTGAAAACCATGCATAGCTTTTCATAATACAGAAATTCATGAACATTTTGAAGATCCTCAAAATACATATATTTCAAAATTTTTTTGCTCCCAAGTAAATTTTATTTTACAGATTGATTGATTTATTTGAAAGTCAGCTACACGGAGAAGGGAGGGGGAGAGGGAGAGAGAGAGAGAGAGAGAGAGAGAGGTCTTCCATTTGATGGTTCACTCCCCAGTTGGCTTCAACGGCCGGAGCTGTGGTAGTCTGAAGGCAGGAACCAGGAACTTCTTCCGGGTCTCTCACGCAGGTGCAGGGGCCCAAGGACTTGAGCCATCTTCTACTGCTTTCCCAGGTCATAGCAGAGAACTGGATTGGAAGTGGAGCAGCCGGGTCTGGAACTTGTGCCCATATGGGATGCCAGCGCTTCAGGCCAGGATGTTAACCCACTGCGCCACAGCGCCAGCCCCCCAAGTAAATTTATTTTTAATTCTATTTTCCATACTTTTTGAGGGACACTTGTATATTCTTTTCACTTCCTGAAGATTTTGTACTCTTAATGCATTTCTATTATTGGAATTTGCCTGAAGGAGATTGTGCCAGGGGCTTCAGCTGATTAAATTGAGTTGGCCCAGTTTTGTAGTGAACAGGTAGCTGACTGTGGCATTTTATTCCTTGTGCTCATTAGTCTAATGAGTTTCTACAAAAAGGGAGAATCTTAACTTGAGGATGCACAGGGTTTGGAGTTCTACAGAGGAGCTGTCATAGCTCACAAGTGTCCCTTGGAGCTCACTGGCCTTTCCTCTCTCCTGGCCTAGCCTTTTCTCATCGTCTCACACTGCATTCACTTCTGCCAGCAGAGGCTTTTCCCTGCCTTCAGGAGAGAGCCTCACCTCTCAAGTGAGTGTGTCCTCAGGAGGGGAACTGGGCAATCTGGGAGCATGTGGGAATGCCCGTAGAATAGCTGTCTGGTGACGGTGGGTGCTTGCCATGCCTGGAAGTCTCCTGGGGCCACTGCAAGCTCTGTCCATTGCTGCACACCCCCAGTGTGGGAAGATGCTGCTCTGAATAGCGACACTGCTGCCAGTGCCATTAACGGTCTTCGAGAGACTGGGTAACTGAATATGTAGAGGACTGTTTAAAATGTGTTAAGTGTGAAACATGAAAAATGGTCTAGAAATTGTGCAGGGTCCTAAGGTTTTTGCCTGTGGTCAAAATCATGTAAGTATAAACACTGTGATAGAGTATGGTGACACTAAGGGGCCTTCTTCTTTATTTGAGAGGCAGAGGGGAAAGGGGAGGGAGGGAAAGAAAGCATCCTCATCTGCTGGTTCACTCCTCATGCCCACACTCACCAGGGACAGGGAACTCAATCTAGCTCTCCCACGTGGGTGGCAGCAGCCCAGTTATTTGAGCCATCACCTGTTACCTTCTGGAATCCGTGTTAGCAGGAAGCTGAAGTCAGAATCTGGAGCTGGCTATCAAGCCCAGTACTGTGATGTCGCACACGTGTGGCTTAAATTGCCAGCATTTCATTTTTGTACTAAGCACTCTTGCAATGTAGTTTTGATATTATTTTTGCAAATTAGACTCACAGGATATAAGATCTGTAGAGTAAACCTTGCCCTTGCATTAAATCAGGTATTTTACCCATACTAGGAAAGAATTTAAAGTGGACATTTAATTGGAATATTATTTCTCTATCCAGTCATCAGTTAATGGACATCTGGGTTGATTCCATGTATTAGCTATTGTGAATTAAGCTGCAATAAACATGGGGGTACAGATAACTTTATATGTCGATTTTGTTTGGGTCAGTTTTCAGGAGTAAGATTGCTGGATCATATGGTATATTTTCCATCTGCTGGTTCACTCCCTAAATGTCTACAATGGCCAGGACTGGGCCAGGCTGAAACAAGGAGCCAGGAGCTTCATCAGGGTCTCCCATGTGGGTGACAGGAGCCCAAATGTTCGGGCCATCTTCTGCTTTTCCCAGGCTGTTAGCAGGAAGCTGGATTAGAAATGGAGCAGCTGGGACTCACCAGTGCCCATATGAGATGCTGATGTCCTGGGTGATGGCTTAGCTCGCTATACCACAAGACCTGCTCCACAGTCATATACATTATTAATGAAGCTTACTATTTGCGTAAGTGTTGCTGAAAGAGAGTAGTTGCAATCAGATTTCGGTCCAAATGGATTGCTCTCAAATTTCCAGTCATAGATAAAAGTTTCCTTAGAATTCTGTGGACTTCCAAGATTGTATGTGCCTCTGTGCTAATGGCTCCCATGTAGCACTTGTGCTGTTTATTATTGGTGCAATTTTAATTTATTTTTCATTTTATTGTCTATTGATATATTCTTCACCCAGTAACATTTTTGAATAAATGCAATCTTTTCAATTTTTTTCTTATTTATAGAAGGTGAACAAATTTTATACATTTCATATTACAAAGATTTCATAGGATAATGCTACTCATAAAAGATTGAATTCCATACTGGCCTTCACAAGGACAAGGAACTAGTGGAAACAGCATTGTTTTTGTACACACAGGCCCTGTTACTATTGGGGTGTCTTTAGGCAAATGTCTTGCTCTTTCTGGGTTTAGCTTCTTCATAAGTTAGAGTGAAATAATAACCTGCAAGGGTACTGTTAGCATAGCAGATGATGAAGTGCCTTGCACAGTCCCTATGGTCCCAGTAGGTACCTAAATGGCAGTGATCAGTCATGTCATTATTACTAATAAAAATGACCAAATACTCAACTTTGGCTGCTCTATCAATCTTGCCTTTTGGCATTGGAACACTGATTTTACATGACTTAGGTTTTTTTCCAGAATTTCTGGAGATGCCCTTAAAGTTTTCTTGCCTCCCAGCTTATTTTTCAAGTCAGTAGCATCCAAGTCTGCTCTTTGAGCATTCATTTCTTTCCTCAGCCATTATACAAATATTGTTGTGCTCCTGCTGCATCCAGTCCTGGGCTGAGGGCTAGAGATAGGTATATCAATCAGCAAAACAATTAAGCTCTCTGTCCAAGTGAAGCCTCTTAGCTACAAGGAAGACAAGTCAGCAAGTAGATGAAAACAGTCAGGGAGCCAAAAGAAGAAGTGGACAGTAGTCTGGGCTGATGGAAAACTGTTTTAGAAAGGGTGGTGAACATCCCTTTGAGAAAAAGACATATAAGAAGAGACTTAAAGAATGAGCCAGTGGTACTGCACCTCTGTTCCTAGTGGGCCTGAGGGACTTCCAGATCCAGCTGAGCTGCCACCCTCTCCTTAGTAGAGCAGTCCTGCCAGCCACTGCTCCCCAAGGACTTGTAGATTCGCATCTGACTTTGGTCCATTTCCATGGTTCTCAAGTGTTAATGGACTGATGGCACACAATACAGTCATATGGCTGGGCCCCGCCTCCAGAGTTCCCATTCATTTGTAGCAAGTTTCCAAGTAAGGGTGATGCTGCTGATCCATGCATCACACTTGGAGAGCTACTAAAAGCATTTTGCTCTCAGGCAGGTAAGTTTGTATCTGTCATCATTTTATCTAAAAATAAATACGGGAGAGTTGGCAATTGCATAGTGCTTACTCGGCGACAGGTACTGTCCTGAGAGCTTTGCACACACGTCAGTGACATTTGTAAGATATTTTCAGATAGGTCTTACTATTTTTCTCCTATTAGTGATAAAGAAATGGAGGCAGAGAGGTTACATGGCTTCAAAATCACTTAGACAGAAAATGGTGGAGTTGGGGTTAGAACATTTGCAGTTTAGCTTCAGAGTCCATATTTTTCTATTCTTCACTCCTAGACTAAGATAGAAATACTGACAGAATTTACCTCCTTGGTTTTTTTTTCTTTTTTTTTTTAAATGATGATTATATAAGGTAACCTATGAAGTGTGCTGACCCGTGTGTGTGTGTGTGTGTGTGTGTGTGTGTGTGTGTGAGAGAGAGAGAGAGAGAGAGAGAGAGAGAGAGAGAGTGAGAGTGAAAAGGTCTCTTTCCCTTGTCATTATTCCATATGAAAGTAGAGGCTAATCTAAGTTACTCAGCCCTGTGACATAATAGAACATTGGTCAGGAAGTGAGTTGCAACAGGAGAGGCTGATAGCCAAGAGTAGTTTATGTTACTCCAAAAAGTTATGTTGAATGAATGTATGAAATCTAAATTCTAAGAATTAAAAGCAAACTATTGTCATTTTCTCATATTGATTAGGCAAAGGTTTATTTAAAAATCTGCAAAAAGCGTGAAGAACAAAAAAAGTGGTAAAATTGATTTCATCAAACTTCAGAACTTTTATTCTTTGAAATAAATACCTAAGGGGAAAGGGCAAGTCTCTACTGGGAAATTTATAAAACATAATCTGATAAAAGGCTTGTGTTCAGAATATATAAAGAACTCTTACAATTAATAGGCCAATCAGTTGAATTTGGGCCAGATATTTGAATAGACATGTCATTACAGAAGATGCATGAATGTCTGGTAAGCGTATAAAAGAGGCTTATTATCATCATTAGTTGTCAGGGAAATATGTATTAAAACCTAATATCCACTACATACCCATTAGAATGGCAGAGGTTAAAAAGACAGGCAATACCTAGTGTTGGTGAAGATACATGGATCATCTGGAACCCTTAAATGTCGCTGGTGGGGATTGCCAGTTAGAAAACAGTATGGTAGCACCTGTGAGATGAACATTAATTTGCCATACAAGTCAGCAGTCCAGCTCCTCAGAAAGAATGAAAAACGTGACCATCCTCACTTTATGTAAATTTTATGGCAGTGTCATTCATAGTAGTTTCAATCTGGATACACCTAATTTTGTGGAGTGTTTGTATTCTGTGGAATACTATTCAACAATAAAAAGAGCAAACTGTTACTACAGGAAAATACTTGTTGAATTATAATGAAACTTAAAAATTATGCTAAGTGAAGGAAACCAAACCCAAAAGAATAGAGTACTTTGTGATTCTGTTTTATGAAATTCTTAAAGTGATGCAATTAGGGATAGAATAACTCAGTGATTGCCTGGGCTGACAGCTAGTTGACAGTCAGTGACGGAGTACCAGGAGATTTTGGAGGGTGATGCTGTTGCTGTCTCTTGAATGTGGTAGAATTTAGGAGGTTGTTCGCTGTTGTAAAAATTCATCAAATTGCAATATTAAAATGTCATTATTTATTTTACTTACAATTTGTGAAATTTTTGTGTCTCAGTAAAGTGAAAATATTTGAAAAACATGTAGCCTCTGCCACTTTATTTGCTATTAATGAAGTATTCAGTAATAATTCTTAGTTACAATACAATAAAGGATTATTTTTAAAGGTTTTATACTTTCTGTAGTCATTAAGTGACTAGTGAATTTGGAGAGTTTACTCTTTCCCTTTCTGCTTTTGTTTTTAAGACATAATACTCCAATTTGTGAACTCTTTATTTCATTTTCGAGAGAATTGTTTTCACCTACTGTTAAAAGCCTGGACAGGTTAATGGAATGTTTTCAGTTTTGAAGCAGAGAGCTTGTACTTACTAATAGTAAAGAAAACAGCACCATTGTATTATTTTGAGGACCCTGCGCACTGACTGTTTCCACTGTGGAACAGGCCCAGTGATGCCCAGGGTACAAGACCATTGTGAGGGTGAACCTGCGGGGCCTGTGTCCCAAGTAGCCTAGTGTGCATGGCATGCGGTCCTCTGTAGGCTGATGCCTTCGCTGTTTCCCCATGACACTGCCTACGGTTTTCTCAGAGCCAAGCACACGGAATGTTTTGATATGTTCATATGAAAAATTTACTTACTGTGGCTGTTTTACTTATTCATTTATGTACTGCTGCTGTGTTCTTGAAAGATATAGATATACACATATTCAGATCAGTTTTAACGTGACATTTAGGGTTGGTGGGATACTTTTCCACATGTTGTCTTGGGTCAGTGTTTGGGTATAGCAGTTAAAACCCTACTTGGGATGCATGCATCTCATATTGGAGTGCCTGGAGACCTGGCTCCAGGCCCAGTCCCAGCTTCCTTTGGGTGTGCAACCCTGGAGGCAGCACCAGGTGGTTCAAGGGACTGGGATCCTGTCACCCATGAGAGACCTGCATTGAGTTCCTGGCTCCTGGCATCAGCATGGCCTAGCCCTGACTGTTGTGGGGATGTGGGGCGTGAGCTGTGGATGGGAGATTCTCTCTGTCTCTGTATGTCTCATATAAATGACCTGTCACTTGATAGAACATGCTAGTTAATAGCATAGTATTTTTACTTCTTAAATTGATTTCTGGGGAAGAATATAAAAATAAAAAAAATTTCTTTAGAGATTATCCAAATTTCTATGTAAATTCTAAGTAAGACCTTGTAATTGAACTTAGATACAGAATTATTGGATTTTAATGTTATAGAGGTTAAAAAATATTTTTGATTTTTATCTGGATAAATGCCTTTAAAAATCCATGAGCTTTTTCAAAAGAATCATGTGGGGGGTTAACTGATTATTTTACCAACTTTCAGCTTTTTAATCTCCATGCTTTAGTTGAATATTGCATTTTAGCTTTCTTACTCCCAGAGGTGTTTCCAAGAAAATAGCTTTTCCAGTCCCTCTGGATTTGAGCTCAGTCCCCACCTCCTAGTGCGTTTGCTTGTTAATAGGTAAAGGGACAAATGCAGCCTTCAGATCAACCCCTACGTGCTTTGAGTTCAGATTCTTATTTTCTAATGATCTGAAACTATTGGGACACAAACTTCATCTATAAATTGACCTGTAAAAGAAACTCATTTTTATGAAAAAAAAATGGAATATTATCTAATCGCTAATGTATTTTTGTTTCTCTAGCATGCAAAACACAATACTAGATATTATAGGGAAAGACTCCTAGCTCGACACTCGGCAAGTTTGCATTCCGTGCCAGATGCTATGCTAAATGCTCTATGTGGGTGATTTCATTCCTTGCTACAACTGTTCTATGAAAGAGCTGTTGTTAGTTACACATACCCCCGCACACGCATGCATGGACACCTACACACACATTTTAACATTAGAGGAAACTTTAGGAAGATGCAAGGGATCGAGTGAGGATTTATTTTTCAGAGCAAGGCTGACATCTTGCTGTTAACATCCAGCCTCACCCTCCTCACCTGCAGAGTAGGAATAACAAACTAATCTGAGGAGAAGATTAAACACAACGATGCAGTAAAACAGGTGGTATCATGTAGCAATCACTTAAGGATATCTTGTAATTATTATAGTTATCATTGGGGAAGGATTATAAAGATTTAATAAGTAATGCATATAAGGTGTTTAGCACAAGGTGTAGCACGTTGAGTATTCAGACTCAATGAAGATCCTTTAAAATCGACAGTTTTTATATACATATGATTCTCGATTTACAATAGGGTATGTCCTGATAACCCCATCATATGTGAAACACACTGTAAGTTGCAAATGCATTTAATATGTTTAATTTTACCAGATATCACCGTGTAGCCACATAGAACGTTTTGGAGTATAGGTTGTTACACTGGTGATTGTTGAAGGTCGCTGCAGCCCATATGTTGCTATCTGGGGAAAAAGATAAAAATTAAAAGTACTGTTTATACAGAATGCTTACAGTTTTTGCACAGTTGTCAAATGGAACAATCCTAAATCGAGGGCCATCTGTATAGAGATCGGTACTTAGGGAGTAGAGCATGATCAGGATTAGGGGGAGGTGTGCACAAAGATGCTGAGATGGGATTGAGGAATGTTCAGTTTAGCTACATTAAAGTACACAGGAAGGATAGGAAGACTTTTATAAACCATGAATGTCAGGTGAAAACACTTGGCTTGGTCCTTCTTTTGGAATGCCAATATGTTGGTTCAAGTTGCTCCAAAATATACAGTGTTTATTTCTTAGCATTGTTAAATTAATTCTTTAGACACTTCAGAAGTAGAATTCCCTTGAAATGTTTCCTTGCTGCCATTGTTATTACTGCATTTTTATTTTAATTTTAATTAGCTTTAAAAGATTCAGTGTGATTTATAGATACGATTCTAAGAACATAATGATATTCCCTTCCTCACTCTCTGCCTCCTCCCTTCCCTTTCCCTCCCACCCTCCTTTATTCTCCCTTTTTTTTATAGTTTTTGAAATAGCATATTTTAAATTTACAGTAAAAAGGCTTAATATATCACTGAATAAGAAATTCAACAAGTAAAAGCAAAAAGACCTTAGTTTTACTGGGAATATAGATGATGTCTATAAACAATAACTGAATGGAAAAATGAACAGTAAATTTTAAGATAATCACAGATCATTAAAACTGTAGTAGTGTAACATTATTAACCATTGGTTTGACAAAGGTGTAAAACAGAATTTTACAAAACTGTATTTTTTTTCTTTTTTTAAAAAAATTTAGCTTCCACATATAAGGGGAAACATGCAGTATTTGTCTTTCTGGGTCTGGTTTATTTCACTCAACACGATGTCCTCTAGTTGCATCCATCTTGCTGGGAATGGTAGAATTTCATTCTTTTTTTTATAGCTGGTTAATTTTTTTATGCCTGGTTAATATTTTTATAGCTGGTTAACATTTTCTTTCTTCATCTAATGATGGATACCTTGGTTGACTCCAAATTTTGGCTATTGTTCGAACTGTGCTGCTATAAACATGGTGGTGCATGTATCTCTTTAATCCATTGTGTTTAAGTCTTTTGGGGAATATACCCAGAAGTGGGATTGCTGGATATGGCAAATCTATTTCTAGATTTTTTTTTAATAAGAAATCTCCACTCTGTTTTCCACAGAGGCTGCACTAATTTACATTCTCACCCACAGTGTGTAAGTGTTCCCCTTTGTCTGCATCCTTGCCAGCATTTGTATATTCTTATGTTTTGGATTTTAGCAATTCTGACAGGAGTAGGATGACATCTCATTGTGGTGTGTTTTACATTTCCCTGTTGGCTAGTGATGTTGAACATTTTTTTCATATATTTGTTGGCCTTTTGTATTTGTTCTTTTGAGAACTAGTAATGTCCTTTGCCCATTTCTCAACTGAATTGGTTGTGTTTTTTTTGGTTGAGTTTAAATTGCTGATGTATTCAGAATATTAATGCTTTGTCAGATATGTGCTTTGCAAATATTTTACCTTTTTGTTGGTTATCTCTTCATTAATAGAATGATTAATAGAAATTATTTCCTTTGCTGTGCAAAAGCTTCTGAGTTTCACATAGTCCCATTTGTTTAGTTTTACTTTTGCTGCCAGTGCTTTGGGTCTTGTCCAAGAAATTGTCCCCTACACCAGTGTCTTGAAGTGTTTTCTTCCAGCAACTTCATAATCTGCCTTCTTAAATTTAGATCTTTGATCCAGATTGAGTTGATTTTTGTATTTGGTGAGAGAGATGGATCTGTTTTCATTTTTCTACATACATACATCCACTTTTACCAACAACATTTCTCTGAGAGATTGTCCTTACTCCCCTCTGTGGTCTAATCACTTTTGTCAAAAATTAGTTGCTTGTATGTACATGGATTAATTTCTGGGCTCTGTTCCATTGATCTTTGTGCTGATTTTTATGCCAATACCATGCTGTTTTAATTACTATAGCTTTGTAGTATGCTTTGAAATCAGAATTGGGTTGCCTCCAGCTTTCTTTGTCTATTAGAGGTCTTTTGTGATTCCATACGGGTTTTAGGATTATTTTTTCTAATCTGTAAAGAATGCAATTGGTATTTTGGTAGGGATTGCATTGAATCTGTAAATTGCTTTAAGTAGTACATTTTCATGATATCGGTTCTTCTGATTCATGAGCAAGGAATATCTTGCCTTTTTTTTATATCCTTGATGAAATCTTTCATCAGCGTTTAATAATTTTCATCATAGAGCTCTTTCACTTCTTTGATTCAATTTATTCCTAACTATTTGACTGTGGCTATGTGAATGGGATCTCTTTCTTGATTTCTCTTTCTGTGAGTTTTTCATTATGTAAACCTGCAACTTTACTGAATTGGTGTATCAATTTAAACAGCTTTTTGGTGGAGTGTTTGGGTTTTGCTTTGTACTACACCACATCATCTGTAAACATGGATAATTTGAGTTCCTCTTTTCCAGTTTCGATGCCTTTTATTTCTTTCTCCTCCCCAATCCACTACTACATTTATAAGAGTGGTGAAAATGCACATCCTTGTCAACTTCCAGGTCTGATGGGAAATGCTTTCAGTTTTTCACCTTTAGTGTGGTGTTGGCTGTTACCCACTTTTACTGTTATTATTTAATGCGGTCATTGCCTTCAGTTGCTCTGAGGTGGTGCTTTGATAGAATCACAGCTGCTCAAAATGAGTCGTTTGCTTCTGCTAGCTAGTTTCGTAGGATGCTAAATTTTTGTGTTGACAGATCTCAGATGTTGTCCCTAATCTGTCTTTTGGTACATCTGACATGTTCAAAAGCATTTCCTATGGTAATTTTTGGCTCATTCTGGTTGAAAATGGATGAAAACAACTTCTGGAAAGAACTGACAGTGTAGGTTACATCTGTCAACCCAGAGGCAAAGTGCTGCAGGCTGCACTTCACATCAGTCAACTTTTTTCCTTAAATAATTACAGTGAAGTATACATACAAAGAGTGCACTCCATCAAGGATGTTATTTTACTCTGAGTACAACTGTGTGCTGTGTGCTGTAGAGTGTGAGTGTGTCTATAACAATAAATCTGTCAATGTCAGCTTTTATGCTTTTTTCCTCTTGCCTCCAGCACTCATCAGAAGGTTCCACAGTGTACATTTTTAAAGGCACAGTTGCAGCCCATGATTTGAGTTAGACAACTCCCTTGACCTCACCAGTGCTGCATTCCCATGTAGTCAGAGGGTCTCTGTTTTTGATGATTTAAGAGAGAAAATAACAATTGTCTGATAAAGATAAATCTGTTTCCAAATGTGTGACATTTAAAGGGCAGTCTGAAATGCCATGAAACTTCATCTTTTCTGCTTCAAAGGAAACGTAAATGAGTTTACTACATGCCTGTTTAATTTACCCAAGGGAGATGATTTTTATTATCCTTACCTCAAATGAGGTAATGTGGATTTTCTTTTGATAAAAACATATATAGGACATCATTTCAGGCCTGTGAAAAATAATGCTTCTGGTTATTTGAATATAAATGTTGTGTTATTTTTCCCAGAGAAATCTAAATTTCTTCCTTCTGTGCCTGAATTTTGGGCAGATAAACATTGCAAACCAATTTGTTGTACATATGTTGTAACAAAGAGAAATTAAGAAGAAAAATACAAGTGAGTGGTTTTGACAGGTTTGTACCAAAATGGCATTCAGTGTATCCAGATGTTCTATCTGAAAAGTATAAAATGGCTCATGTTTTAAATTAATCCAAAAGGCAAACTTCTGTGCCCAGCAGTTTTTATTTAGTGTCCCACGCATTTCTGATATACTGATGAGGTCATCTTCCCTGGAGAGAGCCAAGTTGACGTCATACCAGCTCTGATTAGAAGTTTAACTGAAAACAACAGTGGAGTGGATGGTGTTTTCATTCAGATCCTGAGCTTAGGGAATAAAACACTTCACATACGTATATGCTGATATCATGGGAAATAAGAAAAAATGATCACTGCCAGAATTTGACTTAAACCAGAGACAGATGACATTCTTGTCACAGGTTGAATGAACATGAAGTCTTCTTGTTCTGAAACTCTCAATCATTTTTTAAACAAATAAAGATCTAATTATTTATTTGAAAGATCGAGAGACAGAGAGATCTTCCATCTACTGATTTACTCTCCAAATGAAGGTAACAGCTGGGACTGGGCCTGACCAAAGCCAGGGCCAGAAATTCCTTCTGGTCTCCCATATGGGTGACAGGGGCCCGTGTACTTGTGCCATCGTCTGCCTTCCCAGGCACTTAGTAGGAAGCTGGATTGGAAGCAGAGCATCTGGGACTTGAACTAGCACTGTGATAGGGGATCCTGGTGGCACACGCAGGGGCACAACTGTGGCCCCACTCCTGTTTCTCTTGCACTGTGGTTGGAGCGGATTTGAGGTGATATCCACCTGATGGTTTCGTGGTCAGTGAACTGAAGTATATTTTTCTGGAATCATAGGTAGGTGAGAATGTGAAGCCTAACACAGCCCTGACCACATCATGGATTCTGTCGTCTTAGGAACATGGCAGTGTGTGAGATTGCTCACGATGGCTCTGGCGTCAGAGCACCTGGAGCCTGTGCTGTGCCACATGACAGCTGTTCATTATTTTACATGATACAAGGTGTCCTGCCCTTCACTGTGACCCCTGATATCCTACCTATAGAATCAGTAAGATTTTCCCCATGCCTGAATTCTTAACACTGCAACACTGACCTCAGACCAGGATTTGCCCCTTTGCTATGTGTGTGTTTGTAAGTGTGTGGTGTGTGTGTGTGAAAGAGAGAGGAAGGGGGAGAGCAGTACATCACATACTCTGATTCTTGGCTTTGTTTCCTCTTTTTTTAATTAGATTTTTTTACTGTTCTTAATTACATGACATAAATAATTTTAATTAAGGGTAAAGATAAACCCTTTCTGGATTTTGCTTTATTTTATTGTTTTTAGGAAATGTCTCAGCTTTTCATCTTCTGTTTTTTCTCCTTGTATATTTTTAGAATTAGTTTGTCAAGCTCCCTCATTTCTTGATGGGTTGTTGTAGGAAATATTCTGAAGTTATAAATTAATTTCAGGGAAACTTGACATCTTTAAAATGTTAACTCATTCTGTCTATCAGTATACTCTCTTCCACTTAGTTAGAGATTTTAAAGTGCACTTTAAGGTGTTAACATTTTTGGGGCCAGCGCAGTGGTATAATGGGTTGAGCCTCCGCCTGCCTTGCCGGCATCACAGGTGGGCACTGGTTCTTGTCCCAGCTGCACCTTTCCCGGAAGATCCAGCTCTCGGCTGTTGGCCTGGGAGAGTAGTGGAAGATGGCCTAGATGCTTGGACCCTTGCACCCACTTAGGAGACCTGGAGGAAGCTCCTGGCTTCAGTTAATGTGGTCATTTGGGCACTAACTCATCAGTTAGAAGACCTCTCTATCTGTCTCTCCATCTCTCTGTAACTCTGCCTCTCAAATAAATAAATAAGTCTTAAAAATAAATAAAAAGAGGGATTCTGGCTCTTCTCTAGCCTCTAAAAAAAGTAACATTTTCTCTCGGAGATTCTTACACAGATGCTAGACTAATTCCTAGATATATTTTAGGTGTATTAGTTATGTACCTGATAACTTTGGGGGTATTCTCTCTTACCTTCTTAGTTGTTGCATGTTGTTTCATTTTTAGTGGTTTGTGAATGATAAATTCTTTTTGCTTTCCTTTTTTTGAAAGTTACTTATTTTGCCTTTGTTTTAAAAGATTTGTTTGTGGCCGGCGCCATGGCTCACTTGGCTAATCCTCTGCCTGTGGCACCGGCACTCCAGGTTCTAGTCCTGGTTGGGGCACAGGTTCTGTCCCGGTTGCTCCTCTTCTAGTCCAGCTCTCTGCTGTGGCCCAAGAGTGCAGTGGAGGATGGCCCAAGTGCTTGGGCCCTGCATCCACATGGGAGACCAGGAAAAGCACCTGGCTCCTGGCTTCGGATTGGCGCAGCGGCCACTTGGGGGGTGAACCAACAAAAGGAAGACCTTTCTCTCTCTCTCTCTCTCTCTCTCTCTCTCTCTCTCTCTCTCACTGTCCACTCTGCCTGTCAAAAACAAATACAAAAAAAAATTTGTTTGCAGAGTAAAGCCCACGAGATGAAAGTTTTCCTTTCAGCACTCTAAAGATGTCATTTCACCAGTATCTTTACTGTCGATGTTATATGTTGAACATTCTTATTCTCTCTGGTCTATTACTTATTATATCAGTCGTTATTTTCCCTCATTTTTTTTTCTGTGTTTAAACTGTTGGGAGTTTACTTTTGCTATGCTCAGTCTTCACCTCTTCTGTCTCTTGTCCATCTTGCCTAGAGGCTATTCTAAAGTTTTAGCCTTTAAGCAATACCACTTGGAGGTTTGCTAATCTGTGCCAGTGATTAACTGGTTTTCTTACTCGTCACTGATTTTTACCTATATCCATTCCCCCTGCACTCTTATTTCAGGCTTTATTCTTGGGTTTTGTTCTACTTAATGGATTTTGCTAGGTTATTGGCTGCATAGGTACAGCTTTAGGAATATAGTAGTTCGTCCCTCCATACCTACACTCCCACTCCCATTGCACCTCCTACTTCCTTTCCCATTCCATTCTTCATTAAGGTTCATTTTAGTTATCTTTATATACAGAAGACCAACTCTATACTAAGTAAAGATTTCAAGTTTGCATGCACACACACACACACAAAGTATAAAGTACCGCTTGAAGAAAAGTATTACCATTAATTCTCATAGTACAACTCATTAAGGACAGAGGTCCTACATGGGGAGTAAGTGCATAGTGACTCCTGTTGTTGATTTAACAATTGATACTTTTATTTATTACATCAGTGATAAGCTCTTGCCACGAGCTGCCAAGGCTATGTAAGCCTTCTTTTTTAACTTTTTTTTTTAACTTTTATTTAATGAATATAAATTTCCAGTGTACAGCTTATGGATTACAATGGCTTCCCCCTCCCATAACTTCCCTCCCACCCGCAACCCTCCCCTCTCCCGCTCCCTCTCCCTTTCCATTTGCATCAAGATTCATTTTCAATTCTCTTTATATACAGAAGATAAATTTAGTATAAAGATTTCAACAGTTTGCACCCACATAGAAACACAAAGTGAAACATACTGTTTGAGTACTAGTTATAGCATTAAATCACAATGTACAGCACATTAAGGACAGAGATCCCGCATGAGGAGCAACTGCACAGTGGCTCCTGTTGTTGACCCAACAAATTGACACTCTAGTTTATGGTGCCAGTAACCATCCTAGGCTGTCGTCATGAGTTGCCAAGGCTATGGAAGCCTTCCAAGTTTACCGACTCTGATCATATTTAGACAAGGTCATAAAAGACAGAGTGAGGATAGTAACCAATGATCCTAAGAGTGGCATTTACCAGGTTTGAACAATTATACAGCATTAAGTGGGGAAGAGGACCATCAGTACACACAGGTTGGGAGTAGAGCCATTGGTGGTAGAGTAGAGGTTATGATTACAAAGGAATGAGGCCCAAGTGGACTAGACAGGGTCTAGAACAAAGGACAGAGTCATTATTAGAGGAGCTAAGAAAGGTGCTGTCTAAGCTACAAGTAATTTTTCTGATTGAGAGGCAAATAGAACCTGATAGAAGGGGCTTGATAATAATCTGGTGGGCTTTAGGCCTTGTAAATTCAGAGGCCCAGACCTATCTATCTCTTCACATGGGGTATATCCTAAGGGAGGTGTGAACCTCCTAGGGGAAGGCACTCTGTTGACTTTCATGACTTGGCTGGCCTGGGAGGAGAGCTGGCCAGGTAAAGGCAGGGGGCATCTCTAACAAGAAATTTACAGTTCTGCCTGCAATGTTGCTGACCCTACTTGACCATCCCCTCAGCTGCAGTGGTCACTTTTTTAACTTTTTAACTTTTTTTAATATATATAAATTTCCAAAGTACAACTTTTGGATTATAGCGGCTTTTCCCCTCCATAACCTCCCTCCCACCTTCAACCATCCCATCTCCCTCTCCCTCTCCCATCCCATTCTTCATCAAGATTCATTTTCAATTATCTTTAAATACAGAAGATCAACTTAGTATATACTAAGTAAAGATTTCAACAGTTTGCACCCACACAGAAACACAAAGTATAAAGTACTGTTTGCATACTAGTAATACCATTAATTCACGTAGTACAGCACATTAAGGACAGAGATCCTACATGGGGAGTAAGTGCACAGTGACTCCTTTGGTTGATTTAACAAATGGAAACCTCTTTGCCTGTGCCAGTGTCTTGCAGGGTTTCTCCAATGTTCTCAAATAATTTGATGGTGTTGAGTCATAGATTTAGATCTTTAATCCATGTTGAGTGGGCTTTTGTGTGAGGTAAGGTAGGGGTCTTGCTTCATGCTTTTGCAAGTGGAAAGCCAGTTTTCCCAGCACCATTTGTTGAATAGATTGTCCTTGCTCCAGGGATTGGTTTTAGCTCCTTGATCAAATGTAAGTTGGTTGTAGATGTTTGGATTGATTTCTGGTGTTTCTATTCTGTTATATCCATCTATCCATCTGTTTTTCATATCAGTACCAGGCTCTTTTGATTATAACTGCCCTGTAGTATGTCTTGAAATCTATTGTGATGCAGCTGGCTTTGTTTTTGTTGCTTTGTTATTTTATTTTTGTTGTTTTAGCTATTCATGGTCTCTAGTGGTGCCCTTTGGATTTCAGCATCATTTTTTCTAGATCTGAGAAGAATGTACTTGCTTTTTTGATTGGTATTGCATTGAATCTGTAAATTGCTTTTGGGAGAATTGACATTTTGATGATACTGATTCTTCCAATCCATGAACATGGAAGATTTTTCCATTTTTTGGTATCCTCTTCTATTTCTTTCTTTAATGTTTTGTAATTCTCATTGTAGAGATCTTTGATATCCTTGGTTAAATTTATTCCAAGATATTTTAGGGTTTTTTTTTTTTTTTTTTTTTTTTTTTTTGACAGGCAGAGTGGACAGTGAGAGAGAGAGACAGAGAGAAAGGTCTTCCTTTTGCCGTTGGTTCACCCTCCAATGGCCGCCGCGGTAGCGCGCTGCGGCTGGCGCACCGCGCTGTTCCGATGTCAGGAGCCAGGTGCTTCTCCTGGTCTCCCATGGGGTGCAGGACCCAAGCACTTGGGCCATCCTCCACTGCACTCCCTGGCCACAGCAGAGAGCTGGCCTGGAAGAGGGGCAACCGGGACAGGATCGGTGCCCCGACCGGGACTAGAACCTGGTGTGCCGGCGCCGCAAGGCGGAGGATTAGCCTGTTGAGCCATGGCGCCGGCCTTTTTTTTTTTTTTTTTTTGTAGCTATTGTGAATGGGATTGATCGTACTGTCTCAGCCGTGGCATTGTCTGTGTATACAAAGGCTGTTTAATTTTGTGTATTGACTTTATATCCTGCTACTTTACCAAATTCTTCTAAGAGTTCCAATAGTCTCTTAGAGGAGTTTTTTGGATCCCCTATATATAGAATCATGTCATCTGCAAATTGGGATATTTTGACTTCCTCCTTCCCAATTTGTATCTCTTTGATTTCTTTTTCTTGCCTAATGGCTCTGGCTAAAACTTCCAGGACTATATTGATTAGCAATAGTGAGAGTGAACATCTTTGTCTGGTACCAAGGTACTTAAGACTCAGAATTTTCTACTTTTAGTGTTTTAGATGCATCATATAAATTTTAACATGAGTTTTTCCCTTATAATACTTGAAGGATTTTGTAATTTCCCTTTTTATTTGTTCTTTAAGTAATGCTTATTAATTGTTATTTTTATGAGGGTATTTCAGAAAGATCATGGAAAATGGAATTAAGAGATAACATTTTTTGCATCACAAATAAACTTGAAATCCATGCATGTGAGGGGATTGTTAGAGAGGTCATGGAAACTGCACACTCTGAAAGAAACTGGGTGGATTTCAGATTTTTCTGCACCAAAATAAACTTATCTTTGTCCCATTTTTTAAAGTTTTGGAGGTAACATTGTACATATTTGTGTTTATTTTAGAATTCAGATGCATGGGATCTAATTATCCTTTTATTATTTTCTTCTACTTTCATTACATTGAGGTGAGAATATAAAGTGATTTTTTTTAATGAATTTTTCAGGCTTCTGTTGTGGTGTATGATAAGGTTCTGTGACTATTCCATGACTGCTCAGTAAGAACAAATAAAGTGTTTCTAAAGTTCTAAAGACATAAATAAACTGTGCTACCTTTAGTGTATTTACATTCTGTCATTTCTAATATAGCATTACTCATTTATTTAAATCAGCTTTTTTTTTTTTTTTTTTTTTTTTGGACAGGCACAATTAGACAGAGAGAGGAGAGAGAGAGAGACAGACAGAGAAAGAAAGGTCTTCCTTCCATTGGTTCACCCTCCAAAATGGCCACTACGGCCAGTGCTACGCCGATCCAAAGCCAGGAGCCAGGTGCTTTTCCTGGTCTCCCATGTGGGTGCAGGGCTCAAGCACTTGGGCCATCCTCCACTGCCTTCCTGGGCCACAGTAGAGAGCTGGACTGGAAGAGGAGCAACCGGGACAGAATCTGGTGCCCCAAGCGGGACTAGAACCCCAGGGTGCCGGCGCTGCAGGCAGAGGATTAGCCTAGTGAGCCGTGGCACCGGCCGTCGGTCAGCTTTTTTAGGGAACATATTGTTCAGTGAAAATAGTTGACTTATCTGTTTATTCTATTAGATCTTATTTCTTACATATAGCTGTTTTGTAATCACATGTTACTTGTGATGTTTTGTGCTGTACATCATTCCTTTTATAGGTAGGCTAAATCACTCTGTGTCTATGTTGTTTTTGGCTTCAAGTTCTATTCTGTTTGATAGCAAAAGTACTGTACTGGCTTTTTTTTTTTCTTTTAAGGAATTTCTTTCTTTATTTGAGAGAGTGTTCCAGAAAGAGAGAGGGAGAGACAGAAGCTTCCATCTGCTGGTTCACTCCTCAAATGGCTGCAAAGGCCGGGGGTGGGCCAATCACGCCAGGAGCCAGGAGCTTCTCCTGGGTGTCCCAGGCATGTGCAGGGCCCCAAGCACTTGGGCAATCCTCCACTGCTTTTCCAGATCATAAGCAGAGAGCTGGATCGGAAGAAAGGCAGCTGGGAGACAAAAGTTGCACCCATATGGGATGCTGGTGCCACAGGCAGAGGCTTAGCTTACTACACCACAGCGCTGCCTCCTGTGCTGGATTTTTGCTTTTTATGCTTCTCTGACATAACATTTTCTAAATTTTTGCTGTTAACTGAGCCATGAGTTTTGTAAAAAATACAGTCTGAGAGTCTTTCATTTGGTTATTGTTTTATCAATTTACTAGTTATTTATTTATTTGAGTGTGTGGGCTGTGGTAGGAGATTGGACAGGCTCTCAGAAACTATTGGTTCATTCCCTGAACGCCTACACCTGCTGGGGCTGAGCCAGTACTGAACAGGGACCAAAGCCATGGGAACACGACTCGGATCTCCCACGTGGGTAGCAGGAGCCCAGTTGTTTGAGCATTCACCATTGTCTCCCAGGGTCTGCCTTAGCAGGAGCTGGAGCCAGGAATCAGAACCAGGCACTTAGATGTGAGGTGTGGGTATCTTCACTATTATTCCGATTCCTGTTCCTTCAGGCCTATTTTTGCCATCGTATTTTGTGTTTTCTGTTTCCCATGTCCGTTTTCTTTCTTACTTTGCTTTCTTTCCCACCTTCTGATGGAAGCTGTTTAAATCGGGTGTCTTATCCACATCTTCCACTGCCAGGTCTGGAAAATTCTTGACTGTGATTTCTTTCCCTGTTCTGCATCTATTTCCTTTTCTTTATTCTTCTCAGGGTCCTGATGCTTCTTGTCCCCAGACCTCTTACCTCCATCTCGTGCTCCCTCCCTCCTAAATGCCGGCTGGGGAGTCCTGTGACTGGTTTTTCTCAAACACAGCAGAGGCTGTTTGCATGGTGGTTTTTCACTGAGAGTGTTTGTCTCCCTCAGCTGCCTCGCACTTTTCTCTGGACTAGCTTTTAATTCCCCTGGAATAACCACTCGCTGCTGTGGTTTGCAAACATCCCCTCCTAATGCAGGTTTTGCCAGTGTGATTGTATTAAGAGCTTGGGCCTTTGAGGAGTGATTAGGCCATCAGTGTTCCTGTCTTTGTGAATGGGGTTAAGACTGTTAGAAAGGAGACTTTGGGTCTGTTGCCCTCTGTCTTCCACCAAGTGAGCACACAGCGTTCTGCTCTGGCAGTGCAGCCCTCTCTGAACAACCCAGCTTCCCAGTGCCCTGACCCTGGACTTTCCGGCTCCAGATCTGAGAGAAAATACAGTAAATTACCTAGTCTCTGGTAACCTGTTAACAGCAGCACACGTGGCCTCAGACACTTGGCTTGGTTAGGATGTGTGCCTGAGGCTAGAAATCTTAGGTGAGATGCCCTTCTCCAAGTGAGAAGTCGACACCCATTCTGAAGCAAGACTTGAGTGACTCTAGGGGAAAGCTGGTTTGAGGTTAGCTTTTTCCAGTAGCGAAGAAAAGGAATAAAGGGCATTCTTAGTGGTTTAATTCTTTGTCTTAATTTCTATGATGGGCACCACATCCCATCTTCATTTAACAGAAATTGTTCAGGTGTCGGAGTTGCTGTCCTCAGTGTACAGATAGTTCTAGAAAGAGGGAGTCCCAGTGGTCAGACACAGAGGTGGAGCAGAGTCCCTGGCGTTCAGACACCAGGAGGCCAGAGTGGACCCCACACCGCTGAGGCTGCGGGCTCCCTGTGTGGTGATGTGTAGATGAGGAAAGAGGGTCCAGGGGTTGGGACAATTTGTTTCTCAGAGAAGCTTAACCTTGAGACAGAAGCCTGCATGGGGAAAGCAGTGTGGGCTGAGGGTGGTAGCACTGTGAAGAAGAGACCTGCTGCTTCCTCAGGGAACATTCCTGCAAGGCTGCTGCAGAGGGTAGGTGATAACCCAGTTTCACTTCCATAGAAAACATCACATTTACAATGGAAGAAGCAACCAGGAAGAGCTTTGAACCCTGAGCTGGCTGTGTAATGCTTTTCATAGCAGGCCATCTGCCATCATTCATTCTGTGCCTTAAGCTTTGACTTGATCCTGACTCTAATTAGCAGCTAGCTTCTTAAGGTGTCAAGTCAAGGGGAGAGCTGGCTGGCTTTGGGAGGGCAGGAAATTGAGGGTCAAATGAGAATTCTCTTGTAAGTCGGAAGAAAACAACCAGGATGGAAAAATTAATTCTCCCCTGGCTGCTCCTTCTGCTGCCCGCTGACCCCTGCTGTGCGGCTGAAGACTAAACCGTCCTTTCTCTGGTTCTCTTTGTCCGTGTGTCCTCCGTCCTCTTTCTGTGCTGGGGAGATGCTAACAGCACGCTCTTAGGGGTTTCTGTGCTCTTTTCCCCTGAATAACTGCACTCCTAGAGAGAAGGGGCACTGTTGTATTATTTCCTGTGTTCCATGGAGCTTTTCTAACCAATGAATGGCTAAGCAGTCATTGAAACGTAGCACTAGACATGCATCGTGCCTTCTGGCTGGACAGCACCAGCTTCGCATGTATTTATAGCACTCTGTCCCCAAGCCAGTGTGCCTGTCAGTAAGGCTAATCCTGAGAGCATGGATTAGGGCTCAGAATGGGTGGAATTTAATCACGAAAGGAATATGTACCACACTCAGGAGTCTCGTCAGAGGGAATAAGAATGTGTTTAGAAATAGCAATGTAGGAAAATAAAGGTGTAGGTAAAAATGAACTTACTCATCAGTGGTGGTATGAACCAGTAGCTCGTGTGAACAAGAAATCATGTGCTGAAGGGAATGGGACTACATTATGATGTGACAAAAGTATCCTACCCTACTGCAATACAGGGTACACAGAAGAAGGAAGACAGCAGTAAAAATTAAAAAAGGAAAGAAAATGAGTGCTTCTGGTTACACGTGAACCTTCTCCCTCTGAATGCCTGAACCGTTGCATTTAATGACAGAGTCGTGCTGCTCCCAGAGGATGACAGTGTGATGTTGGCTCTGTGGTGAGATTAATTAAGGCCTGGAAAGCCATGGGGCAGTGTTCTTGAGATGTTCATAGCTCTAGCGTTTCTTTGGTGTTCTGTGAAAACATCCCTCAGCAGAGGGAGGTGGTAAAGAGGTGTAGGGTCAGCATGCATTGTCCATCTCTGGAAATGACAGGCAGCAGCCAGGATTCAAGCCAGAGTCCGTGAGTGGAACGCGGTGAGGGAAAAAAAGAAAAATGACAATATAGCATAGGAGAAGACTGTCATTTCTGATGAAAAGAGATACCTGGACGTGTCCTTGTCTGGCCCTGGTATCTCCTTGCTAAAATAGCTCCAAGAGGATGACAGCAAGTAGCATCTAGGTGGGCTCTCCTGCCTGCTTCTCCCCACACCAGCTTCTAGTGGGGAAACTGGCTGTATTACTGTTACCAGAAGGAAGGCCATGGAAACCGTGGGGTTCTTGTCTTCAACCAATAAAGAATTCAGGCGTGAGACAGAGAGTGAAGTGATAAGGCTTTACTGGGGATAGGGCATCCTCAGAACAGAGGGGACAGAGAGAGCGTGCCCAGTCACTCAGACTGGGGGAGAGCAAGGTTACATGGTTGAAAGGAGAGAATACACCTGGGCAGGCCAGGCGGGCAGCTCAGCAGAGAGGCAGAGGGCTGAGAGCCCGCAGTCTGTTTGGATTCCCTAGGTTTTTTTTTTATTTTTTTTTTATTTTTGACAGGCAGAGTGGACAATGAGAGAGAGACAGAGAGAAAGGTCTTCCTTTTGCCGTTGGTTCACCCTCCAATGGCCGCCGCGGTAGGTGTGCTGCGGGCGGCACACCGCGCCGATCCGATGGCAGGAGCCAGGTGCTTCTCCTGGTTTCCCATGGGTGCAGGGCCCAAGCACTTGGGCCATCTTCCACTGCACTCCCTGGCCACAGCAGAGAGCTGGCCTGGAAGAGGGGCAACCAGGACAGGATCGGTGCCCCGACCGGGACTAGAACCCGGTGTGCCGGCGCCGCAAGGCGGAGGATTAGCCGATTCCCTAGGTTTTTAAGGGAGTCTGTTCACCCATCTCCCCCTCTCCTCCAGGGCAAAGGATGGAGAGTCCTGTTGGAAGGGTTTGTTGGGTGAAAATTAGCAAATTCCTCCCCAGATTTGCTGGGCCTGGCAGGGTATGGGCTTCCCTTAGGGCATGTCTGAGAAGGTTTTATTGCCCCATGTTATGAGGTAACCCATTTGGTCCTGAGGAGAGAGAATTCTCCTGGGAGCATTCCTTGGGGGAAGGGCTAGGACCACCTGGGAGGTTATCAGGGTCTGGGCAGGATTTTGAAGTGCAAGATGCTGGGCTTCTGGAGCTTCCACAGTAGGTGCTGGTCTTGAGGCCTGTCTCACAAACACATGGGCTAAATTTTTGACTTCCTACCTAACATTACTGCATTCTTTGGCTTTGCCTCCTTGGTCACCTGGCTTGGCAAATGGTGATAGGAACTGAGCCATTCTAATGGAGCGCTCAGCAACATGACTTACCAGTTTACACATTTTGTTTTTAAAGATTTATTTGAAAGAGCCAGAGAGAGAAGGAGGGGGATGTCAAGATCAGATCAAGATCCGTCTTCCATTTGTTGATTTGTTCCCCAAATGCCTGTATCAGCCACATCTGGCAGGCCAAAGTGAGGAGCCGGGAACTCCATCTAGGTCTGCCCCATGGGTAACAGGGGCCCAAGCACTTGGGCCATCTTCTGCTGGCTTCCAGGTGCAACAGCAGAAGCTGGATCAAAAGCAACTGGCCCTGTGATATGGGATGCCTTTGTTACAAGTAGTGTCTTAATCCACGGTGCCATACCACCAGTTTTGAAACCTGTGAGAGACTGATTTAGGCACCTTGTAAATTGGTCTGGAGAGTCAATGTTTAAAGTGAATTAATTAAAATGTTCGCCTAAGTCCATCTACTTGAAAGAGTGAGAGAGAGAGAGAACTTCTGATTTGGTCACAGGCTGGGCCAGGGCAAAGTCAGGAGACTGGAACTCCATCAGGAATGTGGGTGTTGGGGGCCCAAGCACATGAGCTGTCATCTGCTGTGTGATGATTATCAGGTAGCTTGTCAGAAGCGGACACAGGACTCATTCCCAGGCACTTTGATATGGAATGTGGGCATTCCAGGTGTCAGCTTAATCCTCTGTGCCATCATGCCTGCCCCATAAAGTTGTTTTACCTTTTAGCTTAATTATCTAAACCGTTTTAACAAGCCAATGATAATATTTGTTTAAACATACCACTTAAAAAGCAAATGTTTTGAAATGGTGTTGAAGCGCTTTTTCATTATTTCCTTTGGCTCCTGGAGTTGCTGTCCCATTTTCTGGGCCTTCCTCCTCTGGCTGTCTTTCCCAGTACATGTAAGCATCCTGAATGGGTGCAGCCTCTGTGGTTTGCACTAGGTGGCCTCTGATTCTCACCATACCCAGCCCAGCATGCTTGCCCGCTCACGACAGTCCCCGCCTGCTGAGTCCCAGAAGGCTGGCAGGGATGCACAGTGCCTTTTGCACATGATTCTGCATTCCTTGGCCCTGAAGGAAGGCATTTTTAAAGCCCAACTTGGCACATTTTAAGTCACGATTGAACTTGCAAGGGTTTCGGCACACACATCGCTTAAATTTTCTGTTTCAGTGCCCTGAAATCCTCTTTGGAATGAAGTCTGGGTATCTCATGGTTCTTTTTCATCTCTGTGTGCTGGTTTCTAGTAATATGCTTTTATTCCAATACAGATTTGATTTTGATGCCACAAAGCAAGGCCTGTGCATGCACTGACCAGGATGAAAATGGATTCATCATTGGAATATTTGTAGGGGCTGTTAGTTACACGCTCAGTTTAATTTCAGAAGCAGTAAAAATTAAAGAATCCTTTTAAAGTTCAACATTCACCTTATTTTCACTGGCAAATGAAATGCTCAGCACAAAGAACAATCCTACTGATGCTAATTTTACGGTGATTTGTTCACTGTCTGAAGTATACTTATGCTATTACTTTGGGGAGAAAATGGATTAGAGGAAAACTTGTAAACAGATTCTTGTTTTGGAGGAAAAAATATCAAAGATAAGTTTGAATCATGTTCTTAGGATCAAGAGAATCCAAAAGAAGCTTATACTCCACCCAGAAGCTTCAGTCACATGAATTTTATGGCCATTAGTTTGTTTATAAGAAATGTCAGTAGTGCTGGGGGAATACAAAGCCAGTTGATTTCAAGATGTGGGGCATGAGGCCAGCATTGTAGTACAGCGCATTAAGCTTTTGTTTGCAATGATGACCTCTCCTATTGTATTGGAGTGCTGGTTCTAGTCCTGGCTCTCTGCTTTCAGTCTAGCATCATGCTAAAGCACCTGGGAAGGCAGGGGAAGACGGCCCAGTATTTAGGCCCCTGGCACCCATGTGGGAGACCTGAATGGAGGGCCTGGCTCCTGACTTTGGCCTTGCCCAGACCTGGCCATTGTGGCCGTTTGGGGAGTGAAGTAGAGGATGGAAGATTTCTGTGTGTGTGTGTGTGTGTGTGTGTGTGAGAGAGAGAGAGAGAGAGAGAGAGAGAGAGAGAGAGGGAGAGGGAGAGAGAGTGTGTGTGAGTTTCTTCCTTTCAATTAAATAAACCTCTAGAAAAAATTTGTGAGGAGTTTCCTTTGCTCAAAAATAAAATGCATGATAACACATCTCCTTGGTGATATTTGGGGGAGAAGCTTTGAAGTGCTCACAGGGAAGAGCAAGTGAAGGGGTTGAGAAGGAATTTAGGGAAGAGCCCAGTGCCTTTTCCTCCTCACCCACAGCTCCTTAAACAGAGTGATGAGGCGGCTGCTTGCCTGAGAAGCAGGGTTTCATGTTTTTGGAGTCAAACATCCAGAAGAATTTAGAAATCAGACTGCTAGGTTGGCTTTCTAAAAACTGGTTCTGTTGTTAACATTGACAATACTCGAATCTGTTTTATAAATTGTGTTATTAAATCTATATACAGTATTACCTCATTAATGGTTTTTTATCGGAATGTTTTTCTTATGTTGGACAGGTTTGACTAAGAAACTTACTCCTGGATAGGCAGGACTTTATAATACTAAGAGCACTTTATAATAGTATTCTTAGAGGAGTAGGGAACCAACCAATGTATCATAACATCAATACAACAATTGACTGGCCTTGTTCAGTAGCAGTTTGTTGGAAGTTGAATGTTTTTGACTGAATGCTGATACTGATAATGACATGATTAAAAATGTAATTCAATAGCCTTTGCCCTATAGATTGTAAATAACCTGGATAACCACGCCTTTGTTTCACTCATGAAAATTATGTGTTGTATGAGCTATACCACACATACTCAATTAAAAAGAAATTGTGAGAGTTTATGCCTGTGACTGGCATCCTTATATTAATTCTTTGAATTCATGCTTTTAGGCATGAGAAGAAATAACTGCTAGAAATAGCTATGTAAATTTCATTGAAATCTCTTGAGGAACATATTTGAACACCTTAAAATATTTCTTTTAATTTGAGAGAAGACAGTGAGCTCCCCCATATTTTAGTTTACTCCCAAAATGCCTGCTGTGATCAAAGCTCAAACTAGGAGCCAAGAACTCAACCCAAGTATCCCATGTGGGTGGGAGGAACCAAGTTCCTTGAGCCATCACTGGCCTTTCCTGCTATCACTGGTCTGCATTTGCAGGAAGCTGTAATCAGGACCTGTAGCTGGGAATCAAATCCAGGTGCCCTGTATAGGACACGAATGTCTTAAGCCCTGGGTGACATGCCTACTCTGGACATCTTTCACTCTTATTGAAAAAGACTTCAGTAGACTTCTGTTTGCTTAAAGTATGTGCGTGGTTACATGACAAGTTAAATAGTGTACAGTGTGGGACAGGAAAATAGAAAACAATCCCTTTTTCATTTTTAACTTTTTTATGGTGAAGTTTGGGAAACTGACTGTATTAAATGACTTTCAGAGAAAAGATCATTGGGTGGTGCATGAATGTTTGAAAAATACCAAGTGAAAAAAATGCTCTCTGGTACTGTAGGGTAAGACTTCTTAAATTGTAAGTGAAGCGTGATTATTAGGGAATAGGTAAGAAATTCTGTTTAGTCATCTACCTCATGGAAAAGAGATCTGGATAAACTTATGCCAAGTGATTATTTCAATTCAACTCTTTTGGTGTCTACTAGTTGCAAGGTGCTGTGTATTGAGTGATGAATGATGCATTCTTTTGCTTTTCAGGAGCTCCTGTCTAATAGGAGAAAGGGGTGCATGGGCAGGTAATTTTAATGTATTACATCAAGTGCTGTGATGGAGATAAGGACAAATGACCTGTCATAAAATTTGGGGCCGAGCATGCAGGAGAGGAGAGAGATATATGGTTGGGTCTTCTTCTAGCTCTCCCATCCTCACCACCTCTAGTCTGGGCAGTAGCATGGCTAGGCTGTCATGGTTGACTTGTGCCTATAGGTAAGTCACTTACCTCTCCAAGTCTGTTTCCTCCCCTGTGGATTAGGGACAGTGGTAAAAATACCAAGGCAGTTATGAGGACCAGATGGAATAATGTGCCCAAATGAGCTTTCCAAGTAGAGAAACAGTATATATAAGCCAGTCTTTGACATTGTTGGCACTCATTGTGGACTGCACTAGTTCCTTAATCTTTCCAGTGCTCTAGATTTATCTGTAAAGGAAGAAAACAGAAGTTGTTCACAAATAGGGTAACTGTAAGGATTAATGAGGTAAAATAGGTAAAGCCTTTAAAACAGTATATGCTGCACAGTTCGTGTTCATTGTTACTTTATTATTGCAGCAGAGGAGGTTGATCCGGCCTCTCTTATCCAGATGTTTTGGATAAGCATCCAGAATCGGGTTAACTAATTGAGCTCAGGTAAGAAATAAAAGGTGAGCAGGTGCTCCCTGTTAGCTCACACTTGAGGCTGCTATTAAGATTCTGTACTCCTTTGGTTGCAGGAGGTTGGTTTGAAGAACTGTGATTAAGATGCTGCCTCTTTGACAGTCATTGATGACTTGTTAATTAAATACCCAGCCTGGAATACCTGCTGCTGCCCCCTCTGATGGTTGGTTGCTTATGAGAGAAAACACCTTCCTTTCCTGTGAGGTCTTTGTACTGTGGGTGTCACGTGCCTTCAGGTACTTTTCCTTTTACAGGGAAAAGGAAAATTTGTATTTGTTCTATTTAGACAACTGCAGCAAATGAGAGATTCATGTAGTCATTTCTGATACCTTGTTGCTTTGGTAGTGAATGATAATGCTTTCTCTTTGATTGCTAACAGTGACAAAATCTTACTTTCTTACCCCTTCCTGAGATGCCTGGCAAAAAGCAGTTTGTTTCATCAGAATTTCAGTGGATAACTGCATTGGATGTATGAAAGAAAATTGATTTATAATAACAGGTAATAAAAGGCAGTGCCTGAGGGACTGGTATTGTGGCACAGCAGGTTAAACTTGTGGCACCAGCATCCCATAGCACAGATCTGTCGGGTTTGAGTCTCAGCTGATCTGCTTCTCGTCCAGTTTTCTGTGGATGCAACTGGGAAGGCAGCAGATGATGGCCCATGTGCCACCCATGTAGGAGATCCAGATCGAGTTCATGGCACCTGACTTTGGCCTGACCCCTGTTTATCCATTGCAGCCCTTTATGGAGTAAACCAGTGGGTAGAAAAGATCTCTCTTTGTTATTTTCAAATAAACTAATAAGTAAATATGTCTTTTAAAAAAAAAGTAATAATAGTAAATGTTTATTATGTGTGCCAACCACAGTGTTGATTTTATTTTATACATGATTTTATTTAAATTATGTGTGAACATTGTAAGATAGCCCCATAGCAACTTTTTTGTTTAAAGTAGATATTTATTCCAGAGTGGCTTGAGATGGTAATTGCATAGTAAACACTCTTAGTATATTTATGGGGCAGAGAACTGCTGGAAAAGATGGAGGAGTGTGATGAAATCCAAGTTGTCCCTAAAGATCACCACCATCTGCCCTTACCAAAGCACCAGAAAATCTACTGTGCATCTTTCCATCTGTAGGAGTCTGCTTAAAATATAGTTGTCCTTGGAGAGGTAATTAATTAAGTCATTTAACACTAAAAGGAGAACTCAGTTATATGATTATCTTCCTCTAAGCAAAAAGATGTAGCTGAAGGCTTATTTTACTATTAGTAGGAGAAAGAAAGGAAGCTTTTTTTTTTTTTTTAGATTTATTTACTTGAAAAGAGTGAAAGACAAGGATATATAGAGAGAGATGGAGACAAAGAAAGAGGTAGATCTTCCAGCCACTAGCTCATATACCCCAGATAGCTGCAACAGTCAGGTCTGGGCCAGTTGGATGCCAGGAGCCAGGAATTCACTGTGATCTTCCACATGGATGACAGGGGGCCCCAAGCAGTTGGGCTAAATCTCCCTGCCTTTGCCCGGGCACATTGGCTGGATCGGAAGTGGAGCAGCCAGAATTAGAACCAGTGCTCCAGTGTGGGATTTCAGTGTTGCAAACAGCAGCCTAACCTGTGTTTTCTTGGTAATGGTACTTCTAAGGAATTATCTGCGGTGGAACTGGGAAGCTTACTAGAGAAGCTTACATAGAGAAGGGAGGAAGAATGAGAAAGGGGTGATGGGGGCAAGCCAGGAGAATGAAGGCCTGTGCTTCCGTATTATAAACAAAGTTCCTCTTTGGCCCTGATCCCTGCCTTAGTGCTGTGCTTTTGTCAGTATGTGCTCCTGTTGTAGGATGAGGCCTGGCATACACACTTCTGAGTAGCCTTGAAGGTGTGCAGAACAGTGGCAAAAAGATGATCCTAGAATGCCAGCCCTTGGGGTCCAGCGCAGTAGGCTAAGCCTTAGCGTGTGGTGTAGCAATATGAGTGCCTGTTCATGTCCCAGCTTCTCCTCTTCTAATCAAGCTCTCCATTTATTGCCTGAGATAGCAGTAGAAGATGGCTCAACACCTTGGGCCCTGGCACCCATGTGGGAGACCCAGAAGAAGCTCCTGGCTCCTGACTTTGAATCAGCTCCTCTCTGGCTGCTGTGGCCATTTGGGGAGTGAACCAGTGGATGGAAGACCTTTCTCTCTGTCTATAACTCTACCTCTCAAATAAATAAAACTTTAAAAAAAAAATTGAAGAATGCTAGCCCTTGAAGTAAGTGGGGTGTGTGTGTGTTTTATACCAACATATTCTGTTGTATCCCTGGGCTGGAGAAATGTTAATGAACTTGTAGAGGTTAGGAAAATACAGTAATCTCTCAGCTATAGTAATCTTTCTCATTTAAGTTCAGAGTGAAAGCTCTGGTACTTAACATGCTTTCTGGAATAGGAGTGAGAATCTGGTGGTTATCTGATGAGTTTATTCTTAGGGTTTACTAGTTCTTTCCTAGGTGTGGTTCAAAGTCCTTATTACTGGTTTCTTTTTTTAAATTTTTTTTATTTTTCTGACAGGCAGAGTGGACAGTGTGAGAGAGAGACAGAGAGAAAGGTCTTCCTTTGCCATTGGTTCACCCTCCAATGGCCGCTGAGGCCGGCGTGCTGCGGCAGGCACACCGCGCTGATCCGGAGGCAGGAGCCAGGTGTTTATCCTGGTCTCCCATGGGGTGCAGGGCCCAAGCACTTGGGCCATCCTCCATTGCACTCCCGGGCCACAGCAGAGAGCTGGCCTGGAAGAGGGGGCAACCGGGACAGAATCCGGTGCCCCAACCGGGACTAGAACCAGGTGTGCCGACGCCGCAGGTGGAGGATTAGCCTATTGAGCCTCGGTGCTGGCCTTATTACTGGTTTCATAAAAGTTGCAATTGGCACTCTTAAGGTCACAAGAATCTTGATAACAATCTCCAAGCCAAACAAAAAGTAGTTAGGAAGTCAGGAAATATAGTTTCTCATTTAAGACAAATTGCTTGAGAATGCTTTCTCCCCGAGAAGCCTAGAAGACAAAAATATTCCATTTTTCATAAAATGGGGTTCTGTGTGCCTGAAACCTCTGGTCTGGTCTTGGAGATTTTCCTTCCCTCCTCTGCATACATGGATACTGACTGCTTCTGACAGTGATGAGAGGTGCAGTGGAAATGTTGAGTAAATAGGCTTGGATTATGGCTCTGTTAGCTCTGTCAACAATTTTATGTATCTCTTTGACAGTTGCTTCATTAACACCCGAACTGTGGTAAGGGACTTAGTGGGGAGATGATACGCAAACACATGGCCTGCGTTAAGTGGACCTGCCATTCTGAGGTGGCTTCTTTGGCCAAGGCCACATTAAGTTTGAAACAGCTGCCAGAGTTTAAGCATCAGAGGATGTCACTGTAATCATCTGGCTTTCAGAAATCAGAAGACCTGGTGGCTTGCACCTGCCTCCCTGGCTGACTGCACATCTCACACTGTGTGCCTCTGGATCTCTTTGGAGGGGAGTGTTTTCCAGCTGTCCACAGTCCTGTGCTCCCTGCCTACTTAGACCTTGCCTGGTCATTCACCTATTCGTCTCACTAGCTGTGCCCATACTTATTTATTGTTTGGCCAGTAAGTGGAGGGCTTGGTTAAAAAGTATAAAGTACTGAGTAGGATACTTGGCACATGCTAGATGCTTAGTGAAAAATTCCCCTTTTCTCTGTTAGGCCCCTGATGCTGTAATAAAGAGAAGGTATAAATTCCAGTGATTTCAGCCAGGAACCAGGAGACTGTGTCGCAGTTATCTATTTGACCTGAGAGATTCACTTAATTTCTCCAAAGTTAATATTTCTTAGGCACACCAGAGTTTGGACTAGCTAATTTGTGGGGTTTCTTCCATGGCCCATTCTGAAAAGTGGTATTTGCCTTAGTGAGACTGCCACAGAAGGCTTGCGGGAAAAATCACTTATCCTATAAAACAGATGTTCAAAGTTGTTAGTTAATATCAATCTGGAAAACTGAAGAATTAATTCTCTTGGCTGTATGCTGTTGAAAGTTTTATTGATTTGGATGAAGCAGTTGAGAGCAGGTCTGTATTGTAGCTATATGATGGATGGCAGGCTCAGGACTCAGGATGGAAAGATAACTTGATAGAATGGAGTGGTAGATTGTAATTGAGCAGATCAAGTATGGTGTACTGTAGTTTGAGTTTGCAAAAGCTCACAGCACAAGTAAAAATGGGGAAGAAAATATTTTAAGTGCAAATGAAAGCAGGCTTTCAGATGGAATGTTTAACCTCAATGGGTCCATGTAGATATCACTGTATTATATCAAGACATGGTAGAACTTCTATTCATCTTTATATTTAGACAAGCAAGATTTCAAAGTATCTGTGTTGAGTGTGTTGGCTTATATAGTAGTATAATATGAATAAAAACCAAAAATACGCACATTTGCAGTGCAGGTTTCATTTTTTAAAACAAACAGGAGGGTATGACCTGAAGATTGGAGAGTGCTGTATTGGAAGTTCTGTTGGCTGAGATGTAGCACAATTATAGTGGCAATTACAGACTTTGGAGTCAGAACTGAACTTAATTTTTAGATTTTATGCTTCATGCCTCGATGAAATAGCTTCTTGCATATCACCTTCAATAAGTGCAGTGTGTATTATAATACTTCTCTCATTGGTTTATTTGGATGATTACAACAAAATGATTTTTCTGTTGCTCTTTGGTTAATTTCTAGCTTTATTTCATTGTGGTCAGAGAATATACACTCTAATTTCAGCAGTTTGGATTTCTTGGTGTGTGTGTGGGTGTTGTTTTATGACCCAGGATGAGGTGTATCTGGGGGAATGTTTCATTGGTGTATCTGAAGAATGTATATTCTGCAGTTGGGTGGCATGTTCTGTAAATTTCAGGTCCTGTTGGTTAGTGTATTAAGTTCTGTGGTCTGTCCATTTTCAGTCTAGTAGTTCTATCAGTTGCAAAGAGTAGGATATTTAGTCCCCATGATGAGGTGATATTTTACAATGTTTCTGGCTTTGTAACAGTGTACAACTTAGAGAATTAATACTTTTATGATATTAGACCCTCAGATATTTACAAGGCTGCTGTATGGAAAATGATTAGTTGTCCCTCTTTTTCATATCCTGAGACAGACAAATGCACAGAAGCTGTGGGGGAGGTTATTTGGCTCCATGGAAGAGGAAGTGTTTTCATCCTGTGACTTGTCATGAATTCGGTAACAGTCACATTAGCCCTCTGGAGTCTCTGGAAATACTGTCATGCCTTTGTCCCCACTGTGATCTTTGAGCAAATTTGAATACCAGAACCTCAATTCCTTCAAATGAATGGGTAAAGGTTAGACTGCTGGTATTTAGTAACTCTTTTTTTTTTATTTTTTTTAAATTTTTTTTTAAACTTTTATTTAATGAATATAAATTTCCAGTGTACAGCTTATGGATTACAGTGGCTTTCCCCTCCCATAACTTCCCTCCCACCCGCAACCCTCCCCTCTCCCGCTCCCTCTCCCCTTCCATTTGCATCAAGATTCATTTTCAATTCTCTTTATATACAGAAGATCAATTTAGTATAAAGGTTTCAACAGTTTGCACCCACATAGACACACAAAGTGAAACATACTGTTTGAGTACTAGTTATAGCATCAAATCAAAATGTACAGCACATTAAGGACAGAGATCCCACATGAGGAGCAAGTGCACAGTGGCTCCTGTTGTTGACCCAACAAATTGACACTCTAGTTTATGGCACCAGTAACCACCCTAGGCTGTCGTCATGAGTTGCCAAGGCTATGGAAGCCTTCCAAGTTTGCCGACTCTGATCATATTTAGACAAGGTCATAAAAGACAGAGTGAGAATAGTAACCAATGATCCTAAGAGTGGCATTAACCAGGTTTGAACAATTATACAGCATTAAGTGGGGAAGAGGACCATCAGTACACACATGTTGGGAGTAGAGCCATTGGTGGTAGAGTAGAGGTTATGATTACAAAGGAATGAGGCCCAAGTACGCTAGACAGGGTCTAGAACAAAGGACAATTTAGTAACTCTTTTAATCAGAAACAGACTACTGCAGTGTTTGGCCCTTTCTCTTGGCACATTAGCTCACAGAATTAACCCATTTTCACATTTCACAGTAGTGCATATCAAAGTCTCTGCTTTACTTTCCTTGGCCAAATTCCTTCTTAACAAAACTCTTGGAGAATATGTACTAATAGAAAAAGAGAAGAGTTCCATGTTAAGTGATCAAAAAAGAAAGCCCCAGGCTTTGTGCCTTTACAAAGCAATCGTTCTGGAAAGTCACACTTTATTTCTCTACCTCACATTGTATGGAGAAAGTCATCCACTTCTCTGGGTTCTTTTGTCTCCAAGATTAGTAGAAATGCAAACAGGTAGTCATCAGTGGGTGTAAAAAAAGATGTGGAAATATGCTTTCCTCTTTAATGTTGGTATTTAGCAATAACTGAAACAAAACAGTGCCACTGTATTTTAGATGTGCTTCTTTCCAACAACATATTCTTGGCACTAAAAACCAAAAACAAAGAAATGGAAAACCCAAATGAACTTTTTGCTGTTGACTTCATAGAAACAGTTACACTGATTTTGGTGACTGTTATATTGGAATTTATCTCCCCTTTAATTTTATTGACCCTACAGTGGTTTGAATGTTATGTAGTCAAGGTACTTGAGACAGTTCATTGAAAATAGAACTAAAAAAATTTTTGCTGGTGCAAAATTAGAGAAATCCATAACTAAAAGTGTATACAAAAGGCATATTCTGAAAAGAATATATATGGGTTTCAAAATGTCTTTGCACTAAAATAAACAACATTTAATTCGGTTTTCTACAGATTTTTTTTTTTTTTGGTGTGATTTCCTATTTCCATTAACTTAAATTTTTTAATACATATACTCTAAGTTTTATAAAAGGTGAATCTGAGTCTTAACACTTTTGTGAATCAAAAATCTAGGAAATCATTCTGGTATCTAGGACATATCACTTGGGCTTCAGAAATATGGATGTGTTGTTCCGTGACTTGTCTGACCTTTCATAGCCACTTGCTAATTACATTCTTACTAGTGGTTCTGGGGAATGATCCATCCTGGGGGTGTCAATGCTGGTATAAATCTACTGTAGGATGATTTAATCCAGACTTCAGCACTGCAGATTTACTGTTAATGACTCTGTCATTAAAGTGAAATCGCCCCATCAGCTGAACTTGGTTAGCAACTATAATAACACACAGCAAAAAAGCAAAAGCAAACATACACCTCTCAAGATGAAACTGAAGAAAATGTATTGGAATAACATGAATGAAAGACTTGCCAGTATATTAGTGAAATGTTCTTTGTTTAATTTGGAGAAGGACTGACTTCCCACCAGTAGCTCTTGGTTATTGTTATCTCCAGTGGCAATTTCAGCTACAAGAATGCTAAATAAAAAGATACAGAAACAGAACTTTTTTTTTGTTAAATTGTCCATTGGAAATGGTTTTAGTTTTAGCTTTAGTGATTCACAGGTAATGCATTCAATGAGTATGACTAAATGAAGCTGCTGATTGCTACAGGAACAGCTGTTGAGAATGCTGTTGGCCTTAAATGTAACTGATTAAAATATGGAAATTTTATTTTTCTAATTTCCTTCGGGTAAAAATGAACTCCCATGACTATGTTGGTAAAATGGGCTTTCTATTGTTATTAGTTTTTCTTACCATAGATAATATCCAGAAATGTGTTGATGCCAGACAAAATCAAATCAAGGCAATTTATCAGTCTTCTGGAATTTTTAGATCTTGGCTGGCTTTGCCTTATTCAGTCTGAGATCCACTTACAGAGATCTCCATGCCTTAGATTGTTGTTCCTTGTAAGTGAAAAGTCTAATGATCTTGAAATCACATGGTTGTGAAATAGCTATACACGTGTGTAGCTTTGGAAAAGGCAATGGTTGACATTACATTTATATTAAAATGTATTATTTATGAGAAACTTGTTTGACAAAGCAGCATTGACTGTAATATTGGTAGAAATAAATGTAGGCCGGCGCCGTGGCTCAACAGGGTAATCCTCCGCCTTGCGGCGCCGGCACGCCGGGTTCTAGTCCCGGTCGGGGCGCCGGATTCTATCCCGGTTGCCCCTCTTCCAGGCCAGCTCTCTGCTATGGCCCTGCACCCGCATGGGAGACCAGGAGAAGCACCTGGCTCCAAGCTTCGGATCAGCGCGATGCGCTGGCCGCAGCGGCCATTGGAGGGTGAACCAACGGCAAAGGAAGACCTTTCTCTCTGTTCTTTCTCTCACTATCCATCCACTCTGCCTGTCCAAAAAAAAAAAAAAAAAAAAAAAAGAAATGTATAGAGAATTCAGAAGTACCTTTTGTAAGTGTCAAAGTAGTTTCGCACCACATTCACATATGACTTTCCTTTGCTGGTTCCAGTTTTCCCTTTCATACCTGCACTGTCCTTGAGAACAGTGATACTTTGAGGGAGGTTCATTCAAAACATGGATAGGTTTAAGAAGATTTTCTTTGCTTGAAAAAAGCATATTTTTTTACTATTTTAAAGAAATTGATACCTTTAAAAGAACTTCATTTTGAAATGATATTAAATAGAAAATTTTTCAGGGTAACAAAAACCTTTCATGTGTGAGGGTATTTCAGAAAGTTCATGAATTAAAGATACATATTTTGGTGCAGAAAATTTTGAAGTTATGCATCTGAGGGATCTTCAAAAATTTATGAAAATGCATCTTATGAAAAAATAATGCCCAAATTGATTAATGTTTAACTGTTTGCTCCATTGGATTTAATGTGAACTCTTTTCCTCTTTATACATACAGTATTTCTCTGAACTGTTTGAGTTAGTTGTATACTAATACTTCACTGCTTCAATGTGTATCTCTTAAGAACAAAGACATTTTCTTAGATAACCCAAATATAGCAGTAAAAATCAGTACATTGTCTAGACATTCCCAGTCTGAATTTAAATTTAGCCAGTTGTCCCAATATTGACTTTTATAGCTTTACTTAATTGTCAAGTCTCTTTAGTTTCTAGTATGGAACCATTCCTCATCCTTACCTATTCCTTTCATGAACCTGATGTCTTTGGGTATAGGCAAATTATTGTAACAGAATTTTCCAATGTTTATTGTTATTATATTTATGTATGCATTTATTTACAGTTGTTGTAGACTCAAGGATTCTTATTCAGTGGATTATAAACTGTTACTATCCAAGTTTATTTAGATGCTAAAATCATTCCAGATATGGCCATGGGGAAACCTGTCAACTTGGCTCCTTTTCCTTTTGATGTGTTACTACTCTATTTCATCATTTCCTTATTTCTGGGGACAGCATGATGTTCCAGACTCATCTCCTAAGTTTTATTCTGTGTCACTGAAATCAGCCGCTTCTCCAGTCATCCCTGATGACTTCTAGTGGGCAGTGTCACTTAGATATTGTTGCTGTGTGTGCTTATTGCTACCAGGGTATCATAATAATGTGTAGGACCCCTCAGAGATCAAAGCTAGGGGAAAGAATACACATACGTGCAAACAATCATAAAATACATATATGTATTATATCTTTGTCCATCCAGTCATCCATTCATTAAAAACTATGGCTTCGTACTGACACCTTCAATTTCATTGCAGAATGACAGGATCCGTTGTTCCTTTCTGCATCCATAACTCAGTTAACCATCATTGGGAATCCTGGTTTCATTATTCTCTGAATTCCTATTTATTTGCTTAATCCCAAAAAGTATGTTTAGAATTTCTAACTTAAGCAACATTGAAAAAAGAAACCCAGTAACTAGAGTTTAATATTTATGGTTGTATTTGTCTTCAGACTGAATGTATGGAGTGAAAGTACTGAGCTCAAAAAAGTTGCCTTGGTTAGTTCCTTGTTTCATGTCCTCAGTGTGATTGCCTTGTAGTCCCTTCACCTTTGCTTGCCAGTTGTGTGTGTGTGTGTGTGTGTAAACTCATTAGAATTTCAAAAGTGAAAGTTGTGCTCAGAAGTGTCATGACTTATTTCCATCCTATTCCTACCCTAGTTCCTTCTACATAGAAGTAATTAGTGTTAATTAGTTTCTGGTTTACCTTTTTAAAATTTCTTTTGCAAAAATAAGCAGATATATGTATTTTCCCATCATTTCATGCACAGAGACAATATGTATTTGTGCGAGTATGTGTGTGTGAAATTTGCTTTTTATGTTTAATGGTGTGTTCTGTGAATCATTATATATCTGTTTATAGAGTTCATCCTTCATTTCTTATCTGCCTACTATCCTTTGTGTAGACATTGCATAGCTTATTCAGTGAACTTTCTAAATGTTATTTAAATTGTTCCAGTTTGTTGAAACCAGAATTGCTAGTGCAGTAGATAACTTTCTGCTTAGCTATTTTCATATGTGGACATGTTTAAAGTAAACTTATAGAAGTTTTGGATTTCTAGATCAGAAGGTATACACATAAGTAGTTTTGCTAGATATTGTCAGATTTCCCTCTATAATAGTTGTACCAATGTTCCTTCTCACCAGCAAAATTATGAAAGAACCTGTTTTTCATAGCCTTGTCAATAAAATGTGTTGCAGATACTCTAATTTTTTATTCAGTCTAAAAAATGAGAAATGGTAATGCAGTATAGTTTTGCATTTTTATGTGTTAACTTGAACATGTTATCTAACATGATTAGATTACATTTTAAAATTTTTTGTTGGGTTTTCTGTATCTTTGGCTTTTCTCTTAATTTTTTTCATCTCTTCCCTGTATTTTAAACATAGGTATTTAACTTTGACATTATGTTGCAAATATTTTTCCTGATGGCTTGTTGCTTATCCTCTTTTAAATATAATGTAGTTCATTGATTATGAAATTCATGCATTATAAGTGTACAGTAATTTTTAATGTATCTACAAAGTTGTACAACTCTCACTTCCATCTAATCTAGTAATCTAGGCATTTTCATCACCATAAAAATCCTTGTTGGCAGCTACTACCCCATAATCTAAATCCCTTGGCAGTCATTATACTTTCTGTTGCTGTGAATTTGCCTGTTGGTTTTTGTGTCTAGGCTTCTTTCACTTGGCAGAATGTTCGCATGGTTCATTCATGTGGTAGACCCATTCATACATCATTTCTTTTTATGGCAGAAAGACATTCCATTGTGTGGCTCTACAACATTTACTCTTCAGCTGACAGTCGTTTAGATTGCTTCCTCTTTTTGGATTTAATGAGTGACACTACTATCGGCATATATCATGTGGACACAAGTTTTGTAAATCTCTGTTTAACCTTTTAAAGTATGGCAATTGTTTTTCAAAGACTTTTTTTAGTAATGTTCTTTGAAGCACAAATGTTTTTAATTGTGAAGTTTTTATTTTATTTTATTTATTTGCTTATGGTTTGGTGTCTTGTCCATGAAGTCATTACTTAATTAAAATTTACGCCACTTTTTTTCTTTGAATTATGAAGTTTTACCTCTTACAGTTAGGTCTTTGTTGCACTTTGAGTTATATTTTGTATAAGGTGTGAGGTGAGCACTCATCATTTTTCGGCCTGTAGCTGTCTAGTTGTCCCATCACCATTTTGTAAAAAAAGACTTCTTTCTTGCTTGAATGTTCTTGACATCCTTGTTAAAAATAAATACTCATAGGCCGGCGCCCCGGCTCACAAGGCTAATCCTCCGCCTTGCGGCGCCGGCACACCGGGTTCTAGTCCCAGTTGGGGCACCGATCCTGTCCCGGTTGCCCCTCTTCCAGGCCAGCTCTCTGCTGTGGCCCGGGAGTGCAATGGAGGATGGCCCAAGTCCTTGGGCCCTGCACCCCATGGGAGACCAGGAGAAGCACCTGGTTCCTGCCATCGGATCAGCGCGGTGCACCGGCCGCAGTGCGCCAACCGCGGCGGCCATTGGCAGGTGAACCAACGGCAAAGGAAGACCTTTCTCTCTGTCTCTCTCTCTCACTGTCCACTCTGCCTGTCAAAAATTAAAAATAAATAAATAAATACTGATAAACATATGGGCTTGTTTATTCAGTTTGCTAATGATTGTTTTAGCCATGATGCAGTTTTTTGCTTTTATGTAGTAGAATCTATCAGTCTTTTATTTATCTGGATTTTGAATCACAAAATGTCTTTTCCTATACTTATACTACAGAGAAATTAATGTTTTCAAAATCTTTCCATTTCTCAAAACAATTTGTTAAAAGCCCATCTTTTACAGTGATTTCAGGTGCTACTTATACCACATACTAAATATAAAGATCAATATGTATGTGGTACTAATTTTTGGATTTTTTAGGCTATTTTGCTCTCTCTACTATAAACCAATAATGTGTTTTTATGAAAATTTTTATTTTATGTGATAGTTTAAGATTCAAATATAGTTATAAGAAATAATACAGAAATTTGGAGTATTCTTCCTACAGTTTATTCTAATGATAACATCTTGTGAAACTGTAGTACAGCATCAAAACCTGGATATTAGCATTGGTAACAATCCTGAAAAATACTACCTAAAAAAGATCATGAAATGAAGAGCTGGGTATTTTTTGAAAAAATAAAATTGACAGAAAATTGGACCAATTAACCAAACAGAAAGATGCAGATCAATAAAATCAGAGATGAAAAAGGAGATATAACAATGGATACCCCAGGAATTAGTACAAACAACTATAGGCCAACAAATTGGAAAATGTAGAAGAAATGAAAATATTTCTAAACAGATGCAATCTACCAAAATTGAGTCATAAAGGCATAGGAAACCTAAATAGACCAATAACCAAGACAGAGATCTAATTAATAATAAAAACCCTTTCAACAAAGAAAGGCTTCACTGCTGAATTCTACCAAACTTCTAAAGAAGACTTAATTCCAATTCTTCTCAAACTATTTAAAACAATTAAAAGGGAGATAATCCTCCTAAACACCATCTGACACAAACATCTCCTTACTTTGAAAACAAGAAAAAGATACCACAAAGGAAGAGAATGCTAGACCAATATCCCTGATGCACATAGATGCAAAAATCTTCAGCAACAACCACAAACCACCTAACTAATCAAATTCAATAACACATCAGAAAAATCATTCACCTGGAAATAGTGGGATTTATCTCTGGTATGCAGGAATGTTTCAACGTACACAAATCAATAAATGTGATACATTATATTAACAGACTGAAAAATAAAAGCCGATGAGTATCCAAATAGATGCAGAAATCATTTGATAAAATACAGCATCCTTTCATGATACAAACATTAAGCAAATTGGGTATAGAAGGAACGTTCCTCAGCGTAGTCAAGGCAATATATGACAGACCTAAGGCTAGCATCCTATTGAATGGGGAATAGTTGGAAGCATTTCCACTAAGATCCAGAATCAGACAAGGATGCCCACTTTCCCCATTGTTATTCAACACAGTTCTGGAAGTTATGGCCATACCCATAGGTATGAAAAGAAGAAATCAAAGGGATACAAATTGAAAAGAAGAAAATCAAATTTTCCCTGTTTGCAGATGACATGATTCTACATATAGGGAAGCTAAAATTCTCAACTAAGAGACTATTGGAACCCATAAGAGAGTGGTAAAGTTGCAGGATATAAAAGTCAATAGCTTTTGCATACACAAACAATGCCATGACCATGAAAGAACTTGTAGGATCAGAACCGTTCACAATATCTGCAAAAAATTTAAATACCCTGGACCAAATTTAACCAAGGATGTTAAAGAGCTGTATTATGAAAATCACAAAACATTAAAGAAATAGAAGAACACACTAAGAAATCTAAAAATCTTCCATGTTCATGGATTGTAAGAATTAATGTCATCAAAATGTCTAAACTACCCCCGATTCAATGTAATCTGAATCAAAATACCAACAACATTCTTCTCAGATCTGGAAAAAAAGATACTAAAATTAATATGGAAACACAAGACACCCTGAATAGCTAAAGCAATCTTAAATAGCAAAAACAAAGCTGGAGGCATCACAAAAACATATCTCAAGATGTACTACAGGGCAGTTATAATCAAAACAGCCTGGTACTGGCACAAAAATAGACCTTTACACCAATGGAACAGAATATAAAACCCCAGAAATCAGCCCACATCTCTATAACTAACTAATCTTTGAGAAAAAAGCTAGAATCAATCTCTGGAGAAAGGACAGTCACTTCAACAAATGGTGTTGGGAAAATTTGATCTATACATACAGAAGTATGAGCTCAGACCCCTACCTACACCTTATACAGAAATCAAGCCAAACTGGATGAACTGTCTAAATCTATGACCTGATACCATCAAATTACTAGGGGAAAACACAGGAAAAACTCTAAGACATTGTCATAGGCAGTCTTGGAAAATACCCCAGAAGCACAGGGGTCTTTTCCAAACAAGAGAATAGACAAATAAGATTTTTATCAAGCTGAGAAGCTTCTGCACTGCAAAGGAAGCACTCAATAAAGTGAAGGGGGGCAATTGGGCAAATGGGAGAAAATATTTGCAAACTAGGCAACTGATAAAGGATTAATGTCCAGGATCTATAAAGAGCTCAAGAAACTCAAAAACAAAACAAGCAATCCCTTTAAGAAATGGGCAAAGGTCATGAGCAGGCATTTTCCAAAGGGTGAAATACAAATGGCCAACAGACACTAGCCATCAGGGAAATGCAAATAAAAATCACAGTGAGGTTTCACCCCACTCCAATTAGGATGGTTATCATCCAGAAGAAAAATAAGTAAATTTTGGCAAGAATGTGGGGGAAAAGGCACCCTAATCCTTTATTCATGAGAATGAAAAGTAGTAAAACCATTATGGAGGACAGCGTGGAGGTTCTTCAGAGATCTGCAAATAAATCTACCATATGAGCCAGCCATCACACTCTTGGGAATTTATCCAAATGAAATGAAATCAGTGTATGGAAGAGTTATTTGTACCCACATGTTTACTGTAGCTCAGTTCACAATAGCTAAGATGCGGAATCAACTCAGATGCCCATCAACTGATGACTGGATAAAGAAAATGTAGTATATGTACAATATGGAATACTACTATGCCATAACAAAGAAATTCTATCTTCTGCAACAAAACAGAAGCAATTGGAAACTATTACACTTAGTGAAATAAGCAAATCTTAGAAAGACAAATATCATGTTTTCTCTGATATGTGGTGGTTAATATAGAATACAAAAAATATACAGGAATGAAGTAGACATTTTAAGATGTGATTATTGCTTTTAGCCTTTGTTTATACTCCTATGGAACTGTGGTCTCTCTACTTTTTACTTGTTAAAAATATTATGATTAATGGCAAAGTAAGCCTGTGAATATAGAGTGGATTAAAATTATGTCTTTTCAAAAACTAATTTATAGAGGTGTGGGAAAGAGGGGGCTAAGGGGGCCAGGGAAGTGGGAGTGAGAGAAGTGTAGTTGTCTTCTTGGGGCAATACCTATGGAATGTATGAAATCTGTTCGCTTTATATTAATAAAAATTTAAAAAATAAAGATAATAAAAGTAAGATTCATATATCAGAAAGCAGACAGATGCAATTATAGTTCTTTTTATTTAAAGATTTATTTATTTATTTGAAAGAGTTATACAAAGAGAGAAGGAGAGGCAGAGAGAGAGGGAGAGAGATATATATTGAGAGATATTGAGATCTTCCATCTGCTGGTTCCCTCTCCAATGTGTGGCAACTGCCAGAGCTGTGCCAGTGTTAAGCTAGGAGCCAGGAGCTTCCCTCAGGTCTCCCATGTGGGTAGAGGGTCCCAAGGACGTGGGCTATTTTCCACTGCCTTCCCTGGCCATAGCAGAGAGCTGGATTGGAAGAGGAGCAGCTGGGACTAGAACCGGCGCCCTTATGGATGCCGACACTGTAGGCGGTGGCTTTATCTGCTATGTCACAGCGCCGGCCCCAAGCAATTATAGTTCTAAAATCTGCTCATGGTTCAGTTAGTTCATAATTCAGATAATTAAATGTTCATTGATGGTGATCTGTGTGTGCATAAAAGTGTATATGTGTGTCATATAAAAATCACCACTGTTTAATGTTTAGAGGAGGAAGTAGAGATGAGTGTAATTTTTGTTTTAGCATTTGTTGGTGAATTTTCTGTTTGAGTTCATACAGTAATTTGGTTCTTCCAGATTTCTGACTTTTAAGTAACACTTCTAATGTGTGAAGATTAACATTTAATTCAGATTTTTTAGTTGCTTCTTTACTTATAAGGAGAAAAAGTTTAGAAAGTTTAACTGCATAGCTATATCATTATTAAATTGTCAATAGAATGAAAGACGTTTTCTTCACAATCAATTTTCTCCTATCATGGAGAAATTTGCCATTAATATAGCAGATGATTGGCCAGTGTTGCGGCTCACTAGGCTAATCCTCTGCCTGTGGCGCCGGCACCCCGGATTCTAGTCCTGGTCGGGGCACCGGATTCTGTCCCGCTTGCTCCTCTTCCAGGCCAGCTCTCTGCTGTGGTCCAGGAGTGCAGTGGAGGATGGCCCAAGTCCTTGGGCCCTGCACCCACATGGGAGATCAGGAGAAGCACCTGGCTCCTGGCTTCAGATCAGCGCGGTGCGCCGGCCGCAGCGGCCATCGGAGAGTGAACTAACGGAAAAGGAAGACCTTTCACTCTGTCTCTCTCACTGTCCACCCTGCCTGTCAAAAAAAAATATATATATATATATATATATATATATAGCAGATGATTTATTTTGTTAAACACTAATATCAATTCAGATTTTTTTTCCAGTTAACTTGAGTGTGTGTGTGTGTGTGTGTTTGTGTGTAATTGTCTATTTAGTTCTTTGTAGCCTTATTGTGTATAGGTTTATGTGTTCACCACCACCCAAGATACAGAGCAGTTTTATCATCATGAGTGCCACTCATGTTGTCCTTTCATAGCCACAGCAACCTCCATTTCTACCCTCCCTAACCTCTGGCTTCTAGTAAGTTGTTTTTTCTGTAATTTTGTCACTTTAATAATATTCTAAAGGCAGAATCACGCAGAATGTGGGGATTGACTTCGCTTTCTTTTCTCAGCATAACTTCTTGGGAATTTCCTCCAAGTTGTGCATGAGCCAGTGTTTCATTCCTATTTATTGCTGAGTAGCATTCCCTAATATGGATTCACCATAGTTTATGTATTCACCTATTGGAGAACACCTGGGTTGTTACTAGTTTTTGCATTTAAAAAGAAAGCTGCTGTGATCATCCATGTATAGGTTATTATGTGTACATAAATTTTCATTTCTCTAGGATACATAAATGCCCATGGGGCAGTGACTGGGTTGTTTGATAATGGTATGTTTAATTCTATATGAAACTGCCAAGCTGTTTTAATTACAGAAGTATATTAATATGTTTTAATATCTAGTGGGGTTACTATCTCCTGACATTTTTCTAATTTAAGTGCTTTGCAAGCTTGGATGGAAAGGAACAATGTATTATATCAGAAGCATGTTTTTGACTAACTGCCCTGCTTATGGAATGCAAATGAGTTGTCAAGCTGTTCTTCCTCTATTTTCCCAACTTAAGCTTTGACTACCTTTAATCCAATTTAATTTGACAAGTTGTTAAAACATTTTGCATTTGTTTGTACCTTTTATGAATTTCACAATTGTGCTTTTTAAGAAAATAAAGTTATGGAATAAGATTTTTATCCCACCACTTCTTTTCTGCTTACTTGAAACAGGACTTCCCATTTCCATTGGTGAGCTCAAGCTTTAGTGGGTACAGGATCTCTTGGAAGGCTTTTTCAAATAGATCGATAGGCTGCACTACTAGAGATTATAATTTGGTAGATCTATGTGGGTATTTGCATTTCTGCAATCGCAGTTGTTGCTGAAGATGCTGGTGTGGGAAGCCAGTTAGGTAGCCAGATAGGGCTAAATGAGCTGGAACCCTTGTAGCCCTGCAGTGGAGTGGTATCTGTTTACCTGTCAGTCTAACATGCCCTCTTTCCCTAGTTGTACCTGTGTCCCATCCAGGACCAAGAAAGGGGAGATGTCATGATGACTCTATTGATATTAAGCTCTATGTGTAGGTGCCATAAAATTCTCATTAAAGAGACTGGGGGTGGTGGTATCTATCTTTTTGCCCCTAGCCACAGTTGTGGATGCTATTCAGGCTTTTCTCTTTTTCTGAGCAACACTCTGTCCCACTCATGGGTTTTTCTTCAGTGTGGGACAGCCCACTGAATGTATGTATTCTGTCTCACCTTAAATCAATTGCATTCCTACTTGTGCACATTACAGTGCTTCCACTTAGAATTCTTATTTCTGTGAGGGATAAGATCCTGCATTGAAAACTAAAGTTCTCAGGCCTATATCACTTTGAGAACTCTTGGTCTGTATCAATGGAATAACTTATGCAGTATCTCAGGGAAGATTTCTCAGTCTTTGAATCATCATTGTAGTTGATTGTAACTGCCAAAGAGACAAGGTGTACAGTGCTGGTATCTAAGAGACCTTGTAAATCTTAATCCTAAGAGGAGCCAGAAAAGTCCAGCTTTGAGTCATCTGTTTATTGATTCACTCATTCATTCCTCAATTTCTTGGCTCCCAACCATATTTGACAGGCAATGAGAGGTATTTTATTTACAAACGTTAAATATATTTTGTAACATTGGTTTTGAAAACAATGGGCCTTACTTTTAGGACCATTTGAATGACCTTTACAGTTGTGCGCTTCTGCATGTAATTAACTGTTGTGGAACTGAGTTCAAGCTGCAATTTAATTCCACAAACTTAATAATGGCCTATATAACTGATAATGACGTCTTGGTTGCCTTGAAATGACAAGGCCTTTGGTTGCATCAATATTTCTTTAGGGATTTATCTTGACTCATAACAGCTATGTTACTTCATTAAAGACTGTTCCCGTACCTTGACTAAAATGAACATACCCCAGTAGATTAACCCTACGTAAGTCTGTGTAGAATTAAATAGGGGTTACTTGCTGACTAATGTCAGAGCCTACTATATCAGCTGTAAATTGATCTCTGGAACCTGATACTTGTTTTATTTTTACCTTAATCTACTCTGATATGTGAGATAAATACAGTTATTAAAGATTGTGGAAATGCAGATATCAATTTGTTTATTTTATAGTTTATTAAGATGAGGCATACAGTTGTTAAAGTGTATGGTTTGGCAATAGTTAAAATTGGGAGCAGAAAAAGAAAATTTGAGAAATTTTGTTTCTAAGCAACCAAACATAATATCAGATCTGTGAACCACTTGCTTAATGTTAAGATGCGCAAAGTGTAAATAATTGATCGCGCAGACACTAAAACAACCATTATAGTCAGCTGAATTCTAAGCTCCTTGACCTGAGCTCATTATGGTCAGGTTAGTGAATAGGATGGCTGTATTCTCCAAGAAAAGGAGCCCAGACAGTCTCTGGCATGCACATAGATCTTAAAAATTAGTGGGGCTTAAGGAGTCATTTATTTTCAAGCTTTGGCTTAGTGAATGCAGGGGTCTTGATCTGTAGCCCATCAGGGAGTAAATGAGCTGTATCAAACCCTTGTATTTTCCCCTGCCTCTGAGAAACTACTTTCTTCCATCCCTCACAATGCCAAAGGCCCAAGGAGTGATTGATTCTGTAGAAGATGCAAAGAGTTATGTATCCTTTATTCATCAATCCTATGATAATTTTTACTTCTAGTTCTGAGATCTGTTTATACTTCAGAAGCTTTTCATAGATGATTTTTCATGCTCATGGTTTTTACTCTTGTCCTTAAAACAATAACTTCTGAATGTATACCTCCAGCTTCATTCTCTTTTTTCAGAATTTGTATTTCTGTATACCAACAGATTCTGGACATTCATTCATGGGTCAAATTCAAAATGACCTAAGAGCAATTAACCAATATGTCTGTCTGTCTGTCGTACTATCTATATATCTATCTACCTATCTGTATACCTATCTGTCTATCCTCTCCAAAGAACAGTTCAACCTGTTCTCTCTTGGGGCAATACCTAGGATATCACTGGGCTCTTTGATGTCTCACTGTTTACTCTTAACCTCCAATCATTCATGATGGTTAGACAATTCTACCTCTGTAGTTCAGCCCAAAATGCTCCCTTGTCATCTTTCTTATGGTCTTTCCATTTGATGTTAACTGGTCTTCCTGATTCTGGTCTTGGCCAGAATCTATACTGAATGAAGCCATAATGACTTTGTAGAAACACAGTTTTTTTTTTTTTTCTAAAGACTTATTTATTGGGACCAGTGCTGTGGCGCAGTGGATGAAGCTGGTACTCCCTCTCCCTTTCTCTCTCTCTCTGTTCTTCTCACTTCCTCTCCCCCTCCATCTCCTCTCCCTCTTCCTTTCTGTCTTTGCCTCTGCCTCTGCCTCTCTCTGCCTTTCAAATAAATATATAAATCTTTTACAAAAGAAGACATTTACTTGTTTGAAAAGAAAAATTAAAAAGAGAGAGGCAGAGGCAGAGATCCTCCTTTCTTTGTTTCTTTCCCCAAATGGCTGCAAAAGCCAGGGCTGGGCCAGACTAAGGCCAGGAGCACGGATCTTGATCCTGCGTAGGTGAAGGAGCCAAATTACTTGGGGGGAGGGCGGCATCTTACAATGCTCTCTCAGATGCATTATCAGGGAGCTGGATCAGAAGTGAAGCAGCTTAGACTTGAACTGGCACCCATATGGGATACTGTTGTCACAAGCAATGATCCCCTGAGGCATAATGCCAGCCCCAAGAAGCACAATTATGATCACATAACTGCCTTTTAAAAATTTGGTTGATATTGGCTCACCTAAAGGTCTAAATTCCTTGGCTTGACCTAACAGTGCACTGTGGTCCTGCTCTTGTTTTCCTCTTCATCTTCACCTGTTATTCTCCACACATAATTTAGAACCCAGCAATATAGAAATGGTTATGCTTCCTTGAAATTATCATGATGTTTCACACGTCTGTAGCTGTGATTGAGAATCTTTCCCACTGACCCATGTGCCTCCTTCAGTTCTTTGCTTTTAAGACTTTCTTTGGCTTTTTTTCTTATTTTTATAAAAAGATTTTATTTATTTATTTGAAAGGCAGAATGATATAGAGGATGAAACAGAGGGATCTTCCATCCGCTGGCTTATCCCCTAAATGGCTGAAATGGCTGGAGCTGAGCCAAGCTGAAGCCAGTAACCCATAACTACTTCTGGGTCTCCCATGTGGGTGGCAGGGACCCTAGTACTTGGGCCATCTCTTACTCCTTCATAGGTGCATTAATAGGGAGCTGAATTTCAAGCAGAGAATCCAGGACTCAAACCCGTGCTCTGACATGAGATGCTGGCATTGCAAGTGGCAACTTAGCCACCTGTGCCACAGCATTGGCCCAGCTCTGGCTTTTCTAGGATGCCTTCCTTGGTTTCTTTTGCTCAATTATCCACTGCCATCCCAGTTGTGTCAGTGACTCTTCTCAGAGCTCTCTACAGGGTACCCATGTGTATCTGTGTGGAAGACTCTTGTGTGTTTTATTGAATTCATATATCCTTCATTGATTGCAGATCTGTGTTCTATTTGTGGCTCCTGGAATCATTATGAATTGTTTTGTACATTCGCTTATGCAGAATTAACTTCATAGTTACTTAGAAGTGTCTTTGCCTTTTCTTTTATTGCCAGTGACCATTAGGAGCATATTTTTTCAGTTCACCTTGGGTGTCTGTTGCTGCTTACCAAACCATTACAAAACTTAGTGACTTAAAACAACAAACATTTTATCTGTTCATAAAGTTTTTTTTTTTTAAATCATTGATTTGCAGTAGAGCTGGGCTCAGTTGTATGTTTTTTCTTTTGGTCTTTCTGAGCTCACACATGGGTCTTGATACATATGGTGGCTCAGCTGGAGGTGGAAGGTCTAGAATGACATCACTATTTGGTGTTAGCTGCCAGCTTGACCTTTCTCTCACTGGAGGAAGTAGCCTGGGCTACTTTATGTGGTAGTCCTAGGGCAGCAAGAAGGGGACATTACCAGCTGCAAGGGGGTCCAGGCTCAGAAATTACCTATTGGCAGTTCTGTCACATTTGGCCAGTAGAAGTCACCAGGCCAACCCAGATTCAAGGGGTAAGCAGGTCTTTTCCATCTAGGTAGTAGCAGCAGTCAATCACATTGCAAAGGGTGAGCAAGATCTTCTGTCTTAAAAGAACCCAGATTGTTATTCCAAGTTGTTCTCTGAGGAGAGCTTAAAAAAATCTTTATTTCCTGAAAAATGTATAGCTGTACCCAACTGTACAAACACTAAAATCCATTTATTGTTTTCTTTTTGCCCACTCATGTGTTCACACTCTCTGTACAGTCTTGGTTTGGCTTATGTTTGACCTTTATCCATGCTACCAAAATAGCCATGACTTAGATAACTTTTCCTGTGATGTGTAATTGTGAAGGCTGTGGTTGGATATTAATTTTATTGTGAATGCTTTGAAAATATTATCAATTAGAAGCTTTCAACATTTTATATCCTCATACCAAACACTTGTTTTGGAGTTTACAGTGTTTCCCCTACTATGTTAATCGAACCCTAAACCATTTCATGCAGTGCACCCCAAATCTTGTAGCCACTTGTACCTCTTCATGCCTTAAAATAATCTGAAAGTAACTATAGGAAGATGGGAAAAAAACAGATAGAAGCTTAGAATGGAAAGTCGTACAAAGCGTTTTTAGGAAAGGTATTGCTCTTAAGCATGGAACTGAGGAGGAAGGGATAAAAGGGACATGTCTCATATAACCCTTATGGGGATGGTGGGCCTGTACTATGCTGTACTCATGCAGTTGTTTCTTGATATCCTTGGAGAGTTAGTTCCAGGACTGCCTGTAGATACCAAAATCCATGGATGCTCAAGGCCTTACCTACTATAGCATAGTATTTGCATATAACTTATTCAGTCTTACCCTATACTTTAAATCATCTCTAGATTACTTGTAGTATGTAATATAATATAAGTACAGTGTTAATAGTTGTTATAATGTATTGTTTGGGGAATAACAGGGAAAAAATGTATAAAGTTTGTTTACGTTCAGTACAGATATATTTTCTTCCTACGTTTTTGCTTGGTAGTTGGTTGAATCCAGGGATACAGACTCTGGGGATGTGGAAGATGAACTGTAGTGTCACTTTATAATATTGCCAATTAACGCTTGTCTTTTTTTGTTCTGTTTTTATTCTTTTTCTTCATTATCATTGTTTTGTCCTGACTTACCTACAAAAGTACAATGCATTTCTTAATCTACACTACAGTCTCTGTGACCCAGCGAAATGTGACCAGTGAGTCTGCTGATTTCAGGAAGCTTGAGGTCAGACAGGACAGAGAGTTTATTCTTAACTTTGCTGAACCCATTGAGTTTGGATAAGTTTGAATAGCAGCATTTTAATTAATTTTAATTAAGTCCTAACCACTTATTTACATGCTTCTATTAGGAAGTAGACATGATATATGTACATTCATGTAGTTCAAGCTCCCAAACCTTCTGTGTTATTAAAAACAAAAGCAGAAAGCCTCATCTGAGCAGGCTCCTGCTAGGCTGCGGAAAGCTGAAGGAGTGATGCTTCCATGCTTTCAGCATAAAACAAAAATGCAGATAAACTATAGAACCACAACTTTGCCTGAGTCCACCTGAGAATTTAGGCCTCAGCGTGTCCAGCTGGGCTGAAATGCATGGGACAGTGTGAGGCAGACTGAAGATGCATTTCTTGTGGGGCAGGCCTTGGGAAGAACAGCACCCATTGTGAGAAAGGCAGGAAGCCCTTCTGAGATCCTTCTCCGCTATGGACAAAATCCTTAAGCTCCTGAGGGAAGGGCAGCAAACTAGCTCCAGGCGTAGGGGAAAGAAACAGGAAAATCCTCCAACCTTTGGAGGAGTGGCAGAGAAATATTAGGGGATACGTGGTTATGAGAGATCCCCTAACATTGGGGAAGAGCAGGAGTAGAATACTGGAAGCCCCATTCAGATCTGGCTGAAGAGCCCATGAGAGTATAGCAGGCATGGAAAGCCAAGATATCATGGGAAAAAAAAAAAAGACCTAAATGAATGATCTCTGTGAGTGAGATCCCAGTGGAAAGAACGGGGCCATCAAAGAAGGAGGTACCCTTCTCCGAAGGGGGGAGAGAACCTCCACTTTGACTATGACCCTATCGGAATAAGATCAAAGTCAGCGAACTCTAAAGGCTTCCATAGCCCTGGCAACTCATGACTAGAGCCTAGGGAGATTACTGACGCCATGAACAGGAGTGTCAAATTGTTAAATCAGCAACAGGAGTCACTGTGTACTTACACCCCATGTGGGATCTGTCCCTAATGTGTCGTCTAAAGCGAAGTGATGCTATAACTAGTACTGAAACAGTATTTTTATACTTTGCGTTTCTGTGTGGGCACAGACTGATGAGGTCTTTACTAATTATATACTGAATTGATCTTCTGTATATAAAGAGAATTGGAAATGAAAAAAAAAAAACAACCTGGTGTTAAAATGGAAATGGCATAGAAAATTAATTAATTTGAAAAAAAATTATGTAGGATCTCTGTCTTTAATGTGCTGTACATTGCTATTTAATGCTATAATTAGTAATCCAATGGTAGTTTTTTCACTTGATGTTGCTATATGGGCAAAATGTTGAAATCTTTACCTAATATACACTAAACTGATCTTCTGTATACAAAGAGAATTGAAAATGAATCTTTACATGAATGGAAGGGGAAAGGGAGCGGGAAAGGGGAGGGTTGCGGGCGGGAGGGAAGTTAATGGGAGGGGGGAAGCCATTGTAACCCATAAGCTATACTTTGGAAATTTATATTCATTAAATAAAAGTTTAATAAAAAAAAAAAGAATACTGGAAGCCCCTTTCTCCATACTCAGGCACACAATTGCTGCCTAAGACGGAGGTTGAACTAAAACAAGAGTGAGTCTGTCTGTCTGTCTCTCTCTCACACATACACACATACACACATACACATTAGCAAGCATGGAATAACCAGTAATGATTATCTAGACACCCTCTTTGAGGTCCAGGCACAATGGGAAAACCTAAAGCTGAGACAGGAGCAAACATTTAAAAAATACTCTGGCACACAGGTCCTTTAAGCACAAGGTAACACTCAAACCATATGAAAGCTGTGATGGTGTGCAGAGGGTAACCATAGCAACAACACACCCCAAATTTAGCCCTCAACTCTATTAGATGGCATCAACTCCCCACCCTGAACACGAGCTAAAGAAGAGACATGTTGTTTTTTCCAGGTGTAAATGCTATTTATCTGAGTCGCTCTAGTTCTGCAGAAGATGTCTGTCTGGTTTTCAGGAAAAATTACTGAGCCATGTAAAGAAGCTGGGAAAAGCAACACACATACAAGAAACAAAACAATAGAACTAAACTCAGATATGATCCAGTTGTTAACAACCATCAGGCAGGATTTTAAAATAATTACAATCAATTTGTTAAAGGTTCTAGTGGAAGGCTGGCACCGTGGCTCAATAGGCTAATCCTCCACCTGTGGCGCCGGCACACCGGGTTCTAGTCCCGGTCGGGGCACCAGATTCTGTCCCGGTTGCCCCTCTTCCAGGCCAGCTCTCTGCTGTGGCCCGGGAGTGCAGTGGAGGATGGCCCAAGTGCTTGGGCCCTGTACCTGCATGGAGACCAGGAGAAGCACCTGGCTCCTGGCTTCGGATCAGGATGAGCGCGGTGCACCGGCCGCAGCGGCCTCTACGGGGTGAACCAACGGAAAAGGAAGATCTTTTTCTCTGTCTCTCTCTCTCTCTCTCACTGTCTAACTCTGCCTGTCAAAAAAAAAAGGTTCTAGTGGAAAAAAAAAGTGGATGATATATATGAACAGATGGGGAATTTCACCAGAAACATGGAAAATACAAAAAATAAGAAAGTGCTGGAAGTAGAAGACAGTAACAGAGATGAAAAATGACTTTGACAGCTCGTTGGTGCAGATGATACAGCTGAGGGAAAAATAATCAGTGCACTTTAAGGTAGCTCAGGAGAAATTTGCCATTGAAACACAGAGAGCAAAAGTGATGAAAGAAACATAAAACATTTGAGCTCCTAAGAGCTCTGGGAAAATGTCAAAGGTTGTACATATGAGCATGTGTAATTAGCACCTGAAAATGAGAAATGAGTAAACAGGATGGAATAGAGAATGGATGGAATAGATAATAGATACTGGCACAGAGTTTTCCAAGCTTAATGACAGATTCCAAACAAGAGATCCAAGAAATTTAGTAAATAGCAAGCAGGATCGATCAATCAATCTGTCTCCCTCTCTCTCTCTCTCTCTCTCTCTCTCTCTCTCTCTCTCTCTCTCACACACACACACACACACACACACACACACAGGAAAATCTCAAGATAGCCAGAGGAAGAAACAACAGAATTAACAGAGGACCAAAAGTAAAACTCAAATCTGACTTATCAAAATTAGCCAGGACAGAAATACTAAGATTAAACCATTAAACCAGAATCCTATATCCAACAAAAGAATTGTCCAAGATGAAAAAAATGAATCAGGTCTGTCAGTACCGTTATTATGCTTCAGGTCATGGCCAGCATTTAAATATCTGTGGAAATGAGGATGAGAATCTGAGACACATTGGGACTGAGTTGATGACTGCCAAGTCAACTATGTGTCTCAGTTCCAGAGTTTTTCTGTGCATTTTGAGTTTCGTTTGACCTTCGTACATGGCTATAAATTTGGCTTATGAAGGTAATTTACTGGGTATCTGAATCAGGGTTAAGGGATTCTTGATAGAATGTGTGTGTGTGTGTGTATGTGTGTATGTGTCTCTGTGTGTAATGATATCAAGAGACTTTTTCCAAAGAACTGGGTGTGTGTTCGCGAGTGACCAGTCAGTCCACAATCCCCAGGACAGGCTGTGATGGAAACTCCAGCAGGAGCTGATGCAGTGGTCTGGAGGCAGAATTTCTACTCTTTTCTGGCCATGTTAGTGTTTTCTGTGAAGGACTTTCCACTGACTGGGTGAGGCCCTCCACATTACTGAGAAGAATCTCCTTTAGTTAGGTCAGTGGGATGCACCTGTTAACCACATCAACAACGTACCTTCACAGCACCACCTACCTTAGTGCTTAGTTGAACAGCTGAGTACTGTAGCCTTGCCAAGTGGACACTGACCACTAACCATCACACAATCCCTAGGTAGAACTGTAGAAAGATGGACAATGGAATCTGTTAAAAATAATGAAGTTGCAGGTGTGAGCATAATCATTTGTACTTCTAGGGTGGTGATGAGTGTGACCCCAGGCTGAAGATGCTCATTACATAAGCTGGTGATAGTAAGAATCGACCATCTAAACTGGCATTAAGATGTTGGAAGCCTTTCTTTACTTACACTGTCTCTTGTAGTAAGTGTGTGCTGGCATTTTCTTCTAATCATTTTAATGTGCAGATCAATTTAAACATGTTTTCAGTCTACACACTTGTCCCTCTTTGAAAGTCATGTTCTTAACAAAATTGATACAAGGCATTTAGAGGTTATGATTCATATGACTTTGTTTGCAAGTAAGAAAATATTATTTTGAAATTTTATGAGAACACGAGAGCCTTAAAAGTCATTTCGTAAGATATTGTTGTGGGTATTGGATTAAGCTAAATGGTAACGTTGAGACTTTATTTGACTTTATTCCAATAATAGAGTAGATAGGTTAGAGAATAAACTTTAAATCCCTATAAAAAAAAGAGTGTCACCAGCAGGTGAAGCCACTGCTTGTGGCCCTCACATCCCATAGTGGAGTGCCCATTCAAGTTCTGATTGTTGGCTTCTCATCCAGCTTCCTGATAGTGTACCTCGGAAGGCAGAGGAAGTTGGTCCATATGCTTGGGACCCTGCCACTGGGTTGGAGACCCAGATGAAGTTCCTGCCTCCTGGGATTGGCCTGGCCCAGACTTGGTTGTTATGGTCATTTAGGTAATAAACCAGTGGATAGAAGATTGCCCTCACTTTCCCCCTCCCTCTGCCTATATGCTTTAAAAAAATCTTTTTAGTTGGGACTTAGTTGAAGACACAGAAAATGGTTGAGTTAAAAGTACATTCTTCATGGGGCTAGCATTGTGGTGGTATTGGGTAAAGCTACTGCCTGTGTGCTGGCATCCCATAGCGGTGCTGGTTCCAGTCTTGGCTACTCCAGTTCTCATACAGCTCCCTGCAAATGGCCTGAAAAAGGCAACAGAGGATGGCCCAAGTGTTTGGGGCCCTGCCACCCAGACCTAGATGAAGCTCCTGGCTCCTGACTTCAGCCTGACCCAGTGCTGGCCATTGTGGCTATTTGGGAAATGAATCAGGGGATGGAATCTCTCTCTCTCTCTCTCTCTCTCTCTCTCCCTCTCCCTCTCCCCCTCTCTCTCTCTCTCCCTCCCCCCTCTGATTCTTTCAAATAAATAAACAAATCTTTTTTTAAAAACGATTTGTTTATTTATTTGAAAGAGTTACAGAGAGAGAGGAGAGGCAGAGAGAGAGGCCTTCCATCTGCTGGTTTACTCCTCAATTGGCCACAATGGCTGGAGCTGAGCAGATCTGAAGCCAGGAGTCAGAAATTTCCTCCAAGTCTTCCCACGTGGTTGCAGGGACCCAAGGACTTGGGCCATTTTCTGCTGCTTTTTCAGGTCATAGAAGAGAGCTGGATTGGAAGTGGAGCAGCCTGAACTTGAACTGGCGCCCATATGGGATGCTGGCACTGCAGGTGGCAGCTTTATTCTGCTGCACCACAGCACCAGTCCCCAATTTTTTTTTTTAAATTTTTAAAGATACATTATTCATGGCATAGACCTGAAGTTCTAATGATAAAAAAAACTTATAAGAATTTTTCAAATTGACTCTCTCTCTCTCTATATATATATACATATATATGTATATATATATGTATATATATATAGAGAGAATAATGGTGTTTCTCTGTCCTGGTAATAAGTAAAGCCTGAAATGAGAATTTATGTGTGCACTGGAAACCATTTTTATGCTAAATGTTTTTTATACTTACCCTTATGAAACCAGAAAGAAATAATGATATGAATCTTAAGGATTTATGAGAAAAGTATCTCAAATATTACTTATTATTCAGATTTAAAATTTAGAAAGTAATTTTCATATTTTGAGACTGTGGTGAAAATTACTGTCTAAAACCAGTTCTGTTTTGTAACAAAATTCATTTAGACATATTTGATGCCATGTCTTCTGTTACTCTGTAGTATTTGAAAGACAGGGCAGAGATTAAATTGCATGGTTCAGCATGGTTGTGACAGCTTTTCTAGTATCTGAGAGTTAGCCTTTTTGTCCATGTACTCACCAAATGTATCTGTTCCAGACTCAGAAAACTTGTAAAGTTAAAAAATCTCTGAACTTGGTTCATACTTGATCATTAGAGCTGTCTGATCCATTCTGTCTGTTGAGTTCCACTGTATGGGAGACTTAGCAATATGGGAGCATGTTTGGCTGATTTTTTTCAACCAGATTGGTCTTCTCAATAGCAATTTTCTGTTGTATGTGGTATTTGATCAAGCTTACTTTGATCATCCATTAAAAACTGCAATTTGGGATGGAAGTGGGGTGAAAGAAAATTGAATATAAGAGAAGTGGTATAGTCTTGAACAGGGTGAGGTAATAGATAAAATATTTATAAGCTAGAGAAGAAAAAGGAAAGTAAGATCTGCTACTAAAAAATAACAGAGATCATGATAAATCTAGTGCCTAAGTCTCTTATCCAGTGTCATACTCCAGAAAAAAGAATCAGGGCACCTTTGGAAATGACTGATTCTAGGACTCGGGCAGGAAACAACCAAGGTGAGTCTGGAGCAGTTTTATGCCAGAAAGCAAGGAGATGCTGAAACCACTGCTCCCACACATGTGTACATTCACATTTTTTTGTTGTTGGAGCATGTCAAAGAGATGTAGAGGCCAATTTAAAAGTGCCCAGTAGGGCCCTGCGATGTGGCATAGTGGGTAAAGCCGCCATCTGCAGTGTCAGCATCCCATATGGGCGCCGGTTCTAGTCCCAGCTGCTCCACGTCCAGTACAGCTCTGCTATGGTGTGGGAAAGCAGTAGAAGATGGCCCATGTCCTTGGGCTCTTGCACCCACAAGGGAAGACTTGGAGGAAGCTCCTGGCTCCTGGCTTTGGATCAGCACAGCTCTGGCCGTTGAGGCCAATTGGGAAGTGAACTAGCAGATGGCAGACCTCTTTCTCTCTGCCTCTCCTTTTCTCTCTGTGTAACTCTGTCTTTCAAATAAATAAATAAAAGTCTACAAAAAAAAAAGCTGCAAAAAATACAGTGATATTGGCTTATAACCCAAAGTATACATTGAGTATCTGAGTCCATGCTGATATAAGTTAATGATTACGTAAATTAATAAATGGATGGGAGGGAAATCTCCCATGAAGAAGAATTTTGTATCATTTATGCGGTCCTAAAAAAAAGGCAAGCACACCCCTCCATTGTTCAAGTGTGTGCTAATCTCAAAGGTTCTCTACTAAACACTCCAGTACATAAAGGTACGGGGTGGGTGACAGTAACTGTACCATGCAGAAAACTGGCAAACACTCCTTATCCAGGGGTCATGAGTCACATCATCAGGCATGAATCATGCTGATAATATGCACCCCTGGTATGATGTGATGAAGGTGATCTTCTTCCCTCAAACCGAGAACCCAGTCTAAACAGGAAAACTGCAGGCAAATTCCTGGGGAGGAGCACTCCGTGATATTACTGACCATATACATCAGACCTGTAAGGTCATTAAAAACACAGAAAAGATTGAGAAACTGTCGTGGCCAAGAGGAGCCCAAGGAGATCTGAAAACAAAATGTAAGGGAGTGCTGGATGAAGTCGTGGAACAGAAAAAATGCTACTAGGTTAAAAAGGAAATTTGAATACTTGGTGTACTTTAGTGGACCAAAATTACCACTGTTGGCTCATTAATTATAACAACTGTGCCTATGTTGTGGACCAGTGGGTTAGTTACCTGTGATGCCTGCCAGCATCCTACGTGAGCTCTGGTTCGAGTCTCGGCTACTGCAGTTCACATCCGGCTCCCTACTCATGTGCCTAGGAAGGCAGCAGAAGATGACAACCCATGTGGCAGACCTGGATGAGGTCCCTGACTCCTGGCTTCAGCTTATCCCAGCCCAGGCCATTGAGGCCATCTGGGGAGTGAACCGGTGGATCGATGATCTCTGTCTTTATAACTCCCTTTTGATTAAATAAGTCTTTAAGTAAATGTACCATGCGAATTGTTAGGTGTTGATAATGTTGGATGCAGAGATTCTGAAACCTGGCTGCGGCTTGTGTCCTCTTGTCCTTACCAGGGTCTGAGGATCCGCATGGTCTGGCCTTTTCCTGTCTGGTTAATTCCATTTCTCAGAGCCTTCTCCTTGGCACTGCTCCTAGCAACATTGGCCTTGATGGTGTTCCTTGAACATGTCCATGTTGTTTCTGCATTTCATTCTCACTAGATCTTCACAGGCATTGTTCATTTCATTTCTGTCATTTTCTGGCCACCCTATTTATGTAGTACATTCTAGAGTCTGTAGCTATAGAACTTCTCTTCTTTTTTTCTTTCCTTCATAATACTTAGTGTTTCCTGCAGTTATTAGTATTTACTTTTCTATTCAAGTCCCTGCCCCGCAGAAATTAGGTCACATGAGGTCAAGGACTCTGTTGGTTGTGTTTACTCTTGTACCTGTAGTACCACACCAACCTGTGGCACATGGTAGGCAGGCACTGTGTAGATACCATGTAAGTAAAAGAATTCTGAAATTCTGCCTTCTTCCTTTCCTTGGCTGCTTATAGCACATACTGTGTGCATCTTGTTAATCATTCTCTGCTGTGCATTATCATTTTGGCCATGTGAGTCTTTGCCTTCATTCTACATAGCTAACACTGCAGTAGGTGTGTATCTCTGGTTTATCTCTCCATCCCACAGCCTCTAGCTTGGTGCTTGGCAAGAAATTACTACTCAATAGCATTTATAGGAGAAATATTTTCCTTTAAGTGCTTTTGGTGTCTCCAGTGTGGATCCTTAGCACTGCATAAAAAATCGGATCCCTCTGACTGTTCCGGCCTCCTCCTGGCCTCATCTCCCTTCCACCATCTGAACTTCTCCATGCTTCAGCTCTTGTGATTTTCACTTGTTGGACTTTGCTCTTGATTTTCCCAATGTCGAATGAACTCTTGCCAATGGAAGACATCGCATATACATAATCTTACATGTATAAAGAAATTGAAAATAGGCCTTTGTAAAAAATAGGAAGGGGAATAGGAGAGGGAGGAGGAAGAAGGGTGGGAGGATGGGAAGGAAGGTATGGTGGGAAGAATCACAATTCCTAAATTTGTATATATGAAATGCATGAAGTTTGTATACTTTATATAAAAGGTTTCTAGGTTAAAAAAAAAAGAAGTCATCACTGTTAATTTTATCTGGTAGGGTTCTACTTTGATCCAGTACTTGAGGTTATAAGGCACTGAGTTCCAAAGGCCACCTAAGCCTGAGATACGTGTTTGCACACTGGTGTGGGGAGGAAGCCCGTCATTATGAATATATTCTGTAGCTTGCTCCCATGAGGTAATCTGTGTAAGGGGAGATTGAGTCCTTTCTTCTCCCAGCGCCTCACATTTGTTGAGAGTAACGGGCAGAGTGCCAGGTACCTAGGGGATTAAAATACAGAGAACTCAAAATGCAAACAAATGATTCTCATATAACGTGAATCATTGCTCACCTATGGAAAACCAGGGCACTTGCTCCGAAAGTTTAACCCGGGGCTCCCTGTCCACCTTGAAGGTCTTGTCTGAATGAACTGAACACACTGTGGTGGTTAGCCAGGCATAAGCAGACCTCTGTGTCCTGACATCACAAACTCTACTCCCAGAGCCATGACAAATCTTCTCCTCTTTTTTAAAAATATTTTTTAAAGATTTATTTATTTTATTTGAAAGTCAGAGTGACAGAGAGATTTTCCATATGCTGGGTCACTCCCCAAATGGCCACAAAGTTGGGGGCTAGGACAAGCTGAAGCCAGGAGCCAGGAGCTTCTTTCAGCTTTCCCACATAGGTGCAAGGGCCACTGCTTTCCCAGGCACCTTAGCAGGGAGCTGGATTGGAAGTGAGCAGCCAGGACTCAAACAGGTGCCCCTTTGGGATGCTGCAGGCAGCAGTTTAACTCACTGTGCCACAATGATAGCCCCCAGTTTGTTCTCTTAAATAAGCCCCTCCTATGAAGAAAGGGGCAAACTTTGCAGAGTAAAGGTAATGATGAATATGACCTTGCAGGCACCACTCACTAGATTTTCTGCCATCTAACATTTTTTCCTACTCTAACCTGCCAAGAGGTGACTTGTTCTTTCTGAGACTCCTAAGGAAATAATGACCACAGGATTAAGTTTTCTATACACCTGCCATCTTTCCTTTGGGATGAATTTCCCTGGAGAGCTGCCTTCCAGAGCTTCATAACCTTACACTCTGTGTTTCCATCATTTGAGGATGTAGAATTTTAGAGTGTCTCCTTACATGAACCCCCCAACCAAGATGAGCTCTGTAAGAACAACCATCCCTTTGTTTTAGAACTCTCTGACTGTCAAGTGCCAGGCTTGGTTCCAAATAACTTTGCAATTGTAAAAAAACAAATTCTGTTTAACCCAGGTGCATTCTGTGAAGCAGGAACTGTCCTTGTGAAAAGGCCCTAGATCTGATCAGCTAAGTTCTTTTCTAGGTGATTTCTTTTTGGGATAGTTTCTTATCTCAGTTCTTAATTCCACATGGACCAGACTCTTCATATAAAATAAAGAGATGTCAAGTTTGACCTATAAAAGAATTTAAAAGAAAAAAAAATCCTTTTGTCATACATCCTATTGTTTTCTATTCTTTGTTAATGACAAAACTATTTTCTTCTGGAAACATCTGGTGAAATTGACCTAAATCTAAGTCCATTTATAGTCCATCAGGACAGAGTTGAAGGCCATTTGTACAGGGATGTCGTAATAGATGTTTTCTGCCTCCTCTCAGGTTTTTTTCAGGAACCTGAAACATTAGCAGTCCAATTGTATTTTCTAGGATTTTGAATTCCCTTATTGAAGTACATGGGAACAAGACTTTAAATCGTTGGTAGTCAATAGCATTTTCGTATGATTTATCAGATTTCTTCTGCTGAGCACTGAAGATAATGTGATGAATTCAAAAGTATTACTTGAGGACGAGTGTTGTGGTGTGGAGGATTAAGCTACTGCTTGGGATGCTCACTTCCCATACTGGATTGTGGTTCAGGTTCCAGCTACTCTGCTTCCCATCTAGCTTCCTGCTAGTGTGCCTGGGATGCAGGAGGTGATGGCTTCAGTGCTTGGGCACCTGACACCCATATGGGTTATCAAGATGGAGTTCTGGCTTCTGACTTAAGCCTGGCCCAACTGTGCATTCTGCAGAGGGATTGAACCAGAAGATGGCAGTTCCTTCTCCCTCCTCCCTCCTCCCTCATCCCTCCCTTTCACTAAGTAGATGAAAGTAAATACACTTGTAGAAACAGAAGTCTGGGGGGCTGTGGATGATGTGGATGCTGATTGAGGATAATCAGCTAGGGTGCGAGAGTGTGCATAGTGCATATTCGAAGAAGCGATTCAGTCGTTCCACCAAGCATCAGGAGCACCTGATAGGCTACTCTGCACCAGATGCTGTTCTGGATGCTGAGCTTATCCAAAGAAGAAAGCAAAACCCTTTGAAGTCAGGGAACTTAGACTCAGAGGGGTCAGTTTTGAGGGAGTGTCTGGCTTCTTCCCAGCATGGCCCAGCCTGACCCATGATGTTCCCCCCTTTACTCCAGCAGTGCACCCCCATGTTAATTGTGCTGCACGTATACCAGGAAGCACAACTGTGAACTGCTAAGCCTTTTTGGTGAGGAGAACCTTGTGTGGATTTTTTTTCCCGGTTTTCCTTTATTCCCTGTTCCACTCATTGCATTATAGCTTTTTAGCTCTTATCTTTAAAACCCAAATTGCCCTTGTAATTCTTTATGAGCCCACAATCCACTTGTATTTTGCCTTATCAACTAGAAAACATTACTACCATTCTTATTAAAAGCATTAGAGAATATGTATTTGATTTTGACTTCAAAATGAATGGTTTTTATAAAATCTTTATTATTTGAAAATCAAAAAGGGAGAGAGGGAGAGGCACACAGAGATATCTTCCATCTGCTTGGTTACTCCCCAAATATCCACAACAGCCTGGCCAAAGTTAAGAGTCTGTGTGCTTTTGACAATTATTTTAAAGAACTATGTGCTCCACACAAGCTGTCATGCGTTCATTGATGATATGCCCTAAGAAGTTGTATATTTCAGCTATCAAAAAATATACCCATGGAATCTATTTTGACACTCTGTCCAAATTACAAATACGGTATTTTTCTAAGAGTTCATTTCTAAGATATTTTATATGTGAAAGAACCTATGTAAAAAGATATTAAATACCACATTTTCAAAATGACAGAGTATCAGAGGTAGATATATGTAGGGGCAGATAAGAGTGATGGTAAATTCATACTGTGAAATACTGTGCAGTTATTAGAAAAGAGAGTTTGCTACATGATGAAAGCAAAGTGCAGAACATGCTTAATTTAGCTTTTGTGTAGGAAGAGGAGCGGTCCATACTGACATTCTTGTTTACTTTTTTTTTTTTTTTGGGGGGGGGAGTTGGGGAGAGGCCTAACAAGACCTCTAGAAGGGTGTCCTAGAAAAAAGTAAACATGCCTTGCAGTATTGCTTGGGTAAAGTAGGACAGTTGGAGACAGAGAAGGATAAGAAATAATTTTTCACTGTTTTTAAACACTGTTTTAGGTTTTCGAGTCATGACCATTAAAACAGTTTTTTTGTTTTGTTTTGTTTTGTTTTGTTTTGTTTTTAAGGAAGTATTAGGAACTTGCATGTGTGCTTATAATGGTAGTGTATTTTGGATATTTACCAAATGTCTGTTTTTAAGCAAAGAAAAAGTGACATTTAGACACATGGGTTTGGGTTCTCCTTTTGAGATGTTGGTTGCTGGTGAATTTTGTCAGAAATTTAATGGATGCTCTTTGGGTTCTGTTCAGTAGATGAGAAAACAGAGAAATGAACTAAATAGACAGCTTATGCTTTCTAGGAATTGTGATTGTATTTGTGTAAAATGATAGAGTATTTTGCTTTATTCTGTTTGTACAGAGGTTTCACACACACACACACACAAATAAAATGAAAGGTTGCTCTGCATTCTACCATTTTATGCAAGAGTCCTTCTACACATGTAAAACACAGCAGAATCCACCCCTCTAGATAACATCATTTGGCAGGAACTGCACTGAGGTTGCCTAGAACTTCATGAGCAAGCAGTGAATGGGGTACCTGGAAAAGGCACTGATGGGAAAGGCACTGAGTGCCCTGTATTGGAGTGATGATGGCCAGTTGTATCTTGGTTAGAATTTCTGTAGTCGCACTTTAACTTTTGTTGATAGAAGAGTTTAGTATTGAAATGTATAATGGATCAGGAAGTTTATCAATGACCTAAATTTATAGAAGTCTATGTCAGGTTTTGTTTTCTTGATTTCTTCTGTACCCACTAAATATGTCTCAATTTTTATTGGCAGTGATTTTCTCTTTTTACTAGTTGGAAATTTTCATATTATTCATAGTAGAAAAATCCTCATAAAGAAAGTAGAGATAAGCAGAGCTTGGAATCTACCAAGTGTTCAGTGCTTATTATTTCGTTCTTATTTCTTACACCTATATTTTCTTATTTCTTACACATGTATTATGTATATATACATATATATTTATTAAGCTTAAAATATATGACATAGTGATAATTCTTCCCCCCCCCCACACACTGCACCCTTTTCCTCCTCCCTCTCCTATTCCCACTCTTAACTTGTACAAAGGTTTGTTTTCAGTTTACTTAGTACTCATAAGGTTAACCCTACGCTAGGAGTTCAGCAAATAGTGTGAAGGGGAAAAAAACTCTGTTCCTCAACCAAAGACAGGGACAATAAAGAGTCATCCAATCTCAAAACGCCCATTTCATTCCAATACATCACCTTTTAGGTAATCAATTAAGAAAACATTAGTTCTTCTCTGAGAAGTTTCTCAACTCTTGTATTCCAAAATAAACTATTGTCTTTTTAAAAATAATGAGATCAAACTTGCTCTATGCTGGGTAGCTTGTGCCTGTAACAGCTAACGGTATTGACTGTCATTCAGCCCTCAGAATTCAGTTTATAAAATGTCATCTTTTTAACCTTGTCAACTGAGATGGTACAGCTGAAGCCAGAGAGATGACAGCAAATATCTGAGGGTGTGAATGTTCTGAATGTGTCACAGTTGGCGATGAAAATATCCACCTCTAGATGAAGTGAAGGGAATCATTACTAGGAACCATTAGATTTCTGTTGACAGTAAAATGGGAATGGTAACTTCCTTAAGGTGTTACTCTTAGATATTAAAATAATTGGGCTAATTGCTAGACTTCATGTCCATAGAGCCTATAAATCTTTGCAAATGGGGGTTTACAGAACAGCTAAGTTTGGGAGGAGGGATAGGACATGGAGTGGAAGAGACAAAAGCACACTACAGTTTTATCTGTGTGCCTAGCAGTCACAATGTAGAATTGTTCAGAAATCCAGTGAAAATTAGAAAATCTGATAGCATGAATAAATAAAGAATAGAAAATAGATGGCTACAGGGGAAGGAGACACTGCAGAGGTTACTAGAGTGAATAAAAGGGAAGAAAATAATTAGAAAACAGCACGAAAGGTCGTTCCATTCTATCTCCGGGCTGTCTTTTATGGCTTTGTTCCCTGGGTAAACATTCTGGAACATTTGCTGGTATCTTGTAGCTAGTGTCTTACCAGGATGTTTTCAGTTTCCTCAAAGTGTAATGCAATCCTGTGCCTTCCCTGTATGACAGGTGCATGGTGAAGGGTGTGAGAGGAACTCAGGGATCTGGGGGGCTCCCCTCTGCTTGATACACAGTCAAAGCACTTGCCTGACATGTCAGCAGTTATCAGAGTGTTATTTCCAAGAAGCTTCAAACTTTACTTCACTCCTCCGCTCTGCACACTAAGGCGTAATTGGATTATTTTCACTGAATCAGTAAGGTTTTTGGTGTCGCATAATTTCAGGGAAATAAATGGCATGGCTCAGATCTCAGTTAACTCCTGCAGGTGGCAACTTTTTGCGGGGGTGGGGGGTGGGGGGGAACCAGGAGTTATCTGAACTCCTGCTCCTGCAGGCTCTCCTGGGGCCTTCTGACCTTCTCTGTAAAAAGGCCTCTGGTATTGATGCTCCCAGGTGGTGGTGGTGGGTCGAATAGCTGTTACATAACCACAGTCGCTTTTGCAGTCAGGGTGGCCATTATCCAGAGCCAGGAGTGGATTTCTTCTTGGCAGGAATAAGCAAAGAAAAATCTATTCCTATTTTTTTATAAGTGGGAACATGAAAAACCTTGCTGTCTGTGAAATTGGAGAATGGTATTTTGTTCAAAGGAACTGGTAGGGAATATTGGGGTCTTTTCTTAGAAACAACCTTAGTAAGGAATGGTCTTTCTGTACTGCTATTAGATTTTTAAAAGGTGTCTTGACATATTTGGGGGAAACACCAGCCCAGGAGAAGGAAGTTTTAGTTTTAGTTCAGGCTGTGTTGATACAAATCATGTAACTTCCAAGCATCTCCATTGCTTTAAATTTAAAAAAAGTATTTAAAAGGCAGAGAGGAGGGGGAAAGAGAAAGGGAGAGAGGGAGAGGGAGAGGGAGAGGGAGAGAGAGAGGAAGGGATATCTCACCCACTGGTTCACTTCCCAAATTCCTGCAACAGTCAGGGCTGGGCCAGGCAAATGCCAGGAGCCAGGACCTCAGTCTAGGTCTCCCATATGAGTGACAGGACCCCACTACTTGAATCATCACTTGCTGCCTCCTAATATGAGCATTAGTAGGAAGCTTGAATGGAGAGCAGATCTGCACCTCAAACCCAGGCACTCTTGACAGTACATGGGCATCCCAGACTGTGGCTCAGCTGCTGTACAAAAACCCTGTCTCGGACTTCTCCATTGTAATCCCACCCATCTGCAATCCCCAGGTCCTTTCCAATTCTGAAACCTGTCATTTTAATTAGGGGCAGCCTGAGGATTCTGGGAACCCTACAGTACTGTATATTAAGAGAACATTTTCTTCTTTATAAAGCTGACTTTATAACTCAAAGAAGGACATCTTAAATACGGATTCTTGTTACATTTGTATTCTGTGGTGATGATTTTGAATTTATACTCTGAAACTATTTGACTGTGAAGAAAATAGTTTTATAAACAAAATCAGAGAGAAAGCTTGCTTGTGTATCTTACAGCAGAACAGTCATTCTCTCCCTCTCAGGGCTTCAGGGCCTCTCCCTGCCGCAACTTTTCTGTGGATGCTAACAGTGAAATTGACTGGCATATGCCTTTGTGCTGTACCCCCACCATCTGCTTCCCTTGCTTCACTTGGCTGGACTTGTACTGTTTTGGGGGGAGGTTCATGAGACTGGACACTCAAGCCTGCATGCCTCTTAGGGATAGGGATATGCTTTTGGTGCCGAGTCTAGTGTTGGAGTCTTGAAGCAGTCATGGGCTGCCATCTCCCCTGATAGTCTAGCAGTCATGGTACTAGAGAGGCCATGTGGGACGTGGAAACAGGACAGTCAGAGTGGGACTGACTCACTGATATATCAGCTGTAGAGACAGACAGTCTGGTCTGTTCCATGTTCAGCTTGGGCTCTTCCCTAAATGAATTTCTACGTATGGTTGCATCCGAGAAGGGAGCAGTCCCAGTGCTTGTGTTCAGATCATAGGCTGAGAAATGTAAAGTCACATTGTTACTCATACAACAATCATTCCCCTGTTAACAACATCATTAGGAATCTCCTAGTCTGTGGTTTCTGTTAGTGATTTTGTCCAGGGAACACATTCCTTGCCTCTCCAGTAGCCTTGTAGACTCCTGAGATTGGTGTGGACCAAAGTAGCATTTAAACTATCCAGTGGTCCAGGTCTCCTGAGTATTTGGTCTGTTTTGCTTCTCCTGTATTCCTCTTGCCTTCTTGTTTGCTGTATTGTCATGATGTTACTTGGGAGGAATTAGTAAAATCAGGTTGGCATTCAAACTGTGATCTGGACATGGGCTGTTAGGATGTAGAAGACAGATTGACTCTCTGAACTTCCTCCTTCTGTGGGTTTACTCTTATTATCCCTTAATCCTGTGCTACAGCTTATCTTCTAGGATTTTGTTGTCCGCTTTAAATAAACTCAATTGGGTATGCCCCTAGAGGGTCCTAGTAATTTTGGAAGAACTGAAAGCTGCATATTGTGTGCTTTGTTAGAAAGAATCCTAGACGGAAGACCCTGCAGATACGGACTGAAGTCTGGATGCAGGTTGTGGGTCATCATTTCAGGCTTCTGGCCTTCCTTTGTTTTATCTGCATCATTGACACCTTCAAGCCCCGAATCTTTGACTCAGAAAGTGATCCAACCCATATTTTTGTTATCAGTGATCACTTCTTTAAACATCAGCTTGTACGTGTATAGTTTCCCAGATTGTTCTAAGTTTTGGGCTACATAAAGACAGACGGATGGATGGATATTTTGATATTGGAATGTTTTAGTGAATTGAGGAGAACCAGCAGAAAATCCTCAGAAAGCATCTTTTTAGCCATGTGATTGTATTTATATTGGCATAGTTCTGAACCTCAGACTTTAGGTAAATTTGGAAAATAGGACTCATCAAGACATAAATTTTAAAATTGACTAGCAATAAACAATTATATGAGACAAAAATAGGAAAGCAAACTAGATGGGTAAAGTGGTACTGGATGGGTGTCTCAACAAACCCTCTGGCATTATCTGCGTGTGTAAAGGAACCAATGACATTCTCTCTTTCCTGTTCAATGTGGGTCACAGGGCTCATGGAAGGTATTTCTGACCTTGAAGGAAGATGAGGTGTTTAGTGAATTTTTGTCATTTTAGTTTTGTCCTTTTCCTAAAGGTATACTATGTGACCATTATGTTTAAAAATCAAACATAGAAACATACAGGGAGGGAAAACCACAATTCTATGAAATATTTCCATATATATGTATGTGTGTGTGTCTGTGTGTGATATATATATACATATCTATCTATCTATCTGTCCCCGTGATAGTCACTGTCAGTCATTTGGCAAAGATATTATTAGCCTTCAGTGCAAGCAGCATGTACTGTTGCATAACATTCAAGGTGAAGTAAGTAAGTGGCCACATTTTAAGTTTCTCCAAACTAAATTAACTCCAAATAAAACACATACTTTCCAGATTGACAGGCATTTCCTCCCGGGGTATCCTCTCTTGTGCCCAGCTCCCACCTCCCCATCTCCAGCCACCTCCACCACTACTAAGTTTGCACAGTCCGGAGAGCAATTTCACTGAGATCCGCTTTCCAGCAGGAAAGAGCCTGTGTATTCATGTGTCCCCTGCTGTTGTCCCTGCCATGTGACCTCATTGCCATGTGGTTCTGCCACTGAATCGTCTCTGTTTAGCTATCCAGCAATGCTTTCCTGTGTTACTGTCAAGTCTCACAATTTTGAGTTCCCAAAACAGACCATGTCAGCATCATCCGTTCAGTGCCTCATCCATTTTCGGTGTCACATAACATGTCCCCAATGTCTTGCTCCATTGTTTACTTAGCCAGTCATCTAAAGATGAGCGCTTAGGTCATTTTCAGTATTTGTTGTTATTGTCATGATGAACACTTAGTACATGTGTCTTTAACATCTTTTGGTGTCTTACAGAATCATATTGTTGTGTGTTCCACTTTGACCTCTTTTAGAAATATGCATTCCAAGATAGATGCAGTGTTTGCATTCCTGAGAGTGGGCCTAGCACCGTTTGTTGTCAGTGCCACATGTGGATGATCTCCATGGAAGAAGAAAATAGTTCTGACTACCATGATCTCTGACGAGGAACAGATGGCCCTCCGCATGGCCAGAGTATCTCTAGAGAACTTGGTTTCCTTTGGTGTTCAGAATCCATCTGCTAGGGATTCATTATTTTCTTGTTTTATTTTTCCCCCAAGTTTGTGTTGAATTGGTCATGTTAACACATTTGGATTCAGAAGGTCGATTCTTTATCTCTTATTCCCTCACTGTACTTGAAGGTGGGACCAGATTTCTCTCAACCTTCCTAGCATTTCTGACTCTTATATTGTATTTTTCCATAAAGGTGTGACTGACCCAGTAGCATAACCATTTCCGTGTCTCCAAGCTAAAATCTCTTAGAGTGATACCCTAACACCCAGCTGTGAGCTGGAGATTGCTTAGAACTGTAGGCACGTTGGGGATCTCACCTGTGACTTCTTGTTCCACAGACTCCTGGTATCCTGCTTGGGTTACCCAGTACTAATTTCTGAATCCAGCTTAGTTTTTTGTTTTTTCTGAAGATAATCAGTTATGTCTATCTTTTAGCCATCTTTCACCATTATGAATTTTTTCATGATTTCCCAGTACTTTGTTCTTTTTCTTTACAAATATTCTTGCAGTCCAGTCTGCACTTGGAATTGATTTGAAGGGTCTCCTAGAAATTACAAAGGCCTGGGTTAAAATCCTTTCAGCAACAAGACCATATGGTTTCCTAGATGTTCTGCAGATTAAACACTTATTCTGATATTTTGAATCCGACTCCAAGGATTTAAACATATGGCATAAAGAGTGCAAGGCAAATCGTTTTTCCTGTTAAACAGGAGCAGATGAACTCCGTGTTAAAGGATGGATGGAGCTTTCTGTTGTCTCATCGTGCTCTGTTAAGTGTATCTGTCCTTGGGCAAGCCAATTCATATTGGGCCTTAGTTGGAGTTGGTAGAATGAGCCGTCATTCTGTAACTTCTCTGCTTGAAGTGGGCCCACAAATGAAGAGAGAAAGTGAAAACAGAATCACAAATCCAGCAAAGAGCACCTCCTCTCGTCTCTGAGTGAGTCCTCTGTCCACAGGGGAAAGCTATTCATACAGTCTTCTCTGAGGTATGAGACAGGTGAGAAAGCTTGAAAAGGTCTTGCAAAAAAGTGCCTAGGAATTCTGGGTAAGCACAGCAAGTAGATATTTGATGCAGAGCAGAGCTAACCAGGAAGAATATCCAGAGTCTAAAGTGAAGAGGGAACTCAAGACCTCAGCTGTTCTTAGAGCAGTAAGAGGGGAGATGGTAGGTGTGGCGGGGGGGTGGGGGGAGCTGAGTTTTCATATATAAATTGAGACCTTTTTGAAGGGAGCGGTTGGAAGTGAATCACCCTCCTATAAATTCAGGACACTCAAATAGTATCTTTAAACAGTATACATGTACATGACTAGGTAAAACAAAGTAAAACAGGCACTGGTTATAAAACAAAACCTAAAACTTGAAACATGGTTAAATTAAGACCAAACTATTGCATCTTCGTTTCCTAAGGCTGTTACCAAAAATTGCTAAATGCTGTGTGGTTTAAAAATAGCAGAAATGAATTCTCTCTCCATTCTGGAGGCCTGAAGTTTGAAATCAAGGTGCCGGAGGGTCATTTCTCTCTGGAGGCTCTGAAGAGTGTGCCCTATGCCTTTTTCTTAGTTTGTGTTGTTGCTGATCTCCCTCTGTCTGCACAGGCATCACTCTGATCTCTGGCTGCTACATGCCACTCTCACTGTGCCTCTAAGTCTCTTACCCTCTTCTTACAGGATGTCAGTTTCATTTGAGAAGGGACCACCCTATGGAACTAAGGCCTTGTTATAACTTGATGACATCTGTACAAGATTACGAATGTGATCCTATTTCCAAAAAAGGTCTCATCCACAGCACCAGAGGTTGGGACTTCACCATATATTTTTTAGGGGGAAGACACAAATTCAACTTGCAACAGTATGTGATCAATAAAGTTACTGGATTAAACTGATTTACTAGAAAGATTTTGCTTTGATCACAAAGCAATATCCAATTCTACACTATATGAGGGAGACGGATCTAATGAGTATTTCAGAGAGGTTTTTAAAAATAGATCAACAATTATATGCCAGTAAAACAAAAAAATATTGGAATTTAAATTGGAGGGAATTTAATCAGGGAAGCTACTCATATAATCTCCTATTTTAGATCAAAGGTGACATATACAATTATCTCCATAATTGCTAATGGTATTTGAACAAATTTTGTGTTCATTCCTTATAATAAATCTTAATAGGAATAGATGAATGCTTCATTAACCTACCTCACAGTCAGAAACCAGCATCATACCACAGTTTTAAAATATTCCCATTAGTGTTAAGAACCCAGGACAATATCTTTTATCACTTAATTTTGTTCTGGAAGTAAGTTGTTACCAACCTAGTTCAATTAAAAAATCACTGTTACCAGAAGATATGATTATTTACCTTAAAAGCCTTATAGGATTAATTGAAAGAAAAATTAAAAATAATTTAAATGCATTTTAAAACTTCTTTTTAAATACACAAATATGAACACAAAGAAATTGCTTAAATAGATGTAAAATAATCAGTTATAATAAAAAACTTCATTTACAGTAGCATTAAAGACAGTTAACATGCTTGGTTTAAATTTAGAATGCAGTCTTTTTTTTTTTTTAATTTTTTTATTTTTGACAGGCAGAGTGGACAGTAGAGGGAGACAGAGAGAAAGGTTTTCCTTTTTGCCGTTGGTTCACCCTCCATTGGCCGGCAAACCGCGCTGTTCTGATGGCAGGAGCCAGGTGCTTCTCCTGGTCTCCCATGGGGTGCAGGGCCCAAGCACTTGGGCCATCCTCCACTGCACTCCCTGGCCACAGCAGAGAGCTGGCCTGGAAGAGGGGCAACCTGGACAGGATCGGTGCCCCGACCGGGACTAGAACCCGGTGTGCCGGCGCTGCAAGGCGGAGGATTAGCCTACTGAGCTGCGGCGCCAGTTAAATTTAGAATGCAGTCTTTATTTTAAAATAAAAATACTACAAGTAAAATATTTCCTTAAAAGAGGACATAAGAAACAGAAAGATATACTATGTTCATTTTTTGGTGGTAGAGAAACTCAGCATCATAAAAACAGTTTAAACTAGGAATTGAATGTGATACTTATATTTTAAAAGTATAATATTTAATAGGGTAAGCTTATAATGAAATATTTAGAAAAGTAGCTGTGTTTTGCAAGAGAAATATAAGAAAGGAAGATAAGGAAAAGTTACTCAAATATATATTAAAACAAATTTTATAGTCTAAATACTGTTACTAATTCCTGAACAGAGCAATGAATTAGAATAATGAATTCTTTTAGGCCCAAATACACATGAGAATTTAATATAAGATACAAGTGGATTTCAAAACAGTAATAATGAAATAGGTAACTCAACAGATCGTATCTGGGCAAATTGGTAGTCCATTTGGGAGAAAAGACTGGAACCATAGCACATCTTGCCCAGGGTGAGTTCCAAGTGAAATAAATAAAGGTTTAAATGTTAATATGTAAAATAATACAGTCATTAGAAGAAAACCTAGAAGAACTTGAAAAATAATTTTGGTTTATGAAAGTTTTTCTAATTGTACCCTCAAACCCAGGAACTATATATATCAACAAAAGGAAATCACGCCACAAGGCAAAAAATGCCCATAAGGCTCACCATAGGAAAGACTTAAACAGACGGAAAAGTAAGGAGAAAAACATAGTGAACCCTCATATTCCTAACCCCAGGTTTCAATCATTTTAAACTCATGACTGACTGTTATTTATTTTGAAGGTAATTCTTGGTGTTATACAGTTTTATCTAAAATATATATCCTGTATCTGTATGTTTACGTGTAAAAGATCTTTCTTAGCATTAAAATTTCACAGCTAGAAAGTTAATGATTCTGTAATATCCATGATCATTTTTAAACACAGGAAAGTGAACCTTCTAGAAACACTATATCCTCTTTAAAATAAATATATGTAAAAGGCACATTTTATAACTTTGGGAACGTTGAGCAGTAAAATAAGTTAGGAAGAGAGGAATATGCTACAGAGTTTTCTGTTGCACTAAATTTAGACCCATGTTCCCCTTGCATGGTTCTGAGTGTGCAGAATCTGTTGGTGTCTTGCTGTCAGCTGGCTGTGTCACTTGATTATCCTTTTGTTAATCCTGGGTCCTGCTCTGACCTGAATGAAGCCCATTGCTTTATCCTGTCCTTAAAATCACTTGTCTTTGGACTGTGACAGACGAGAGCCCAGCAGTCTCTAATGAATCTCTCTCAAGGTGTGCATACAGTATTCATTGGTGTGAACCCTAAACTCTTGAAGGGGAAATTTAACTCAGGTGAAATGTGGAGATAGTAGCTTGGGAGACTCCAGGTTTTCCTCCCTTTAACCAGATGAAACTGAGCTGCATTCTGTGGGTAGAGAATGATTTTATGGCTCAAGCAAAAGCAATAAAAATATTTTCATTAACAATTAGCCTATATGAAGAGAGAAGGAGAGGCAGAGAGAGAAAGGCAGAGAGAGTCTTCCATCCGTTGGTTCTCTCCTCAGTTGGCTGCAACAGCTGAGCTGTGCTGATCAGGAGCCAGGAGCTTCCTCCTGCCCTTCCCAAGCAGGTGCAGGGGCCCAAGGACTTGGGCCATCTTCTATTGCTTTTCCAGATCATTAGCAGAGAGCTGTATCGGAAGTGGAGAAGCTAGATCTCAAACCGCTGCCCATATGGAATTCCAGCACTGCAAGGCGGCGGCTTTACCCGCTACACCATAGCACCAGCTTGGTATGTCTGAAGCAGTTATATCTAAAGTTAACCTAGAGGCGAGCACTGTGGCATAGCCGGTAAAGCCACTGTCTGCAGTGCTAGCATCGGATTTGGGCACTGGTTTGAGTCCCAGCTGCTCCATTTCTGATCCAGCTCCCTGCTAATGTGCCTGGGAAAGCAGTGGAGGATGGCCCAGGTCCTTGGGCTCCTGCACCCATGTGGGAGACCTGGAAGAAGCTCCTGGATCCTGGTTTAATTTTGGCCCAGCGCTAGTCATTGCTTCCATTTGGGGAGTGAACCAACAGATGGAAGATTGATATTATATCTCTCTCTCTCACTCTGTCTCAATGATTTGCTTATTGGAAAGTCAGGGTTAGACAGAAGGAGAGAGAGAGAGAGATCTTGCATTCACAGGTTCACTCCCCAGATGGCTACAATGGCACAGGCTGAGCCAGCCCTTAGCCAGGAGCTTCATCAGGTTCTCCGACGCGCTGTTCCTCTCTTTTTAATGTCTAAAACTGATCTCATTACATTTAAATGAATAACACTTAACAAAATAGAATTCTGCTTGTATAGGAGAGTGTGAATTTTCCAGGAGGGCTAGAGAACACTGCCGTGGGGTTTTGCCTCAACACAGTGCTAAGTGCTGAGAGGAAGTTAAGGCAGTGTTCTCTGGTAAGAGAATTGTAGCATCTTGAGGCAGTGTAGTGAATAGGCATTCGACATCTGAAGTGATCAGCCAACCCCGGCCGCACCCTGAAGACAATGTACTTAGGAGAGCAGCCTGGTGAGACAGAGCGAACTTGACTTTTGAAACTGGCAAATCTCTGTATCCTGGCTCTAACACAGGTACTGTGTGGTGTTGGGCAAGAACCTTGATTTTCTTTATCCTCTCTTTCCTTACTCTAATCTCATTCTGCTGTCATGAGAAGTAAATGAGGCAGCAACAGATATTCCCATCCAACCCATCACAGTACTTACTGCTTTGAAGTTGATCTGAAATGTATCTCCCACTAGTTCTCATCTCTTGCTTCTCAGTCCACCTGAGTGCGTCCTCTCACCAGCTGTCCTGTAGTTGAGGGCATTTCGCTTCAGGTCTCAGATGTTTGTCTAGGACACTTTGTTGTCTTTCGGTGTTTCCTGTCATCTGCCTGTACTTGATGGTGTTATGCCGAGTTGTGCTACACGGTCGCATTTGTGAGCTTGATGTATTTATACAGAGAAGTTCCAATGAAATCTCAGTATTTAATTTCCATCATGATGTGGAAAATTCATTTCTGGTTTCAACAAGGAAAATGAAACTTTCCATTGTTGCCTGACATGGACTTTACAGCTGTTTACCCTCAAATTCTGCCTTCTAAGCTATAAAGCACAGGCTATGCATAAGCACACTACTCTTGCTATTGATAATAAATACCCTGACCTAACACAAACAGGTAACAAAGTCACCCCTCAGGCTTACATTATTTTACACGTACTCATCACCTGCATTTACTCTTCAGATTACTCTGAAATACAAGCCGATAACCGGAAAGACACATTTTCACACTTGTCCTCTTGGATGCTTTTGATTTGTACGTGGTGTTCCCGTGGTATGAACTACACAGATCCTTCTCTCTCAGTGTCCTCATTATGAATAGTCTGTGATTCCATGCTGCCCTTGCAGCCTCTGGGAAGGGTGGGGAATGCGCAGTCACTGAGTGGGGACTCATCCTATTGCCTTAGCTTCTTTCTTTCCTTTCTGGTCCCTCTTGATCTACACAGCTGCTGTGCCTGATTTCTGGCGTTTATTACTCCTTCCATGCTTTTCTTCTTCTTTTTTCCCCCCTCATTTTTCTACCTTTTCCATTTCACTTGTATTTGAGTTTGGTTTACATAGTGACTGGTGCTTCAGGTTAACCGACAGTCACATTTCAAAATAGATATTTTATATTATGTGATTTAGGAACCATAGAGTTCTGGAACAACTCCAGTTTGGAAATATGTAACTTGGGCTCTTACATGAGGAATTTGAGAATGGAACCACAAGGACTTGACTTCACTAGGAGTTTTTCATCAAGTGTATGGATATAAAATAGATACCAGCATTGTGATGCAGTGGTTAAGCTACTATGTGGGGGGCCAGCACTGTGGCGCAGCAGGTTAACACCCTGGCCTGAGGTGCCAGAATCCCATATGGGCGCCGGTTCTAGTCCTGGCTGCTCCACTTCCAATCCAGCTCTCTGCTGTGGCCTGGGAAAGCAGTGGTAGATGGCCCAAGTCCTTGGGCCCCGCACCCGCGTGGGAGACCTGGAAGAAGCTCCTGGCTCCTGGCTTCGGATCAGCGCGGCTCTGTCTGTTGCCGCCATCTGGGGAGTGAATCATTGGATGGAAGACCTCTTTCTCTGCTTCTCCTCTCTGTGTAACTCTGACTTTCAAATAAATAAATAAATCTTTAAAAAAATAAAATAGATACAATTATCTTGTATTCTGCTCATAAAGTACATGTTCTTTAACTGTGAGCCTGGGGTCAGGTCTCTCTCCAGGCTTTTACAGCCTACTTAACCCCAGGTGACTTCAGATAATTCCTTTTGTTGTGCTTTAAATTCACTATGTGAAGGAGGTCCACTTCTGAGAGCTTAGAGTAGCTATTTAGAGACTGCATGGCCTCATTTAAGAAATTCAGCTATGCAAATGAAACCTGATTACAAGATTCAGGTTTAAGGAAACTGAAGTCATTTGAGGTTCTTTGTTACCACACATCTTAGTTTTTTTCTTTTTCTAAACTGTTGTGTAGTATTCCATGGTGTACATATCCTGCAATTTCTTTATCCAGTTTTCAGTTCATGGGCATTTCTGTTGATTCCATATCTTAGCTATTGGAAATTGAGCTGCACTAAACATGGGGGTACAGATAACTCCTTCAAATGCTAATTTCATTTCCTTTGGGTAAATTCCCAGGAGTAGGATGGCTGGGTCATATGGTATATTTCTGAGGAATCGCCATACCGTCTTCCATAGTGGCTTTACCAGTTTACATTCCCACCAACAGTGGATTAATATACTTTTTCCCCCACATCCTTGCCAGCATTTGTTGTTTGTTGATTTCTGTATGAAAGCCATTCTAACTGAGGTGAGGTGAGACCTCATTGTGCTTTTGATTTGCATTTGCCTGAGGGCTAGTGATCCCGAGCATTTTTTATGTGTCTGTTGGCCATTTGGATTTCTTTCTTTTTTTTTTTATTTTTGACAGGCAGAGTGGACAGTGAGAGAGAGACAGAGAGAAAGGTATTCCTTTTGCAGTTGGTTCACCCTCCAATGGCCGCCGCGGTAGCGCGCTGCGGCCGGCGCACCGCGCTGATCCGATGGCAGGAGCCAGGTGCTTCTCCTGGTCTCCCATGCAGGTGCAGGGCCCAAGGACTTGGGCCATCCTCCACTGCACTCCCTGGCCACAGCAGAGAGCTGGCCTGGAAGAGGGGCAACCGGGACAGGATCGGTGCCCCGACTAGGACTAGAACCCGGTGTGCCGGCGCCGCAAGGTGGAGGATTAGCCTAGTGAGCCGCGGTGCCGGCCTGGATTTCTTCTTTTGAAAGATCTCTATTTAAGTAAGTCCTTTGCCCATTTCTTAACTGGGTTGTTTGTTTTGTTGTTGAGTTTCTTGATCTCTTTATATATTCTGGTTATTAATCTTTTTATCACTGCATAGTTGCAAATAATTTCTCCCATTCTTTCAGTTTTCTCTTCACTTTATTGAGTGTTTCTTTTGCAGCACAGAAGCTTCTCAATTTCATGTAATCCCATTTGTCAATTTTGGCTTTGATAGCCTGTGCTCCTGGGAGTCTTTTTCTAAGAACTCTTTGCCTATGCCAATGTCTTGCAGGGTTTCCCCAATTCTGTCTAGTAATTCAATGGTATCAGATCATATATTTAAGTTTTTAAACCATTCTGAGTATATTTTTGTGTAAGACAGTGGTCTTGTTTCATACTTCTGCATATGGAGATCCAGTTTTCCCAGCACCATTTGATGAAGACACTGTCTGACTGTAGCTCCTTTGTCAAAGATAAGTTTGTTGTAGATGCATGGATTGATTTCTAGAATTTCTACTCTGTTCCACTGGTGTATCCATCTGTTTTTGTATCAGTACCAGGCTGTTTTGATTATAACTGCCCAGTAGTATGTCTTAAAATCTAGTATTGTGATGCCTCTGGCTTGTTTTTGCTGTATAAGATTGCTTTGGCTGTTTGGGATCTTCTGTGTTTCCATACAAATTTTGGCATCATTTCTTTCTATATCCGATAATAATGTCCTGGGTATTTTCTTTGGTATCACAATGAAACTGTAAAATGCTTTTGGCAGATGGACATTTTGATGATTCTCATTCTTCCAATCCATGAACATGGAAGATTTTTCCATTTTTTAATCTTCTTTATTTCTTTCTTTAATGTTTTGTAATTCTCCTTTTAGAGATCTTTGACATCATTGGTTAATTTTATTCCAAAGTATTTGATTTTTTTGGTAGTTATTGTGAATGAGATTGATCTTAGAAGTTCTTTCTCAGCCTTGGCATTGTCTGTGTATACAAAGGTTATTGATTTTCCTGTGTTGATTTTATATCCTGCTAGTTTACCAAACTCTTCTATGAGTTTCAGTAGTCTCTTAGTAGAGTTCTTGGGATACCCTATATAATGAATCATATCATCTGCAAATAAGGATAGTTTGACTTCCTCCTTCCCAAGTTGTATCCCTTTAATTTTTTTCTCTTACCTAATGGCTCTGGCTAAAACTTTGAGGACTATATTGAATAGCTATGATGAGGTTGGACATCCTTGTCTGTTTCTAGATCTCAGTGGGAGTGCTTCCAACTTTTTTTCCATTCCATTGGATGCTAGCTGTGAGTTTATCATACATTGCTTTGACTGCGTTGGGGAATGTTCTTTCTATGCCTAACTGGTTTTGAGTTTTCATCATGAAAGGGTGTTGTATTTTATCAGATATTTTCTCTGAATCTGATGAGATGATAATATGTGTTTTGTATTTAGTTTGTTGAATGTTGAAGCGTCCCTGCATACCAAGGATAAATCCTACTTGCCTGGGTGAATGATCTCTCTGATATGTTGTTGTATTCAGATGGCTAGTATTTTGTTGAGGATTTTTGTGTCTATGTTCACCTGGGAAATTGATGTGTAGTTTTCTTTCTCTGTTGTATCTGTTTCAGGTTTAGGAATTAAGGTGCATGGAAAGAGTTTCAGGGGATTCTCCCCCTTGCAGTTGTTTTGAATAGCTTTAGAAGTATTGGAGTTAGTTCTTCTTACTCTTGTTTTCCTTGACTTTGATGGGATGTCTTATTTTTAGCTATTTCAGGTACAGTTTTTATATGTCAGATATACCATAATAAAGTTCACCTGCTGGTTCACTGCATCCTGGTTTCCCCTGTGGCTGGCAGGAGCCCAAGTAATTGGGCAGGAATCCAGATTGGATGTGGAATAGCCAGGACTTGAGTACACGGCAGTGTGGGTTGTGAGCATCACAAGCAGTGACTTAACACCATTGCAACATGGTGCTGGCCAAAAACTGTGTTTCCAGTAAGAAAATATTGTTGGGTCTTGGTCTGTCTGGTCTCAAAATCTCTGACCATTAATTGTGAGTGTTTTAGATGTTTATATTTAATGGGTAATTTATGTCTTTAGGTTTAAATCTGTCATCTTGCTGTTTACTTTCAACTTACTCCATATCTTCTTTATCTTTTCCTGTTTCCTCCACCTTTTTTGCCTTGAGTATTTTGGTGAGTGATTTGTCTCAGTTGTTGTTATACTGGTCGTACTTGTTATGTTATTCTGATAATTTCTTTAGGGGATGGATAGTAAGTACCTGCAGTTTAGCACAGTCTATCTTCAAGTGATATTTACTACTTCACAGCTAGCATAAGAAACTTAGAGGAGCATACTCTGCTTCTCCCTTGGTTGGCCTTTATGTTTAGTCTCTAGATAAAGCCGCTTACTTGACACTGTGGAGTTAGGACCTCTGTGAATTCTCTACTGAATTTACAGGTCAGTTATGAGGTTTTCCAGTATGTCTGGAGGGAGTAGGCTCTGTTCCTTCATCTGTGGGAGTGCTGGGTACTGTTTTCTTCTTTCTGCTTGGGTGATTATGTGTTCTCTGATAGTTTCATCGCATATGCTGATTGGTACGATGCTAGATGGCCCAGGTGCACTCTGCAGATTGCCATTGTTCTCTGTGATACTCTTCACTTTGGTTTTCTGCCCTACAGATTCTGACTCCCTTGGTCTCCTTGGACACTAATCTCCAAGGCTTTACTTGTGTTCTTCCTTCTTGCGGCTTGGAAAATCTCTCAAAGTAGTAAGTTGGGAAAGTTGTAATCTCATTTGTTTTCTGTCATTCAGGCTCTTGTGTCCTGCTATACAATCTTGAAAGTGGTTGCTTTCTCCACCCCCCCTCTCTGTGCGCATGTGTGTGCACTCACACGTTCTCTCTCACACACACACCCACCTTATTTGTTGATTCCAGGCAGGAAGATAAATCCAGTTACTCTGTCTTGCCTTGGTGTGAAGTCTGATGACATGCTTTTGAATCATTAGGACCTGTTAGCTAAGTGATCCTCTGATGTATCGATTGTGATAGAAAAGGAATCAGCATTAAGGCTGAAAGTCTCATGCTGTGTATATCAGTTTCCAGCAGTGTAGGCTCTCTCGAGAGACAGATTCAGAAATGGTTTCATAGGTTCTTTCATAGAAAGAACGTTTTAAGTCATATGGCAGATTATTAACACTTTTGCAATTCTGTGCAGTTTCTCTTCTACTTTCTCATGTTGGACAGTTCTCTCTTTTGAAGAATACAAATTTCTATTTTAGATGTTTCACATGGTTAGAAACTTCATTTGTTATATTAGTTGAAATCAGTCTTTCACTGACTTCCATTCAAATTTGTCTAGTGAAGTCAAGTGAAAATAGCCTAATCCCCTCCCCAAACAGAATCCCCACTTATATCTCATACTTTATCCTACCCCTTGATCCTTTTGAGTCCTGTCTCTCTCTGGAATTTGATGTTTATTGAAAAGCAATTTCTGTATCTGTGACATCTTTAGTGAATCAGTCACCATGCTGGAGACTAAAGAACTAGTGTCTGCCTTCCAGAAATTCACATACGCACTGGAGGAAAAAAATTCAATGATGCAGCACCGAAACAAAAATGCTAATAAAATTTCGCAGAGCATGCTGAGCACTTCACAGGATTTTAGAGAAGATCAATTAATGCAGGTACACTCTGTATGCAATAAAGATCTATCAGAGGGTTTCATATTATTATTAGTTTTAGTCAAAGCTGTGTCAGTAGGTGAACCATCATTGTTAGATTTTCTGAAGCTTGTTAGGGTTCTGACATTTTCAGGTTTAAGGTTTTGTTTGAAACCACTGGGTTCCACATAATTAATGAGTTCAGCATGTGATGGTTTCCACAAGAGTGGAAACAGGCCAATAAGTTCATTTTCCCTCCTGCTTTTGCAAGTTATTTGGACTTGGCTGTTGTAGGAGGCAATTTAAGACCCAGTAAATTTTTACATGAATGCAAATCTTGTAAGCTCGAGGCACTGTAAATCTCTACTGATGCTTTGTTGCTTAATGCTGTACAGCTACAGATGGCAATGGTAAAATTTTAGTATTTACCATATGGAGAAATAGAAAACAACTTTGAAAAGGAAGTAGCCACAAAATTCAGATATCATGGTTTTTTGTTTGTTTGTTTGTTTGTTTTTTATATCAGTAGCTCATGCTCTGCCTTCCTCACAGGGCGTTAGAGCTTTGTCCTGTGACTTTTTAACATCTTGTTGCATTGTCAACAGTATAATAAATGAAAGAGAAAGGAGTGTGTATTCTTATGATGTTCTACTACTGAGGTCTGGCCTTGGGAGGACATAGCATGGTAGCATTTTTTACACTTAGGGACCATGGAAAAATACACGTTCCCAGACTCCATCAACCAAATATTTTTATTTAGAAGTTCAGCATGGTAGGAGCCACAGTGAACATTTAAGGAGTTTCTGGATGATTCTGGTACATGTGAATCCCACTTTGCAAAATGCTGGTCTTGTATTTAGTGGTACTGACACATGTATTAGGCTGCGATGTGGGAGCCACATTGGCTTTCTTTTTCTACTTGGGACTCTATATCTGTCCTTCCTTCTAACTCTGGGGGGTCTGCTTTTTTGCCAGTTATTTAAATCTTGAGGCATGAAAAAGATGTGTTAGACATTTTGCTTCTCAGTTTTTAATATTGCCTCTCTGGTTTAGTGTTAATCTTAAATCCTGGGTGTAGTTGACCTAATACATCCTACATATTCATTGGGATTATCAGGAAAACTAAATGCTTTCCCACAGTTATGGAAAATATTGCCTTATCTTCTCTAGCATGATTTATGTCAAATAGTTACTTTCTTTCAAAGTGATAAAGCTAAATAAGTAAGATTTTAAACTCTAAAAATTAAAACACTACACATATAACTTTACTACTTCTAGACTGCCTCTAGAAATTGTTTCCAGGCTAATTCTACTCATTATTTTCATGATTTGTCTAATTCATATATATGTATATGTATATATATATATATATATATGATCAGAATCTTACCTGTGTTATAAAATTATACCTTTGGAATCAGACACATCATGTATTTCTTAGTCATTTTAAAGTTTCTAAGTCTTTGTCATCATGAATATATTAGGTATAGTACATTGAGTATTCCTTCCTTAACTGAAATGCTTAGAATAAAAAATATTTCAGATTTTGTAACATTCACGTAGACTTTACCTATTAAACATCTGTAATCAAAAAAATCAAATCTGAAATATTCCAAAATCCAAATGTTTTTGACCATGTTGATGTTTAATCTCTACTCTGTGAAGAATCATTTCCATATTTGATGTTCTGTTTCACCTGCATATAATAAACTATAAATTATCTTTTTTGGATACGTAGAATTCTTATTTCCATTTACTTGTGTACAAAAGCTATCATACATTTTTGATACTTTGAGTACCCTGTTTGTAGATTTTTAGTTGGCCAAAACAAATGTACAAATGCACAAAACTATCAATGACAATTTGTAATATTGTAGTTCATCAATAGAAAAAAGATTTAATTTATTTTGTTTTCATTTCAATAGCATCTCCTCTCACAAAGAAATTAAATGGATACCAGGACAAAATACAGCAAAGAAATTACCCTGCAAGTGAATGTACTGTGTATTCATCTGCCTCTTTAAAGGGCAAAAGGAGCAATTTAGTTGCCTGCATGCTTTTTATACTTTAGGTGAATTAAGATAGAAGAAATGGGAGGAATTAAGGGTGTACTGCCCAGTTTTCCAGATGTAGCTTTTAAAAAGATGAATCGTCTCAGGGATTTCAGATGCACAGCTTTGTAAATGGGCAGTTCTTGGCTAGAGAACCTTGGTGTGCTTTGTACCATGGCCTCCTCAGAGACGAAGTGTCATTATGATTAGCGGGTACAGTAGGGGGTATCATCACTGCACTCTCCATAAGAAGCATGTTGAAAAGACTGAGTGGCAGTGTGTTGTGGGCCAGGGTACAATTTATGGCAAATAAAAGAGGGGATACTTTGTTGGAGGATCAGCCTGATAAAAAAGCGTGTCTGTATTTCAGGTAGCATCTGCTCTCTTTTTCGGAACCCCCTTGGTCCTGTCTGGCCCTTTCTGGCTAATGTGCTGAGTTTCCAAGTCTCTGTGTGACCTTCTGAGATTGAGAATTGGTTCAGTTCACTGCGTTACCTTTCGTTTTGGTTTTGCTTGATGCAAGCCCACCCACCCCCTTAACTGGCTTAGGAAATTAATATGGAAATGACCATGTCCAGGAATTCCCATGAAACATGATCTTTTCAGGATAAGTTTTAGGATTATGAAGGTAATATATGTTTATTATGAAAGAAAAGCAAGCCAAAGAAGAATGTTTAAATAATTATCAGCAGAGGTAGTTTTGATATATTGAGAACTTACTATTTTAATATATATATATTTTTAACAGGGCTGTACTATTTTAAGGCTGATTTCTTCTTACTTTAAAACATAAAAATGGCCGGTGCCGCGGCACAATAGGTTAATCCTCCGTCTGTGGCGCCGGTACACTGGATTCTAGTCCTGGTTGGGGCGCCGGATTCTGTCCCGGTTGCTCCTCTTCCAGTCCAGCTCTCTGCTGTGGCCTGGGAATGCAGTGGAGGATGGGCCAGGTCCTTGGGCCCTGCACCCGCATGAGAGACCAGGAGAAGCACCTGGCTCCTGGCTTCAGATCAGCACGGTGCACCGGCCGCAGCAGCCACTGGAGGGTGAACCAACGGTTAAGGAAGACCTTTCTGTCTCTACCTCTCTCACTGTCCACTCTGCCTGTCAAAAAGAAACACATAATAATAAATATCTTTTCATGAATTTAAGTGGTTCCTATGTGTTCCAATATGTGAATGAATCAGATTTGCTTAACCATTCTGTTTGTTGTTTTGTCATGTGTTGGTTTTTGGTTTGCTTATTTAATTTTTTAATAGCAGGGGTTGGTGGATAACTGGTTTTCTCCCAAGGGCCATTTGAATATTTATAACATTGTTCACAAACTACACAAATGTATCAACTTAAAAATTCGCCTGCCTAAATACTTGGGCCATCTTCTGCTGCCTTCCTAGGTGCATTATCAGCGAGCTGGATGGGAAACAGAGCAGCTGGGACTCAAAACAGTGGTCTGATTTGGGACTCTCTTGTTGAAAATAGTGGCTTAACCCGTTGTGTCCATTGTTTACAATGATACATTCTACTGTGCTCAAAGAATATTTGCGTGAGATGTTGAAACTAATAAATTCATTATCTTCCTGTTAAAAAAATTGGCCTGCTACAGATTTATTGAATTTTGAGTCCTACCTGCAGTAACCTTGGCAGGGCCAGACCACATGATTTGGCCAGCCTCATACAACCTGCTGGCTGGACTTTGCCCACGCCTGGTTTATTGGGAAAGTTGCTCTTAAATTATTACCATTCTAGCTGAACTGAAAAAAAAAAGGGGGGGGGGCATACCTTCATGGGTTACTACATGCACTTTCATTCAACATACATGTTCCTTGGTGTGTTTTGGTATTGTTGACCAGCGTGTAGTGAACCTCAGGTGTCAGCTTGACTGGATTGAGGGTTACCGGGGTAGTCGGGATGGGTGTGCCTGTGAGCTTGTTTCGGGGAGAGATTCCTATTGATCAGTAGACTGAGTGGAGAAGGCCTGCACTCACCCAGTGAGTGTGACCACCGTTCACTTGGCTCAGGGCCCAGAACAAAGAGAAAGGCAAAGGAAAAGTAAAACTTTGTCTTCTTGCTCTGTCTTGGAGCTGGGATATCCATCTTCTCCTGCCTTAGACTTCAGAGCCTCAGGTTCATGGGCCTTGGGATTGTTGTCTTACACCAGAAGTTCCTCAAGTTCTCAGGCTTTTGGCCTGAGATTGAAGACTACACCATTGGCTCCCTAGTTCTGAGGCCTTTGAACTTGGACTTAGCCATGTTACTGGCTTACCTGGTTCTCTAGCTCTCAGATGGCCTAATGTGGGGGCTCAATCTCCATTTCCCCTAATAAGTCCCTATCATATTTTTCTCTGTGACTTAGTATCTCCTATTGCTTCTGTTTGTAGTACCCTGACTCATATAACCAGTAATAAGGAACAGTGAGATTGGGGTAGTCCTGGAGAGAATCCAGTAGTGATGCCAGTAGTAATGATGGTACTTCCTGCATATCCCAGATGGTGTCTTACCAGAGAAAGAATGAACTCTGCGGCTAAGAGCCAGAAACTCTGCACTATGTCTTTCTGCATTAATAAAATAAGGTGATTACAACAATGATATTAAATAATATGATAAATAATGCTATTATCACAATTGTTTTTTTAACTTTTATTTAGCAAATATAAGTTTCCAAAGTACAGTTTATGGATTACAATGGCTTTCCCCCCAATAATTTCCCTCCTACTCGCACCTCTCCCATCTCCTGCTCCCTCTCCCATTCCATTCACATCAAGATTCATTTTCAATTCTCTTTATATACAGAAGATCGATTCAGTATATGCTAAGTAAAGATTTCATCAGTTTGCACCCACACAGAAACACAAAGTGTAAAATACTGTTTCAGTACTAGTTATAGCATTACTTTACCTTGGACAACACATTAAGGACAGATCCCACATGAGAAGTAAGTACACAGTGACTCCTGTTGTTGACTTAACAATTTGACACTCTTGTTTATGGCGTCAGTAATCTCCCTAGGCTCTAGTCATGAGTTGCCAAGGCTATGGAAGCCTTTAGGGTTCGCCGACTTCAGTCTTATTCCGACATCATCATAGTCAAAGTGGAAGTTCTCTCCTCCCTTCAGAGAAAGGTACCTCCTTCTTTGATGGCCCCGTTCTTTCCACTGGGATCTCACTCACAGAGATCTTTCATTTAGGTCTTCTTTTTTTTTTTTTTCCCCAGAGTGTCTTGGCTTTGCATGCCTAAAATACTCTCATGGGCTCTTCAGCCAGATCCGAATGCCTTAAGGGCTGATTCTGAGGCCAGAGTGCTGTTTAGGACATCTGCCATTCTATGAGTCTGCTGTGTCTCCCGCTTCCCATGTTGGATCCTTCTCTCCCTTTTTGATTCTGTCAGTTAGTATTAGCAGACACTAGTCTTGTTTGTGTGATTCCCTTTGACTCTTAGACCTTTCTGAGTGATCAATTGTGAACTGAAATTGATCACTTGGACTAGTGAGATGGCATTGGTACATGCCACCTTGATGGGATTGTATTGGAATCCCCTGGCATGTTTCTAACTCCACCATTTGGGGCAAGTCCGATTGAGCATGTCCCCAATTGTACATCTCCTCCCTCTCTTTTTCCCACTCTTATATTTAACAGGGATTACTTTTCAGGTAAAATTTAAACAGCTAAGAATAATTGTGTGTTAATTATGTGTCATAGAAAAAATAAAAGAGAAATCAAAAATTTTCTGGAAGTAAATGAGGATAATAGCACAACATACCAAAACTTATGGGACACAATTGTAACAAATATATAAAGCATGTTTTGAGACCCAGGCACTATTCAAAGCATTTTTGCATTACCTTATTTGACCTAATGAAGGCACGGATTCTCAAACATAGCAATATAAATTATATTTAGAATTACTAAACCATAAGTCAGTCTTGGGAAAAGACAAGGCAAAATTTACACATTTTAAAAGTGTATACTATTAAAAAATGAAGATATCTTGAGTCAGTAGACATTTCTGCATTGGTCTGTCTTTGCACTAATTGTTACATCAGTGAACCCAGCAATGAGGTAAGAAGTAGAGGCAGCAACTAGAAGAAAGTACTGGGAAGTAGAAATGCCTCACTAATAGTTATTTTTAAATGTCCTCTTCAAGGAGAGCAAGATTTCCCAACTCTGTAAAGAGGAGCATTAAAGTTCCTATTCACTTGGAAGTGCAATCTGTAGACTGTATTTTACAGATGAAGAATCAGAATGTATTGAGAAAGAAAAATGCCTGCCCAGCATAAACAGAAAGAGGCAGGATTGGTACCCAGGATGTGTGACTTTTGGGGCTTTTTTTATTCAAGCTATCTTCAGAGCTGGTATGTACCTGCAGAGAAAAAACAAACATGAACGTGAAAATCTCTTTTGTGAGGTTTATTAGTCTCCACTTTTAGATTAAATGTTATTTTTTCATATATGCAGTTCCAACTCATGGCTTCTCAAGGGTACGTGTCTGTTATTTCCTTGTTGAATCTAGTTAACATCCCGGTACTCAACAGAAAACATTTCCTCAATGCAGTCATGAAAATTCATTTACTCTTGAAGACATTCACTGCATATTTGTAATCAAACCCTTTGGCTATTGAGTATGCAGTAAATGTTAATTTACAAAAAATTCTGTTTAGCAAATGCCTCATTAGCATCTACACACCTCTGGGTCACTTCCCTTTACGAATGGACAGGACTGCTACCATTACCACCTGTTTTCTTTGTAAATTAGCCATGCTCTTCTGTCAGTAATTATGTCCATATCCAACCGTAGCAACTAGGATTCCAGTAGGATGTGCGGTGGGTGAGCAGTGCTTATCTAGGGCACTCTAAATAGAAGGAGCTGGTTCTTTGTGTTAGCTTGACATGTCAGCTTCCAGAGGCACTGTGCCCCTTGCTCTCACAGATGTCTTTTCTCTAAATCACCAGTGCATGGTAATGTAATTTTGCTTAAGTAGTAACACATAAACAGTACTCTATAGTACATGCACACTTAAAACATGCTCACAGCAAGCAAGACAAAAAAAATTGTTTCCTGCGATGTCAAGGCAAGCTTATTTGTTTAAATAATCTCTGTGGATTTTGTATTATTTCTAAATCAAAGTTTCATAACATACCTTCCAATTCTCACCTTATACATTTTTTATATTCTTTAGTGCTTAAGGAACCTTTTTTTTTAAAAGGAAAGATTATTTATTTGAAACACACAGTTATAGGAAGAGAGAGGGAGGGAAAGAGAGAGGTTGGGGGAGGAGAGAGAGAGAGAGGGAGAGAGAGAGATCTTTCATCCACTGGTTCGTTCCTTGGATGGCCACAATGGTCAGGGTTTGGCCAGGCTGAAGCCAGGATCCAGGAACTTCATTTGTGTCTCCATGTTGTGGCAGGGGCCCAAGCACTTAGGCTATCTTCCACTGCTTTCCCAGGCACATTATAAGGGAACTGTAATCAAGTAAGCAGTTGGGAATTGAACCAGCGCTCATATGGGATGCTGGCTTTGTAGGAGTGGTTTAACCCACTGTGCCACAGCACCAGTCCCTCAGGGAGCCATCTCACATTTCTTTTTTGTTTACTGTTTTTACCAAACTTTGATATATTTTTCAATAATACAAAACATTTGAATGAATTAATTTTGGGGGGATTTCTTATATAATTAGTATCACTTAAATTCTACTTTCAGTATCACCTACATGCTATATACTTATAAGCCTTTATTTATGATGTATTAACTTCTTTTTGCAAAAACAGGGGGATTTTGTGCATCAACTTGAGTATAGGATGATTTACTGGCAAATCAGTTTGAGAAATATATTGCAACAGTCTGTTTAGTTGAAAGAGCTGTTAAATTCTCATAGCATTCAAACACTGTATGTGAGGCATTTTCTCCGATTAACCTGTAATAGAAATACAGGGTTCAGATGAAATCTTTAGGCAAATGACATTGTCTTTTCTCTCATTATGCTGTCTCAGCATTTCCTTGCTGCCACTTTGCTATCCTTTCTTATGCCTAAGAATTCCTACTACTCACAAAGACTCCTCTCAAATATTTTTCCAATATATTTTTCCAATAATAAAGGTTGATGTTCTTCCCTGATGTCCTTAGCACTTTAAATATGTCACCCACTCCCTGTTAGCTCCCATTGTTTTTGACGAGAAACCAGCTGTTACTCTTATTTTGATTCCATTGTACCATAATGAATAAATAATTTTTCTCTTGTTGGTTTCAGTAGTTGTCAACATTTTGATATGCCTATTGTGATTCTCTTTGTGTTTTTCCTAGTTCTGGCTTCTTGGAAATGTAAATTAGTATTTTTCATAACTTGCCAAGTATCCTAGCATGATTTATTTGAATAAGTCTTTCTTTGCTTTTCAAAACTATCTCTCCTCTACTTGTATTTTCATTATGAGTGCATCGATATGCTAATTGGTGCCCCATATTTCTCAGGCCTTGGGTTTTTTTCTGTCTCTGTTCTTTCAATTGCTTAATCTTCACCCTTCTGTTTATTATTAGTTTCATTGATTGTTCTTCTGCTACTTCAAGTCAACTGTTCACCACTGTAGTAAATTTTTTCATTTCGGTGATTGTACTTTTCAAATTCAGATTTTTCCATTTGGTTCTTTTTTATAATTTCTGTCTCTACTTATGTTCTCTATTTGATGAAACATGGTCATCATGCTTTACTGCTGTTAGTATGGTTTTCCCTTAGTTCTTTGAAGATATTTATAATGCATATTTAACTCTGTCTTAGCTAATTTCAATGCCTAAGTCCTGCAAATAAGTATATGTTGCCTGCATATTCCCTGTTTCTGTGTGGATCACATTTTCTTGGTGTTCTGTGTAGGCATCTGTGTGTATTTACATATCTCATATTTTTTACTGAAAATTGTATCTCTAGGTTATGTAATATCTCTGAATACTGATCTCCTTTCTCTTCTGGAAGAAGTGTATTGAAGATGTTCAGTAATTTCTTTACTTGTTTAGTGACCTTACTAAATATTTGGAGTCTGTTTTTCCCCTTAGTATGTAGTCTCTGTCTTCCCTGCCCAGTTCTTTTTGTTCTTATTTTTATGTGTTAGTTTTACATCCTAAAAGTCATCCTCAGGTCTGTCTAAGCTATTTATTGGCCAAAATCTGTACTTGAGCTGCCTTATGCAGTTGGATGTGCAGTCTTTTTCATAGTTCAGTTTGTCCTGAGTTCAGCCAGGCTCTGGTAGCTTTGAAGTTCTCTCTGTAGTCTTTCGTGGGAGGGGGGGAGTATGAGTGGGCATAAAATCTTCTAGACCACAAGAGATGAATATGATTTTATTTTTAAGCCTGACATCGAAGGAGTCACCCTGTGTTAGAGTAGCTTAGTGTTCTGCCAGTGTTGTCAAAAGTTGTGCTTAAGCCCTGAGGGTCTGTAAGGCTTCTGCATTTTGCTGATGGATCTGTGTATAGCTTAGGGAATAATTTCAGGTCTGCCCTATTTCACACTCGTTTACTCCTGAATAAAAAACCAAAGGGATGCACATTCTAGGGCAGGTGATCAGTCTTCTGAACCCCTGGGGTGAATGTGATCCCAGGAGCACCTTTCTTGGATGTCTTTCAGGTAATCTGTTAAATTTATAGCTGGTCCACCTTTTAACTTCCTGGTACTGATAATATGAAGCTGCCTACCAATCCCTTCATAATTGCTTCACATCAAAATCTCCCTTGTGTTTGATAGTCCCTGCAGACGTGATCTTCTTGCCTGTCTATTCTGAATAAAGTCAGTCCTCTCCGGTGCAAGATGGTGCTCATTGTGTTTCTGGTGTGCAGTCCTCCTGGACAGAACTTCATGCCGCTGAACCAGAAAGAACAGAGACCTGTGTCTCCCATAGTGACAACTATATGGTACGCTCAGAGGCTGGGAGAGGGCAGATGGTGGCTTTGGTCTTTACAGCCTGCCTTTCTACTTAGAGCGAGCCAGAGTTGGGATGACCAGGGACTCACTATCCTCGGCCTTTGTCTCCAGGGCAAAACCTCTTCCTGCAGGTGGGACCTGAGTGGAGAAAGGGAAATGGAGTCTTCTTAGTGGCACCCACCAATAATGGTGCTTCTGTGATACATAGTTGGCAGTGAGAGGCAGTGGCAGCCTTCCCCACTCAGGTGAATCTCTAGCCCTAGACTAGGAGCTGGGGAGCACAGGTGCCCCTGTGTCCTTACAGCATCTGCTCCTATAAACAGAGTCAGGGGCATGGAAGAAGTCGTGGCTCCCATGCTACAGCCTCACCATTCTTACCATAGTTTAGTAGTATACTATTTGAAGACATGTTCTCCGTTTGCTGTTTCTTCCTAAGAAAATTTCCGGAAACTTTTTTTTTTACTTCACCAGTTAAATATATATTTTGTGCCAGAAAGAGTGTGTACTAACATCTTCACACACCATTCTGGAAGATCATGATTCTTGGATTTTCAGTGCTGTTCTCCAGGCTAAGTGACATTTAGCCTATCTAGTATACTAATCATGGTACCAGAATGTGCTCATAGGGTTGTGAAACCACTTTACCATGATTCCCTATCACTAATATTGGAAGCAGGTAGCTAGAATCTGGAACCAATGCCAGGAGTCAAACACAAGCATTTTGTGATATGGGTTGTTAAGTGTCCTAATTTGTGTATGAACCAATAGGTCAAATGCCTACTCCAGATACCATGGTTTCCAAGTAATACGTTCATTTTTACTTACAGGGAGTGATACAAATGGGGGCTTTCACATGCAGTGGGGTTTTGCCAGATTTTTTCAATATAAAAGAGCTATGAAGAAGTATTACACGAGAAACAAATAGGAAAAAATAGCCCATGGTAGAGAAAACAGCAGTGGCAGTAACAAAAACTAGGCACATGATCTACACAGGCAACTTGTCTAATGGTGATGGAAGGCCATTTAGCATGAAAAGAGACTCAGGCTCTTGAGGAGTATGGCACATAAAGCAATGATATCATACGGATGAATAGCCATCAGCTTTGCAAACATTAACAAGTAGGACCAAATTAAGTGTTGGGGAATATGTGCAGACACAGGAATTTTGGTATACTGCAACTGGGGCTGTAAATTGGCTTAACAGCTTTGAAGAGTAATGTGACAGTAATGAGCTAAGTTGAAGATTATGTCCTCACATACCTTACAACACTTTGCTTTGAAGCACGTACTTTTAGCAAAAACTCCCTTTTCCACACAGCAGGAGACAATCATGGAGGCATACTTATTGCTGCTGAAATTTTTGTAAATCAAAGATGTAAAAAAATGCAGAGATAACATCAGTAAGGGAATGGAGAGCCAGTGCAGTGCCACACACAAGCTAAAATGAATGGTTTATTCCTATGGATAGCAGCATGTGCGGGTTTGTGTGACAAGTTACAGAAAGGTATATACAGTGTAGTACTGTTTGTGTAGGTTGACAAACAGAAAGTAAATCTTGGTTGTTTATATTCTGTAGCACAAGTATCAGCAAACTACTACCTCTGTACCAAAATCTGACCCATGGGTTGTTTTTGACTTGCTTGTGATATTTACATTTTTTTTTAAAGATTTGTTTATTTGAAAGGCAGAGTTACAGAGAGGCAGAAGCAGAGAGAGAGAGAGAGTGAGAGAGAGAGGCCTTCCATCCTCTGGTTCACTCCCCAGGTGGCCGCAACGGCCAGAGCTGCACAGATCTGAAGCCAGGAGCCAAGAGCCTCTTCTGGGTCTCCCACTCGGGTGCAAGGGCCCAAGGACTTGGGCCATCCTCTACTGCTTTCCCAGGCCACAGCAGAGAGCTGGATCAGAAATAGAGCACCCAGGAGTCAAACCAGCACCCACATGGGATGCCAACACTGCAAGTGGTGGCTCCACCCGCCGCACCATAGTGCCAGTCCTAGTATTTACATTTTTAAAAGATTTATTTCTTTATTTGAAAGGCAGAAGTACAGAGACAAAGGGAAAGACAAAAATCTTCCATCTGCTTGCTCTATCCCTAAAATGGCCACAAGAGCCTAGCCCTGCCCTGGTTGAATCCCAGAGCCTGAAACTCTACCTGGGTCTCCCACATGGGGGGTAGTGGCCCAAGAACTTGGGCCATCTTCCTCTGTTTTCCCAGGCACATTTGCAGGGAACTGGATTGGAAGTGGAATATCCAGGACTTGAACCAGTACTCCTAGCTGATGCCGGCATCCAATGAACGTGGCTGCACCACAACGCTGATCCCAAAACTTATACTTTTTTAGTAGTTAAAACACACACACACACACACACACAAAAGAACATGTGACATGGGCTGCATCTGACCATCAGATCCTGAGATATTTCTGTCTGTCCTTTTGCCAACCCCTGCTGTGATGCTGGCATCCCATTCCAGTTTGTGTCCCAGCTGCTCCCCTTCTGATGCAACTCTCTGCTAATGGCCTGGGAGAGCAATGGAAGATGGCCCCTGCCACCCGTGTGGGAGACTGGGAGAAGCTCCTGGCCTTGGCCTGACCCAGCCCTCGCCATTGTGGCCTTTTGGGGAGTAACCAATGGACGGAAGATCTCTCTCTGTACCTCGCCCTACCTTTCTTTCTGTATCTCTGACTTCAAATAAAGTAAAAAAAAAAAAAGTCTTAAAAAAATACAGAATGCCTGGATTTACTGCATGGCTCTCCTCATGCCTCTTGCTTTCTACTGATGTGCATTCTGGGAGGCGGCAGTGATATCTCAAATAACTGGGTTCCTGCTACCCACGTGCGAGAACTTGGTTGTATCCCAGGGCCTGATTCAGTAAAAACAAAAAACAAACAACAACAACAAAAAAAAAAAAAACGGTTGCAGGTGTTTGAGGAGTGAACCATCAGAGTTTTGTGCCTATACCCGTCCCCGTCCCCATCCCTATCCCTGTCTCTATCTGTGTCCCTGTCCCTATCTCTCATCTCTCTCTCTATCTCTCCCCCTCTCCCTCCCCATCCCTATCCCTATCCATCTCCCGCTCTGTCTGTATCCCCATCTCTATCCCTATCCTTATCCCTATCCCTGTCTCTATGTTTTTATCTCTGTCTCTCTGTCAAAGGAAATCTGTAACATATAAACTTAGCTTTTTGACTTTGAAATAATGTGTCAGGTTTCTATGCAAAACTTCTCCCTCCTTGACTTGTACCACTTCTTGAGGAACCTGATTCTTGTGAATAAAGTTTGGTTTCTGTCTTTATATGTTTATCATAACTTTAGTAAAATTAATAAGAATAAAAATGCTTTTATTTAACTAGAAGAACAGGTAGTGCACCACAGTATTCTAAAAGAAGCGTTTCTTCTATTTTATTTTTGTACTTCATAGTGTAACTTTCTCTTCAAGCAGTTTTGTGGTACTTAAAACTTTGTTCTTTAGCAAGGATATTCTCCTGGGTTTTAAAAGACAGGTTAAGTATACTGTTCCTTGGGAAATATTGCATAAGAATAGGTGATAATTCACTCAAGAAACACATTTTGCTGGGAACCATAAAATAATTTGCTGAGAAAATTTCTCTTAAATTATAGAAAATTAAATCCCATTGGGATATTTCATATGCTGTATAAGGAAAATCAAAAAGGAAAAAATTAAAGTTAAAAAAAAAAAAGGACAATGACAATAAAAAAAAAGTTCACTGAACTTCCTTAGAGAACAGGATGTTTTTATTAGCAAATTTGGCACTTGAGGCATGCACGATTTTTTACAGAAAGAAGCCATATGTTCTTTCGTGCATGCCAGCCCTGTGACAGTCACGACTCTGTGGTCCTGCAAGCGAAAGTAGGTGTGAGTAGCCCTTATGGTGGGAGGGAAACCTTTTCTGAGAGCAGCCTCCTGCTGTGATGCCAGGCTCTCAGTTAGCCGAGTGGCTTTGCACTAAGAGTATCCAGAGTGATGTTTCAAAATTACAAATCCTAGGGTGTTTCTCCCTGCGATGGACTGAGTGTTAGTATACCCTGAAAATCATACCCCGCAGTGTGAGGGCATTTGGGGAGGTAGTTAGGCTAGATGAGGTCGCATGGGTGGGGCCTTGTGATCAGGAAGACGGAGATAGTCAGGTTGTGTGCTTGTGCTTGTGGGTGGGCAGGATGGAGAGATGGATCTGGATCTCTACACCAGCACAGAGCAAAGGTTGTATATGGATGTGGTGAGAAGATAATCTGTTTATAATTACAGGGCAGGAAGAGAGCTGCCATCTTGGACTTTGAGCCTCCGTGATGGCGAGACCTGCATGTCTGTTGTTTAAGCCACCTGGTGTATGCTTTGTGAAGTGGCATCCTGAGCTGACTATCACACTCCCTCACTGCTCCTGGGATGGAGGGCTTTATGAACTTCAGAAGGGCTTGTAGGTTCTGACTCCTGCCAGCATGCCCAGCTTCATTCTGACGCTTCTCCCGCTCCCTCTCTGATCTTCATCCATCATGGCTCCTTTGTGGAGCTCTGCTACCCTCATGCCCCTCAGGGCCTTTGCACATCCTCCTCATAGTATCTTCAGAACCTGGAACAGAAAAAGGCATTCAGTAAATATTTTTTAAGTGAGTGAATCGCAGAGACTAGAAGACATTCAGGTTCTAACATGCTGGTGGTGGAGGGAGAGGAAGGGGAAGAGAGGTTGTGGTAAGGAAATGAGCATATAAAAAGGCAACATAAGGTGGGCCACCGCCTTATCTGATTGTTGCTGTTTCAACTGGGTGCTGAGTGGGTATTCTTGCATTCACCCCTCCTTCTCTTAACTTCTTTCCATTGTATTCCTATTGATAGCCCTGCCACTGAGCCTGCAGACTGTGAATCTGCACAGTTTTTCTTCTACAGTGTAGGCAGCAGAAATTGGAGCATGAGTGGAAGCTGAATGGCACACCTGTCAGTACATAGCCTTATCAGGCAGGGGAGGGCTGTTTGGCATTCAAAAGTTCTATCAACAATTATAAGCTTATAAGTTATATATATGTACATATATATACATATGATTGACCACCCTGTCATTTGTTATACATATGAGAGTGTGTGTGTGTGTGTGTGTATTATATATGACTATCCTGCCAGTAAGATGCCTTTTGATTTCTAACTTCTTCAAATTTATGTATTGAAAGGCAAGAGACAGAACAGATATGAGCTATCAAATTTGATGCCTTAGGAACTCCACATTTTGAGTTTTTTGGGTTACTCTTTTTGTCCCATATTCCATTGTCAGTGAATAGAGCTCTTATGTCCTCCATTATAAGGTCAGTGGTTTTTTAATGAGGAGTGGGTCTGGGGTCTGTTTCTTGCATGCAAATTTGTTGTCCTTTCACTTTCATGACCGTCTCTGAAGTCTCTTCATATCTCTTCCTTATCAGTATTTAAGGTAAAGCGTATGTTTATTACTGCAGCTCTGAGCACCGTGCTAGCTTCCTTTGGCTTAGGAAGAGAAGAGCACATATTCATAGCAGCGTTCTCGTAAGAGCCCCAAACTGCAAGCAGTATAAATATCTGAACCGGCAAAGGGATAAGCAAAGTGTGGCACGATCAGCAATAGAATCCTATTCAGACATAAAAAGGAACTGAGCTACTGAAACAGGTAACAGTACAGATGAATCCCCATTGCATTATGCCGAGTGAAAGAAGCCAGATACTTAAAACTGTAGATTGGATGATTCTACTTCAGGGACAATTCTAGAAAACCTAAAGCTATGTATAAGGCTGGAAAGCAGATCAGTGCTGACCTGAAGGTAGTAGCGGGCATTGACTACAAATGGGCTCAAGAAGGAAACAAGAGCCTAAGGACTTTATTCTATCACAGAAGGCCCTTCTCGGCCAGCAGCCTCCGTTCTTGCCATTGTCTGCCTTCTGTTCTGAGATTGGTCCCCACTGAAAGATACACACTTCCAGATGCGCATTTGTGTTCCGTGCATGTTTGCTTTGTGTCACAGGGAGCTTCTGTCTAGTCTTCTTATATCCCGTGTTTATTCTTCTAGCTCACTCCTTTAAGAATCAGCCCAGCCTACTAGAAGCTCTCTTCAACTTTGTCTTCTTGTCCAGTGCAAATCAAATTGTCCATCCTAGGTTCTGGAGGTGCTCGGTACTTCTTTTTCAAGATTTATTCATTTATTTCAAAGTCAAAACTACCGAAAGAGGGAGAGAGACAAAAGGGAGGGAGGAAGCGGGGGAGGTGGAGAGTATGAACAAGAGAGGTGTCTTCTATCCCCTGGTTCACTCCCAAAATGGCTGCAGCTGCCAGAACAAAGACAGGAGCCAGGAGCTTCCTCCTGGTCTCCCACCTGCGTGGCAGAGGTCCAAGAGCTTGAGCCATCTTCAGCTGCCTTTCCCAGGCCATTAGCAGGGAGCTGTATTGGAAGTAGAGCAACTGGGACATGAATTGGGATGCTGGCATGGTTGACAGTGGCTGTAGCTGCTATGCCATAACACCAGCGACTACTCTGTACTTCCAAAACTGTGCTTTCCTCATTGTGCTTCAGTGGTTTGGTAGTGTGTTCATCTACCCTACCAAGGGCCAGGTTCTCCAAGAACCTGTACCTTGTCTTATTTGCATATGAAACTTCGAGGAGTAACAAAGTCTGTGGTACATTAGTAGGCATTCAGTTTTTGTTCCATTGTAATTGTCCCACTTTATGAATTTCATCTAAAGATGCTTTGTTGTCCTTTTTTGTTTAAGAATGACATTCATACCAAAATAACCCTAATCTGAACAAAAAGTGCTAAAGGATTTTCCTTTCAAGCACTTTCCATAATATTTTCTATTTTCTTCTCTTTCTTAATTTATGGCCTGCCTTTGTTGTACTATAAATAGCACTGCAGAAGGTAGGAATTGTACTATCTATTAGTATTGTGCTTAGAAATAGAACCATTAGGTTATTGATATCTGTCAATGGCAGGGGGAGAGGAGAGAGGGGGTAGGAGGGGAATGAGGGAGCCTTATTTTAAGGAACTGACTGAGTGTGATTGTAATTGTGGACCTGACAAATCCAAACCTTGTGGAACAGGCCAGTGGGCCCAGGAACTCAGGCAGAACATGACGGTATGGCTTGCAGCAGAATTTTTTCTTCCTCAGATGAACCTCAGGTTTGCTCTTAAGGCTTTTCCACTGGTTGAATAAAACCCACCCTTGGTAGCAAGGCTAGTCTCTTTCAGTCAGCTAATCATAGATGTTAACCTTATCTACAGAATACCTTCATCAGAGCACCTAAGTGTTTGACGTTATAATTGAGTGCTTGGTAAAGTTGACATAAAAACAGTTAGTGGAAAAGAAATTTCCAAGAAGTTTTCTCTTTAATAAAGGAAATCCGGATCACACTCCTTATTACTTCATCAACCAAGTCTTCAGATATTCGGTTCCAAACCATTTGTTGACCAGGTCTGAAATTTCAGTTATTAGCATATCCCTGCCCCCTCCTTGCCTCAACTCAACTTCGTGAGTTCTGTTATTTTAAAAATGATGCCATTTATGTCTGTACATTTTTAAAAAGATTTTTATTTATTTATTTATTTGAGAAAGTTACAGACAATGAGAGGGAGAGACAGAGAGAAAGGTCTTCCTTCCGTTGGTTCACCCTCCAAATGGCCACAATGGTCGGAGCTGTGCCGATCCGAAGACGTGAGCTAGGTGCTTCTTCCTGGTCTCCCATGCGGGTGCAGGGCCCAAGGACTTGGGCCATCTTCTACTGCTTTCCCAGGCCACAGCAGAGAGCTGGATTGGAAGAGGAGCAGCCGGAAACCATCGCCCATATGGGATGCCGGCGACCTGGCAGAGGATTAACCTACTGTGCCATGGCGCCCGCCCCTATGTGTGTAGTTTTGATAGAATTTTAAAAACTTCTACATGAAATAAATCTAGCCTCAGTAGATACTGCCTTCTTGTATTTTCTTTATCCTGAGTGGCTTATTGCAGTAGGCTATGAAAAAAATATAAATTTTTCATATTTCCAGATATGGGAAACTGCATGGAAATATCAGCCCCTTAGCTAATCCACCCTCTTAAATCACCCCTTATTTGATGTGTAACTTGATTATTTCAAGGTGTCAAAATATAGAAGAGTGCTACTTTTCTATTCTGAGCATTATACATCTAAAATTTTTCCATGAGACAAAAATAAGATCACTTTCAAATGAATGTATAGGTGAGTTATAAACAGTCTTTCCAGAGAGGAAATGAAAGCAGTGCATGATGCTTCTGTAATAGATTTTACCAGCTCCATTGAGGTGTGTATTTAAGCAGTTAACACATAGTCTACAGGAAATTCTCACTTCGGTGAGACAGACCTTAGAAAGTTTTGACTATTAACCATAATTAACCACATCAGGAACAATTGGATTACCATACAAATATATCTCTGTTTTTTCCATGTAAAAAGGGAGGAAGAATGCCTGGAAGATAGGAGAAATGCCAAATTCTTAGCTCACCAGACTCATTTTAAAATTTTTAGCTCTAGATATACAAAGAACCAAGTCTTCATCCTGTTAAATTCTTGGTATGTGTTGGGGGTGGGGAGGAAATTACTGGTTTTTATATTAGATAAGAAGATCCTTTCCAACTTCCTTCAACATACAATTTCTGCTTGATAGTGAATTAGCTGAATTTACGTAGCCAAACTAGGTTTATTCATTTTATAAGAAAATCTTAAGTTTCTGGATGGGAAAAGATAAGTGTATATATTTTTTTTCAGATCCATTTTTCAAAACATCATGACATTTAAGGTTTCCAATTTAATGACAGCTGAGAAAAGCTGGTGTGAGACGTGTATCCCATAAAGTAAATCCATCCTTTCTTTTATACATGGGAATACCACCATCTGGAAAATCAAGATCTACATGCATTTAGACAAAATGCAAGAAAATACTGCTGAAATTCTGACTCTGGTGTTATCTCTAAGTATTTGATACAGGATCAAGTATTTTAAATTTTTTAGTATTTCATTATTGAATAATAATTAAAGAACTTGATGACAAATCAGAGGATGAGTTTCTATTGTTGATTGATAGAGATAATACCTTTATAAATATGAGGAAACAGTAAAATGTCATGCAGGAGCAGTTATTGCAACTTCTTTCTAAAGGGCTTGTATGTTGTTGTTGTTTAACAATGTATTTAAATTAAAAATTTGCTGAATGTAAGACACCAGCTTAAAATTCCACCTTTCATGTAAGTAATACTTCCTGTTAAGACATAATAATTTTTATTTTTTAAGCATATATTTTTTGAGAGGCAGAGAGGGAGAGACACATTCCCCAAATGCTGTAGCGGCCATTAGGGGGGTGAAACAATGGAAAGGAAGACCTTTCTCTCTCTCTCTCTCTCTCTAACTCTGCCTGTCCAAAAAAAAAAAAAAAAAAAGAATGCATATTATTAATACTAATAGTACCAAAATTAGTATTTGGATGAATGTGGAATAGTTACAATAAAGGTAGTTGAATTGTTTCTAGCCCATAACTGTAAGTAAAATACCATATATCGTATAGTTTGCTGAGTTTTCTAAATTTTACCTATTGTTAATAGAGAAGAAGATAAAATTTAGAACACAGACTTAATTCTCAGCAAGGGGATCTAAAACCAGTGCTAACTCATAGTGAAGGGTCTTCTTTTCACCAATGTGCAATTTTTGGTCTCGTTAAGTTGTTGACATAATTTTCTTTCTGCAAGCACAATGTTAGGCACCTCAGTTTCACACATTCAAAAAAGAAAGCTTGCAATATGATTTCTGCCTTTTTCATCTAGCAGTGTAGAAGAGCAAAGATCTTCAGCAATTTTATCATCAAGTACTTGGTTTCAGGTAGTCCAACGGACGAGTATCATTAAGGGTGCTCAGTGAGGCTGATAATTTTCAGCTAGGATAAGCAGTCACAGAGGGTGGAGAAGGTGAAATCCGGGTGGGCATTGTAAATAATTCACTCAATTTGAAGAGTACACAAGGAAACTAGGTCCAGGTACAAAGCAGAGGAAATAAACACAGCACATTTAGTGGATGGTAAAGAAACCTGACTCTGTATTATAAATAGTGGGTGATAAAGCTGAGCAACACCAAAACAGTCAGGAGGTAAAGAGCTTTATTGGTGCAGAAGTGTGAATGAATTGGGTCTTAAGTGTATCGAATTTCACTGATGATGGAATTTTCAAGGAGACCTTTAGTTAGAGATACATTGTTGGCTCTCATAAGTGTGCAGTAAATGAAATGCAATGCTGGGAAGCATCCGAGCTGCAGCCAGGATGAAGTGTCTTCTGGCTGGAGGTGACAGCCTGGGGGTGGATGAGTCATTGGGAAGCAGGCAAGCATCCTTTGGGCTGGAAACAGTGGTCATTTATTTAAGCTGTCTCTTGCTGCTGGTTCCCTTTGACATTTTTCTCATTTGGTGTATGGAGAAAAATTGCATGAGGCAGACATTACTGCGGACTCTAAAACTTTATGTTGCTAGTTGATTGTATTGTTTACTTTCTTTTTAATGAAGTAGTGCTTTTTGAAAGAACATCCCAGTTTCAGGTGTCAGTCTTATTTGCCTCAGTTTATGCCACCTCTCACTCATCTTAACCTTGATAATCACAAAAGTACATTGCACCTCTGTCTCTTCATCAGGTTTTTACCAAGTATCTATTGTAAAGAACACAATGAAGAGTAATATAGGGGAAGGTGAGATTTTTGGTTTTGTTGGATACAGAAGGTTGAAAGGATAATGGCAGACAAAAAGTATAAGCTCTCAGTGTTGTTCTCAATGTTCTCTCACTGTAGGGCTTTGTACCCTTAGTGATTTTATGTTTCAGATGGTATAGGAGGGTTGTTTGTAGATTTCTAGATGGTATGGAGGACATAATGTCTAACTTTTAGTGTATTCCATTTGGTTCATGTAGCTTTTGCTGGTTTGTTTCAATAAGTGATCAGTTTCTCAAGTGGGAAGCATTTAGTTAAAGTATGCTAAACAGTATCAGAAAGTATTCAATACTCTGAAATCTCACTAGGAAATAATAGCACAAAATAAATGGTACCAGTTAAGAAAGCAAAGCTCTTCATTATTGGCCAGGTGGACTTGTGGGGCCTGTATTCCTCATGTTGATTCTTATGCATCAAACAAAAGGAAGTTCTAGTCATGCTATTTGAAAACAAGGAGAGGGGAATCTTTGCCATATTCTAAGGAATGACTCAGTTGTTGTTTAGCTTACTATTTAATTCAGTTCCTTGATATATTTAGTTCCTTTGTGACTTAGAAAAATATATCAGAGAATAGTGTAGATGTCATTATGAACATTATTAACCATAAGAATCTAATTAGAATAAAAATGTTTGTATCAGCCAATCAGGCCTGTGTCATTAACTGCTGGCAGTGTTCACTGTGTTTGGTGAATGTTTGCCTCAGCAGCTCAAACATGATCTTTTGTATAGAAGAGAATTCTCTTTTTCTGTCACTGATGCATCCTCTCTCACCTCCCAGTAATCAATCAGTCTCTCTCTCTCTCTCTCTCTCTCTCTCTCTCTCTCTCTCTCTCTCTTCCTCCCTCTCTCTCTCTCTCTCTCTCTCTCTCTCTCTCTCTCTCTATCTCTGTCTCATGCACAGAGATTTCAAGCTTGAAAACCAAATACTTAAGGCCAGTGGACTGATGAATTGGTCTCAGGTGTCAGGGCTAGTTCTAACTTATTAATGGCCAGTGTGATTCCGTCTAGTATCCTATGTGCTTCAAGAATCAGACACAAGAGGCCACTGTCTTGTGAGAGGAAGATATCAGTGTGACAGACTAACAGACTGTTCAGTTACAAGGAAAATTTGATATTAGTAACCTATGAGATCCTTATTTCTAATTTTATGTAACTTAAACCTGAACATGCAGGTCAGATCACCTGCATTTGGAATTTTATTAGGAGCTACTAAACCAAATTTTATTTATCAACTCTTCCAATTTCTGTTTGGATAATAGTATAAATGCAGGTAAGGGAGCTGACAGGTCATGGTATACACTTTGGATTAGGCGGTATTGATGCCAGGCAAAGCCTGGATCGGTGAAGATTGCTTAAGGGCTCATGAGTGATAGTCAGTATCACTCAGAGCACAGGATAAATGAGAGAGCTGATGTCAAAGATCAAGAGTTTATGCATTGAATTCACGCTAAGACATTTTAAATTTAATGGCTCTACAGGCAGAGATGGCCAGCACCATGGACAGCTCCCAAAACCATGGTTGCCCCTGCAAAGCCTGGGGGTTGGCTTTCAGGTACTTGTTTCACCTCTTCCTAGTTAAATGTGTCTACTATAGCCAGGTAATTTAATGTATGGAACCCTCAGTTTTCTCATCTACAACATAGTAATATCTGTTCTACATAGTTCTCAGTATACCCTATTGAATGATAATTTGCAAGTGAAAGTATGTCAGTGATAAAAGTTGAAGATGTTAATATTGTTTTGTTTTATCAGCATTTCACTATACAGTGTTGGCCTTTATCTACCTAAGATTATATTATGTTAAGGAAAGTTGCCAGCCGCTTCTTAATTATGAAAGGACACTTAAATGGATGGGAGGATACAGGCTACTCAAAGTAGATGCATGCTTTATTAATAAGAGAAGGGAGTGTTTTAGTTCATTTTGTGTTGTAACAGATTGCCTAATGCTGGTTAATGTGTAAATAAAATAGTTTACTTGGTGCACATTGCTGGTGACTGTAAAGTACAAACCATATGGCGTTGTAGAGAGGCCTCCTGGCTGCATCATAACATGGGAAGTGGCATGCATCCCTTGGCAGGAGCCTGCAGGAGGGCGATGATATTGTGGTGAGAAGGTGGCAAGAGAGACCAGGATGGCTCCTTTGTAACTATCTGCTCTTGTGGGAGGTGATCTACTACTTTGAGACCAGCAGTAAATACTTCACTAGTGTAGCCATGACCCCTGTCACCTCCTCTTTTCCCACCACTTATAGGTCCCACCACTCTTTAATGCTGTTATATTGGGGATAAAGCTACAAAATGAGTTTTGGGAAGGACAGATCATATCCAAACCATAGCAGGGAACCAGGATTTGTTGCCTGCCTTGTAAATTCTTTTCCCCTGTAATTTTCGAAATGGCTCTTTGTACCTGGCTAAGAGTACAGGAATCAATACATGCCATGCTCTTCCACTGTTACTCTGTTCCTTCTGTAATGACTGATAGGTTGCGATGGATGGCATTTGATATGGTGGGCCGGAGTGGTGATAGCAATCTGATTCTTGGCTTTCCTGGTGGCAGGAAACAAGAGTAAAGAACAGAGAGAAAGAGAGGGTTGGGAACACAGGTCAGGACCTAGCAAGGAAATATCAGCACTTCCATGGCCAGGAGAGAGCAAGGTCTCCAGGGCCCCTTTAGCGTGAAGTGCACCAAGCTGCTCAGGATGACACAGGTCATTGCAGAGATTGCTTTGAGTTCACCGTGGTGCTGATCCTCCATGAATATTTTCAGCCCAGCAGCTAGTGAGGGGAACTAAAATTATACATTGATATTGTGAGAGAATTCTAATGTGCTATGGGATATCTTAGGGTAAAGACTCTATCTATCTTAGCAGTTAGGGCATTTTAAGGAAATGAAAGTCTTGTCTCAGTAACACTTAGCATTCCTGTCATTGATGAAACCAAAGCATTTTTGTGTGATCCCTTCATCTTAGGTTTCAGTGCTTGTGTTTGAGTCTCCACTTTTGTCCTGATTATTGCTTCCTGCTAATGCAGATCCTGGGAGGCAGTGGTGAAGGCCAAAGTAGTTGAGTTACTGTCACCAATGTGGGAGACCTGATTAATTTCCTGGCTCCTGACTTCAGCTCTTTCCCCAGCCCAGCCCCAAGCATTGTAGGTATTTGGGGAATGAATCAGTGGATCAATGGATGGAGCTCTGCTTGTCTGTCTCTCTCTGTATCCCTGCCTATTATAAATAACTATTTTTTTTTCAAAAAAGAATGGAAGCATCCATGCATTTTCATTAGACTTAATTTGAATCTTTCAAAATGAAATAGGATCTCTAATTTTTTATGAACATTAATTTTACATGTGAAAAATGATAATTGAGAATACTTTTTAAAGTTTGTGGATAATTTAATTTAAAGATGTTTATTTTTAGGGCAAAAGTTTTTGAAAGCCACACATAGTTTTTTTTTAAGATTTATTTATTTGAAAGTCAGAATTACACAGAGAGAGAAGGAGAGGCAGAGAGAGAGAGGTCTTCCATCCGTTGGTTCACTCCCCAGTTGGCTGCAATGGCCAGAGCTGAGCTGATCCAAAGCCAGGAGCCAGGAGCTTCTTTTGGGTCTCCGACGTGGGTGAAGAAACCCAAAGACTTGGGACATCTTCTACTGCTTTCTCAGGCCATAGCAGAGAGCTGGATCGAAAGTGGAGCAGTCAAGACTCAAACCGGCACCCATATGGGATGCTGGCACTGCAGGAGGCAGCTTTGCCCACAACACTAAAGCACCGGCCCCCATACCTAGTTTTTTTTTTTTTTTTTTTAAGTACACATTTTCTGTGTACTTTATGAAGACCCTCTCATATATGTTAATTGGTAAATACAAAATGCATGGTCATGGAATTGATTGGGTAGCAAAGAACTGCCCTAAAGACCTTTCCATTTGGTGTGTCACACATCTGCAGGGAACTTTGTAAGACCCAAATCGTTTCAGCTAAAGATCATCTTGGCTGCTTTTTTTCCTTAGCAAGTTTGACAGATGCTTGTGATTATCTGTTCAATAACCCATTGAGGAATAAATAGGTTGATGAAGTAGCAATTTTCTAGCTAGGTAGCATTTTAGATCCATTATCAAAGGGAAATGATTATTGTGTGATGTTATTGTCCTTTAGAACTTTCAAAAGGAAAATCTTGGTGATTGGGTAGTTATAAAATGATTTATATAATAGAAAAAGCACTGAGGATGAAATTATATTGGATTATTGTATCAATACTCCCCAGGTACATGGCCTTTGGTAAGTTGTTTAGCTCTTCTGAGCCACAATTTTCTCCTTTGAAAATGAGACCCTCTGTCTATGTCAGAGAATGAATATGAAATTACATTAGATGATTGTGAAAATGCTTAGAACCTTTATTAGGCCTTTTTAAAAGAAGCTATAATAATTCTGCCTTTGTGGTTATTTTCTGCAGAAAGTGAGTGAGAAGGTTGGAGGAGCTGAAGGAACCAAGCTAGATGATGACTTCAAAGAGATGGAGAGGGTGAGTCCTCACTGCTTCGAACTTCACTGTGATGTAACACTGCACTGTAAGAAGAAAACAGGGAGGGAGGGGGCCTGGAAATTCCCCACTGGCATTTGGGAATATGTTTTGTTACTTTAAAAAGTAGTCTCCATTTATACACACACACACACACACATAATATGCAGATATAATATGCATCTTTTTGTAAAAAAGCTATATAGATAGATCTTAAAATAGCAAATGGAAAGTGTCCTATCTTTCCTTTTTGCTATTGTGAAAATGAAGACTCCGGGTGAATTGCCATTATGCATTTTTCCTGGGGCTTTTAACTCAGTTCTCCAAAGAAGGGAAGCCTAGAGCTCTTTGACTTGAAGTAAGGTGGAAAGAAAGAGGAGAAGTTAGACAATGATGTCCTGAATGTTTTCTGGAGAGTTGGAGTCACTGTCTGGCTTTGGAGGGCATGCTGACAGGACAATGCCAACCAGAGCAAAAGCTGTTGAGAAAAGAATGCCATCTTGGAGCCTAACTCTAGCCCAAACTCCTCTTTTACCACTTGTTGCTGAAGTCCATTTATTTCATGGGATTGGCGCTTGGCGTGGTAGGCTAAGACTCTACCTGTGGCACCACCATCCCATATAATCATCGTGTCCTGGCTGTTCCTCTTCCAATCCACCTCTCTGCTGTTGCCTGGGAAAGCCGTGGAAGATGGACCAAGTGTTTAGGCCCCTGAATTCATATGACCCGGAAGAAGCTCCTGGCTTCAGATTGGCTCAGCTCCAGCCATTGCAGCCATATGGGGAGTGAACCAGAGGATGGAGGGTCTTTGTGTCTTCCTCTCTCTGTCTCTAACTCTACCTCTCAAACAAATAAATAAAATATTTCTTAAAACCAGTCCATTTATTTCTTAGAGACTGACTTTTTAAAATGTAAAATAATTATATTAATACTTGGGAGATTTTTTTTATCAGGGCTTACAAATAATGTAAATCATTTAATATTCAGCTATGAAGAGTGCAGATTTTTAACAAGAGTGGAAGTGATAAACAAAATATCTTGTTTGATTTCTCTTGAGACATAAGCCATTTCTCTTTTGCTATTCTTTCACTTTGAGGCTGTAGGCTTATGATGAAGAATGTGCACTGAGCTGTGCAGAAAAATATCTTAGGTGTCAAATTGCTGGTGGGTAATGGATTTGGAGTTGAAATCCTACACTTGAATAGAAGGGGCTGTTGTGAACCTAGAAAACATATTTAAGCATTAATAAGAGTGTTGCTTTTTATATGTAATTATTCAATGCAATTTCTTCTTTATAGTTTGATTTTGGTACCACCAGAAATTTTTTAGGGGCCTCATATTTTTGCTTGGTCCATAGCCATTCCTATGGGCTGCCTCCTTTTTGCTATGTTAGTGTGAAAAGCCAAACAAAGAAAATTCCTAGATGTTTTCTGCCTTGTTTAAAATTTGTTTCTTCTACTGAGTTTGTTGATGAATAAATATTTACTTTGTGCCTTCTATGAGTGAGGCATGTAGGATTCAAGCAAGGCTCCTGAGTATGTGAAGTTCCTGGTCTAATGGGAATGACAGAACTAACCAAGAATGATGCCTGGAGGCCTGGAGCAAAGAGAGATTAACACCCCTCTCCCCTGTTCCTCCCCCCCCCCCCCCATACACCAGCACCACCATCAGGGTCACCAGGGAAGACCTTCCTGGTATTTAAGTGCAGATGTGGAGGAAGAATAACAGCAGAACATGGTTGGTTTCTGTTCCAGGAAACAGCATGCAAGCAGGCTACAGAAAATATTTGAGCCCCTGAGAAAAAGATGAGTTGCCAGGAAGCAGGGGTCTTGTGAAACGAGACTGCGTAACATTGATCAAGGTGGTCACTGGTTAAGTTCTTGATGTTAGCCTTGCTGAGATTCTCAGTCCTGAGGAGATTGGATACTGGAGCCCTGAGTCCCAGCCAGAAATCTTAGGAGCCAGCCTATTACAACCTAATGCCTGACAGCCACTTGCCCCAGCCGGACTGAAATGTATGTTGGTCCTTAACTTCTCATCTCTGAATGTTTCTGAGTGCCACCTGATCTTCAGCCAAAACTGGTATCCACTGATCATGATTGTGAAAGTAATATTTGGCCCATCTATCTTCTATAGTGTTGGCATCTGAGTCTCCAGACTTGGCGCTGACAACCACAGTCCTCATGATACTGCAGCTCCTCACTCCTCATTACGAGCAGCCCCATGGGGCTGTTCATTTGTACCAGCTTCTGTCTATGCCCAGGCCACCTTGGTCCTCGCTCATCCTTTGAGGTCACCTGTCCCTTCCCCTTGTCCTCAAGGGTATTTATCGTGTGCTGTGCAGCCATTGCCATGTCAGTGATGATAGGTTAGGCAGGTATTAGGAATTTGAAACTGAGTACGAGGAGTCAGAATTTTCAACTTGCTTTTAATGTCCATGGGTTTTAAAGCAGTAAGCTAGGAAGCTTACTGTCTAAGCAAAGACAAACTATGTTTCTTAAATCAGATTTTAAAAGTAGGAATTTCATAGAACATAGCATTTATCAGTGAGCAGCTAATTAGAACTTTGGAGACCCATTTCACTATAAAATCCATGTTAATCTCATTTTGCAGAATGATTGAAATAAAAGAGGATCTTGCATCTACTCTACTCTGAGGAAATGGCCACAAACATCCCCCTGAGCCTTAAGCTAGAGCTTATTTTTCCTGTTTTGTAAAAACAGTTTCCCACAGTTGAACTCTGATTGTTTGAAGAACATATTCATGGTTCTGTATTTGGGTTTATATCTACGTAAATTGAGAGATTTCAGTGCAATGTGGAAATTGTTTTATTCCATGCATCTTTTCTTTTATCTGTGTCTCTACTGCAAATTTTATTCTCTCCACCTGTGCTAAATTTTCATGAATGGTCAGAGATTTCTGTGGTGTTTCAAAACCACTTTCTGTGGAGAATTGCAAATACTTTCTTTCCTGTTAATTTGTTGATATTTGTGTTCAGTTTCCTAATCCTGTAGAATAATCACCTTCATAGTTGCCTTTCTGTTCATCTGGTGTTTAGTGAAGACAGATCTTTTTTCAGCTGGAGTCTCATGGATGCAAGTAGACAACAAAATGAAATAGTGTAGTGTTTTTCTTTAAGCAAGAGACTGAAAGAGAGTGGTAGTTTCCTCTGGGGATTCTGAGTCTGCCACTCTCCTGCTGAGCGACAGGAAAATCGTGCCTGCCTCCCAGCCCTCAGAGCCCACCTCTCTCAAAGCAGATTTGGTAGAATTCTGTGGCTGTATGGTCCCTGGAGGAACCCTGCCCATGATGACATCTCTCCTTAAGTGCCTTGCATGGAATGTTTTTTATTTTATTTGTTTGTTTGTTTGTTTCAAGAGGCAGAAACACAGAGAGAGCTCCCATCTACTAGCTCATTCCCAAAATACCCTCAACAGCCAACAGTGAGGCTGGTCAGAGCTGGGAGCGGCAAACTCAGTCCAGGTCTCCCATGTAGCTGGTTGGGATCCGGCTATCTGAGCCATCATTGCGGCCTCCCAGGGTGTGCATTATTAGGAAACTCTTGTCAAGAGATGGAGCTGGGAATTGATCTCAGGTATTGTGATGTGGCACGTGGACACCCTAACATGTATCTTAACTGCTGGACTAAATGCCACTGCTGGTTTTAGTTTTAGATGCTGTTGCCTGGCTTAAGGGCTTCATTAAACATGGGCTAAATATCTTACAGACGGTGCAGACACTGGGTGAATGTGTTATTTTAAAAGTAAGGTTTGTTTGCTTTTTTTTTTTTAATTAAGAAGAAGTTCTGGAATTTAAGGGATATCTGGTTTCCTTTGGAATTTTTTTCAGTTCGTGAAATGATTGTGTATAAACACACACACACACACACAGAAACTGTATATTTTTCTGGTGTGTGTATAGTGATTATTCATTCATTCACTTGGAAAACCTGTAAATGCTTCCAGTTCCAGGCTCTGTGCTGGTATCGGGAATGCATGGTTGATTAAGTCCCAGTACCTGGACCATGGGGCTTCTGGAAGTCCCAGTTCCTGCCTCCAAGGAGCCTGTGTTTTTGATGGAAAAACAGGCACATAAGTGAACTTAGAGGAAATGGTGCTTGGTGCCCTGGGGAGGATTCTTGCAGAGTACCTGGAAGAGATGCCTAACTCAGGCTGGGCAGATCTTCAGTGAAGCCTCCTAGAGGAGAAAGTGCCTGAACTGAATCCTGAGATCTCTCCTCCCTGCGTTTCTGGATAATCTGGAATTCAAGTCAAGGAGGCCAAAAAGGGTCCTGAGAAATCTGTCTGTGTGTATAAGAAGGGGTCTTAGTTTCTAGAAGAAAGGGTCCATGGAAACATGCATATAGGCTTTTTAATGAAAACAGAATTATTCTCAAGGAACAGCATACAGTTTTAAGAAAAGTAAGATGTTGAGAGGACAGAATGATGTTCCACGTGAAAGTGAGAGAGAACATCGCTGGCACAGTGAGGTGTGGGAAAGCGTCCATGGTGTTGTTATTGTCATGTGCCTGATTAGTCATTGGTGGACAGGATTCATCCTTCTATCCAACCCCAAGTGTTTGATCCAGAATTAATAGTAGAAACCACGGAGAGAGAGATTGCAGCTCAGTATAAGAAGGAACATTAGGCTGTCAGAGTTGTGTGTGTGTGTGTGTGTGTTTAAACATCAGGAATAATTGAATTCTCTGTCAGTGCTCACGTTCAGGTGGAGGCTAAATGTCTCGAAGTCTGCTAGTTGTCTCATTTCCTGGCACGTACTTTGTTACTAATGATGTTGCTTTTTAGTGATGTCACTCCTTCCTGGGTTCCAGTGATCTCTCCCTGGGGAGAAAAGTACATTTTCAGCCTGCATGCTCAGAGTAACACACATACAGAGTGTGCCCAGGGATGTCTGCTATGTCCATGGATGTCTTCTTCATGGTGTGGTGGTGCAGGAGATGTGGGTCACTGTGCTGAGACCCTTACCTGCTGGGTAGAGCAGTTAGAAGAGCCAGAGTCCCAGACAAGATGAGCTTTAAAGGTATCTTTCTGCTTGGCTTCAGATGCTGTGAAGCCACACTTTCTCTTAGTTACATGCTTATTGTGTATTTCCTCAAATGGGCAGTGGCCGGAGCTGAGCCAGATTGAAGTCAGGAGCCAGGAGGTTCTTCCGGGTCTCCCATGTGGGCCCAGCCCCTTGGGCCATCTTCAGCTGCTTTCCAAGGCACATTAACAGCTGGATCAGAACTGGAGCATCCAGGAATCAAACTGGCACCCATATGGGATGCTGGCGCTGCAGGCAGTGGCTTAACCCACTGTGCCACAGCTCCAGCACTCAGGTGTGCATTGTTAGTAGTTATATTTACTTAACTTCTGTGGTAGAAAGATTAAGAATTATCAAGGAGTTTAGACATATGATATTTCAGAACATTTTTGTCATGTAACTACTAGGAGTTACTCGAGATCCAAGTAAACAGTTCATTAATGTACCATTGACTACTCAGTCTGTAAACTGTGTTCCCTTTGTGGTGTCTAATGTGTTCTTGAACTTATTCTGTTTTCCCATGACAGCATATTTACAGGAGGTACATAGTGCAGTATCAGATAGAAAGAAATACACTGTTCAGCCCTGTCGCTACTGCACAAAGCGTGCCATGTAGCTTACATGCTCTTCCACCTAAGTTCAGGAAACACTGACTTAGACCTTCACTAGTTCAGATGCCTCTGGGACACTCACTCCGTTTCTGGTCTGTTCACTGCCTTGGGATTCTCTAGTACATTTTCTCTGGAGAATGAGACAATTGGTAACCCAGAAAGTATCATCCGTGGATTCGGCCTGGCATACCTTGCAAGACTAACACCTTAGCACAGGGATGGGCACACTTTTTGGTCAGTATTTTAGGCTTTTAATGATTGAGGGCCTCTGAAGTTTTTGTTTCAACTTCTTGCCCATGCTGTTGAATCAAAAAAGCAACCACTAACATTGCTTAAATGAATGAATCTGGCTGTATTCCAATTAAACTTACCTAAGGAAAATGAGTTTCATATAATTTGTATGTGCTATGAAACAGTAAAATTTTTGTGGACATTTTCAAGCACTTACAAATGTAAAAGTAGGTAGTGGCCCAGAATTGGCCTATAGTTTGCCAACTTCTGACTTAGCATGAAGGGAAAAATGTTACAAGTAAAGCTGGTTGAATAAGCTGTTTTTCTCCCTATACAAAGAGATACATTTGACCAAATTCCTCTGACTCTAAAGTATTGAGAGCTATTAAAATCTTGGTATTGAGAAAATTGAAGGAAAATGATGAGCATATGTGCTTAAATTTTTTCCTCAATACCAAGGCAGAGCAAATAGAGTTGGGCTTAGTGGTGAAGCGAGAGATCTTCCAACTGCTGATTCAGTCCCCTTATGGCCACACCAGCCAGGACTGGGCCAGGAACTTCATTTGGGTCTTCCACCTGTGTAGCAGGGACTTAAGCACTTCGGTCATCATCTGCTGCCTTCACAAACTGGATGGGAAGCAGGGCATCTAGGACAAGAGTCAGCTCTCTGATAAAAGATGCCAGCATCTCTTCTCGCAGCTTAACCTGCTGCATCACAACTCCAGCTCCTACAATTTTGCTTTCAGAAAAATTGTTAATTCTCATGGAAATGTTTATTTCCTAAACAATGGCTGTATTTATGTACAAGATGTGTTAGCCAACTTTTTCTTACTTTAACAAAAACACCAAGAGGATCCTCTTGGGAAGGAAAAGATATATTTTGTCTTGCAGATGAGAGATTCACAGTTCAAGGTTGGTGGCCCAGTCATAAGGGCATCTGACAGTTGCAGACCATGTGCAGAGGAACAACATATGTTAAGCCAAGTAGCAGGACACACAGTAAAATGCCTTTGAAGGGCAGACCCTTCCAGAGGCCATAATTAGATCGAGTCTTCACCTTTAATTTTTCCACCCTTAACATAGACTGCATGGTTTATCATGTGCATGAGCTTGTGGAACCATGTCCTATTCAATCATAACATCAGATAGTTCATGGAAGATTCATATTATTAACAAAAAGTGGGGGTAGTTTTTTTTTTAAGTTGCCAAAATATGGGGCGGGGTGGGGTGGGCGAAAGATAGCGGATTAGGAAGTGGCATGCTTTGCTGGGTTAGGGATAAACAGTGAAGAGAAAATGTATGAGGTGCATTCTCAGTGGAGAATTGGAAAGAAAACTGCCTGGGAAGCCCCACAGAAGGCGGTGAAACGAAGCTGTGTGGAGGGTGCAGACACTCGCAGAACAAGAGCCAGTGCAGGGGCAGAGAGTCAGAGTGGGAGGCAGTTTGGAGATGAAGGTGAAGCCAGATTGTAACAATGTGTGGTGATAGATCCAGAGGGAGAGCATGGTGTGGGTCTGGACTGGAGCTCCGGAGGCTGGTAGTCACTGGTGGTTGCCTGTGGACCCAGTAGAAGTTAAAGCGGATGTTTCATTCCCCCAGTCTCTCTAAAACAGAGCCCACTGTCTGGCTGAGAGAGGGTGGCTACCATTTTGGAGTAGGGCAGCAGCTATGGAAGCCTCTGGGCATGTGCATAGCAGTTGACCGAGATGGGAAACCTGATTGGCAATTGGCAGTGGTGAGCAGGCAGCAATGTTCGGCTAGTAGCTTTAGCTTTAGATTTAGCTTTAGCTTTAGTGTGTGTGTGTGTGTGTGATCCAGAGATTCTAGAGGAGGGAACAGTCTGTAGTCTCCACTGACTTTGAGCTTGGCTGGAAGGTGGCTGGATAGCTACATGGGATGGAGGTGCAACTGCACCCAAAGCCTCCCAGAGTCAAAACACCTAGGCAAAACTGTCTCGGGGAATATCCACCTCTCTGTTGATGGACAGACTGGCAGGGTGAAAAGAAACCTCTAGATCCAGTGACTGTGGGAGCCTTGTGTGCTGAGACCTTGGGGGAATCAGTGGTTACATGAGAAAGTGTAGGGTGAAGCTGGGTATTGAATTATACCACACCCAACTTGGGTGTTACCCTGGAAACTTGCCCTACCCTAGACATTGACTAGAGATCCCTGGCCACACCCATCACACACCTCTTGGTATTCACTTAAAGAGTAGACATTCCACTAAGCCACAGAAAACATAGCCCAAAGACAAAAGCCATCAGAAGGAAAAAAAACAAAATCTACTCCACAAATGCCTAATAATAAGTGCAGAAATTCAAGGACCAAGAATAAGGAAGACAGAATGTGAAGATGAAGAGATTGAGGAAATGCCAGAAATAGAATTCAAAAAATCAATCATAGGATTACTGAAAAGCAGTCAGAAGCAAATCCACAAACTAAAGGAAACCATATAAGATATGAATGAAATTTTTGCCATGAAATTGAGATTTTAAAGAGAAATCAAAATGAAATATTAGAAATGAAGAATTCAATACATTAAATAAAAAATGCAGTGAAAAGCCTACACAGCAGACTTGGTGAAGCAGAAGAAAGAATAACTTAACTAGAAGGCAAATCTTTGGAAATCTGAGAAAGAAAAAAAAAAGGCAAGAAGAAAATACAAAACTTAAAAACAGTGTTGGAGATCTATGGGACACTATCAAACAACACAACATGAGGATCTTAGGAGTTCCTCAAGGTGTGGAAATAGAGAATAGACTAGAAAGCCTACTTAGTGAAATAATTACAGAAAACTTTTCTAATTTGGAGAAAGAAAGGGACGTCCAAGTATAGGAAGCACATAGAACTCCTATTAGACATGACCAGAAAAGATGTTCACCATGACACATTGTAGTTAAACTTTCCACAGTGAACATTTTAGAATCTTTTCTTTATGTTTAACAAGAGAAATGCCAGAGGATGTGCAATCAGAATCACAGCAGACTTCTCATCAGAAACCTTACAGGCTAGAAGGGAATGGTGAGATATAGTCCAAGTCTTTAAAGTTGCTAAAAGGGCCAGCACTGTGGCGTAGTGGGTAAAGCCACTGCGTGCAATGCCAGCATCCCATGTTGGTGCTGGTTCGAGTCCCAATTGCGCCACTTCCTATCCAGTGCTCTGCTAGAGCCTGGGAAAGCAGTGGAAGATGGACCAAGTCTTTGGGCCCCTGCACCCATGTGGGAGACCTGGAAGAAGCTCCTGGCTCCGGATCAGCACAGCTCTAGCCATTGCAATCATTTGGGGAGTGAACTAGTCCATGAAAGACCTCTCTGCCTCTCCTTCCCTCTGTGTGTAACTTTGACTTTCAAATAAATAAATAAATCTTTAAAAAAAGGTTGCTAAAATAACCATTAATTCCATTTTTTCTCAACTTTTTTTGTACCCATGTATATTTTTAGTTTTTGTCTCCTCTAGACAGCTTTCTCTGAGGGTTCCCATCCCAACACCAAGCGAGGTTAGTTGAAGATGGATGCCCAGGAATGCACAGAGATAGAATTTGTAATTTAGGATGCATCAAAAATTTGTTTTCAAGTTATTAGAAAATTTGGGCATTGAGGAAATCAACAGCTATGTGTTGTAAGTTTAATCTTAAACTGTTCTCAAATTGGAATAACCTTTTGCCAGGTATAATAAATTATTTCAGTGGAAATCATCCTCATGTTAATTTTACCAGTCCTGTCAATAAGAGAATATGTACTTGGATACTTCCAGGTTAGGTATAGATAGACTTTTCCTAGGAAGTGCCCAACAAGAGGCATTAAGGATCCTCAGAGCACGACAGAGTATAGTTTAATAAGGAGCATCCTGGACATTATTACTGAGGACAAAGATGGAGAGAAATGGAGACATTGATCAGTCTCTCACTGGCATGTGACTTCAGAGTGACAAATGGTCTGGGACAATTCAAATTGTTCCTCTGGCACTCTTTCCTAGAAACCCTTTGATCTGTGACCTTAGTTCAAAACTCAGTTATCTGATTTCAGGGAGCTCATTTTCCTTTTCATATTCCTTAATCCCTGTAACACAGTCAGTGTGAGATCTGTGCCATCCTCTTGTCACACACAGACAATGGATTTTCACAGTGTTCTGTGCAAAACTCTAAATCCATTTCCCATGACTTGAGTGCATAGTGGTTGACTGACATTTTGATAATATAGGAGAATCTCCATTATCCACAGGAGATATATTCCATGACTCACCATGGATGTCTGAGACCATGGATAGCACCAAACTCCATATGTACTGTTTTATTCCTAAGCATAAATACCTACCTTAAATTTTTCTTTATAAATAGGCACAGTAAAAGATTAACAACAATAATAATTAAATGGAACCATTATAACAAGTGCTATAATAAAAATTATGTGAATATTATCTCTAGCAAAAATATCTTAATACACTATGCTCACCCATCCTCTTGTGATTATGTGAGATGACACAATACCTATCTGATGATTTGAAGGGAACTGAGTGATGTAGGCATTGTGACATGACATAATGACCTTTTAACAGTTGAGTTAGAATGAGCAGTAGGGGCAGGCATTGTTCTGCAGCGTGGGAAGCCTGTGTCCCACATCAGAGTGCCAGTTCAAGTCCCAGCTGCTCTACTTCCAGTCAAGCTTCCTGCTAAGGTAGTGCCTGGGAAGGTGGTGTGTGATGGCCCAAGTAATTGTGTCCCTGCCACCCGTGTTGGAGAATTGAATGCAATTCTGGGCCCTTAACTTTGATCTGGCCCAGCCCTGGATGTTGTGGCTGCTTGGAGAGTGAACCAGGATAGAAGATCTCAGTGTATCTTCCTCACCCTCTCGTCAGTCTTTCAAATAAATAAATGTTATTAAAAAAATAACAAAGTGAAACTGTGGAAAGCAAAACCAAAGATGAGGGAGGACTACTGTACTGTGAGAATCTCATGAGTGGCTCCACACGTTGTGCATTGTACAGCACCAGGAGGCCATTATCTAGTGCATATTCAAATCTAAATACCTCCAAGCTTTGAGTCAATCCACAGGATGTGATACAGCGTTCATGTGTAGGCAGGCACATCTGAAGGAACATGCTTTTTAGGGTAATTTTCAACCATGATAACCTCATAAAAATGTACTTTCCTCATTTATTCCAGTAATAACAAACATAAACAGATATGACTGATGGAAATTATTAAATATTGAAAACCAAACTGCAAGATAAAATCAGCTAAGTGTAGATTATAGAAGAGAAGGAAACTTATTCCATGCAAGGCTGATTTTATTTGCAGGTGTGGTAGGTTATGGAAAAATTTCTCGGATTAAGGGAGGAGCCTTTGCACTACAATAAGAAAGTAATTTTGAAACATTCTCTTTGACTTCTATGATACCTGAATTTCCACCACTAAAATTTATTTGTATGGTACATTATGTACACATACTATAGCACACATGTTGATAGGAAAGGGATTTCATTGGTGAAAACAGAGGGGACCTGACTGCCCAGAGCGCCTTCTACCACTTCTCCCTGTGGGGACAGGGGCCTGACGGATCATGGTGGACTGCCGAAAGCCAACACTGACCCTTTAGAATTTTTCCAGAATAGACTCTAGCCCCAAGATTTTTTTTTTAACCTTTATTTAATGAATATAAATTTCCAGTGTACAGCTTATGGATTACAATGGCTTCCCCCTCCCATAACTTCCCTCCTACCTGCAACCCTCCCCTCTCCCGCTCCCTCTCCCCTTCCATTTGCATGAAGATTCATTTTCAATTCTCTTTATATACAGAAGATCAATTTAGTATATAGATTTCAACAGTTTGCACCCACATAGAAACACAAAGTGAAACATACTGTTTGAGTACTAGTTATAGCATTAAATCACAATGTACAGCACATTAAGGACAGAGATCCCACATGAGGAGCAAGTGCACAGTGGCTCCTGTTGTTGACCCAACAAATTGACACTCTAGTTTATGGCGCCAGTAACCATCCTAGGCTGTCGTCATGAGTTGCCAAGGCTATGGAAGCCTTCCAAGTTTGCCGACTCTGCTCATATTTAGACAAGGTCATAAAAGACAGAGTGAGGATAGTAACCAGTGATCCTAAGAGTGGCATTTACCAGGTTTGAACAATTATACAGCATTAAGTGGGGAAGAGGACCATCAGTACACACAGGTTGGGAGTAGAGCCATTGGTGGTAGAGTAGAGGTTATGATTACAAAGGAATGAGGCCCAAGTGCACTAGACAGGGCCTAGAACAAAGGACAGAGTCATTATTAGAGGAGCTAAGAAAGGTGCTGTCTAAGCTACAAGTAATTTTTCTGATTGAGAGGCAAATAGAACCTGATAGAAGGGGCTTGATAATAATCTGGTGGGCTTTAGGCCTTGTAAATTCAGAGGCCCAGACCTATCTATCTCTTCACATGGGGTATATCCTAAGGGAGGTGTGAACCTCCTAGGGGAAGGCACTCTGTTGACTTTCATTACTTGGCTGGCCTGGGAGGAGAGCTGGCCAGGTAAAGGCAGGGGGGATCTCTAACAAGAAATTTACAGTTCTGCCTGCAATGTTGCTGACCCTACTTGACCATCCCCTCAGCTGCAGTGGTCACTTTGGAAGTTGGGCTGAGTGAAGGGCTTTTCAGCTTAGAGCCAATAAGATCTGTGGCTCTGACCTGGGCATCCTTCGACTCCAGGGCAGGTCCATTTCCAGTGATTCAACTCTTGGCAGAGCTGCCAGGGCTCTTCACAAGCTGACTTCTGCTGAAGCCCAGGCTTACCACATTGAAAGCCACTGCAGTGGACTGGCCTGTTGGGTCTCCTTGAGGGCAGATCACTGTACAGATCAGCCATTAATAGGCCTGCCACCCATTGCTTCTGATGCCGAGCTTTCTTTTCCTCCTGGTTTGTGTTAAAGCAGACCAGAGGATGCAAGTCAAGGGAGTGCCCGTATCCCATCTCTAATCTTCGGTGGCCTGAACTACAAGTCTATAGTCACAGGCATGTTCTGTAGTAGTTTTTCTAAGGTAGACAAGCTGCTAAAATCAATCAAAGATACATTTTAATTTGTGGGACCTGAATCTGTGTATCATATGTTTTAGACTTGTTGGTAGAAAGAAACTAAAAACATTTTAGATGGTTGTGCTTAAGTTTACTGGCTAAACAAACTACACCATGTTAGATATTTAAGAGGTGTTTTCAAATACATGATTCTTAAAATTTATAGAAGGCATTGGACCTTCTGGTAAATGTTTTCTTAAGTTGTTATCTAATGGTTGAAACGGTTTGCTAAGTATTCATGTGATATTGCTATTGTCAGCAAGCGATCTAGGACTTGCTCCCTCATTTCTCTATTCTAAGCCCAACTTGTTCTTTCATTTCTCTATTCTCTTCAAGGTAGGAAACTAATTCTATTATGAAGGAATCTGTAGGATGCACAATTTAATCTTTAGACCTTATAAAAGAGATGGCTAACATTTTTCTGCAATAGCATAGCCAAAATAAGAACTTAAATAATAATCTCATAGCTAGATTCACTTCGCCATCAGCCAAGTATACAGTAAGTAGAAAAAACCTCCCTTTCAGACCAAAGGGATAGAAAGTTTTAAAGTGAGAATATAATTTTCCTCATGGGCATTGTCTACCTTAGAAAAACTACCAAGCTTTTAGAATTAACTGAACATTCAGTGGCTAACTGGAAGAGTTGGCTTGAGATCTTCATATCCTTAGGATGTTCTCAGAAGTTACATAAAAATGTTACCTCTCTTGACTAAACAGAGTTGATGTGGCATGATTTTTTTTTCTTCAGGGCAGTGAATCCTGCCACCATGCCCGGTCCCCTCTGGATGCCTCTGGAGCAAAAATCTGAGTCATTGTCTACATCTCATTGTTGCCAGAGGAGGGTGAAGTAAATTTTAAAACAAATTTTAGAAAGTTACCAGCTTCTTTGTCATTCAATAACTAGACTTTGCAGCTCGTGATAGAACACTGCACAGTACAAGGTCATTACCCCTCTGGCAGCTCCCTGAGACGCTCACCTCGCAGGAGCTGTCATTACTCTCTTGTGTCACTGATGACATAGACTCAAGAGAAAACTGAGGGCCCAAAGCTGATGACTTCCATCACTTAGAATGTTTTTTTTTTTTTTTCATTTCAGAAAGTGGATGTCACCAGCAGAGCCGTGATGGAGATAATGACTAAAACAATTGAATATCTTCAACCTAACCCAGGTAAGGAGTTGTCTGATATGTTCAGAATGCCCTCAGAATAACTTGTAGTTTGATGGACATTTTAGGTTTGGGCCGTTTCTGCTTCTTCAGTTCACTTTTCTGGAGGTTCATTTTGTCTGGAGAGGGGCTGTGATGTTTTATCTGACTGGTGTATTTATCAAGCACCATGTATGGACAACTTGGGTGACACTTCAGGGTAGCTATACATTGTTACCACTTATCCTTTAATTTGCAAGAGATAGTTAAGAAATAAAGTTGAGATAGCTTTAAGATAAGGAATAATAATTCACAAAAGAAGTGCAAAAGTAGGAAGCTGAATATTTTGTAAAGTAAAGAGGGTTTCTGGCCATCTAGTGCCACTGAAGTCTCTGGAGGAGGATTGTTCTTGACTGTGATTGTTCTGGGAGCATATCACAGATGAACACTTGTTCCTGCTAACTCTATGCTCTAAGAGAAATGAGTTGAAATAGAGATAATGGAACTGTGCCTTTTAAAGAGAACCAGATAGAATTTGGGCAGAGCAGCCTACGTCATAGACCTTGTTACTCTTCCTGTATATCAGTTACAACCTGCAGAGTGAAGGAACTTGAAGCCAGCCCCAGGGTGTGTTATTTAAGTGAGATTCATGCGTATTTGGAAAAGTGCATACTCTTGAAACTGGTTTCTTTGATGGTTCTGGGGAAAACAGTCCAGGCAACTGCTTCTGCTCCGGCAGGTTTGGATACTGAGCATTTAGTGGGCAAGAGACAAGCAAAGGCAGAGTGTGGGATAAAAGAAAGCAGGCAAGTACAATAATAATGCTGGCTAGCTGACTCTCTGCTGCCCCCTGCTGTTGGCTGTTTCTTTCATTCAATCTTTATGACAGCAGAGCTGTCATAACAAATTATGGAGGAATAACATCCTGTATCCCTCCCCCCTTCTTAAAACACATCAGAGAAAAGATTATATGAGGGAAGAAAATATGGTAAGCTGTCAAAATAGGAATTTGACAGATAAATTATCAGATAAATTATCAAATGGTTAGCAAATTAGGTAAAGAACAGTAGAAATCAAGTTTCTAAGTTTTACCCAGAGCCTTCTTCATAACCTGTATATTCCACAGGGGTAAACAGATCTCTAGGAGGCCCATTTATCTCTTAGTTTTAAGCTAACTATAATTGAAGGTCAAATTTTGAAACAACTACATACCTACCTTGCTAACCGTAGAAGTCCTTGTGTAAGGGCAAGGGATTTTCATCTGTGTTTGTGCGGGTCCTTGATGTGCCCTGTGATTTGCAGGGGCTCACACATGAATTGTGCTGTTACCTCGTTCTTGTCAGCTAAGAAAAGCATAGGGGAACAGGAGGTTAAATATAGTATGTTTTGAACACAAATGCATTTTCAGTATAAAGCAAGTTGTATACACTGTGTCATTTTAAAAATAAATTTATTCTTAATATAAAAATGAAACACAGTTGAAAACTTCAGAGTATACAAAATAGTCTAAAAATCCTTTGTAACCCAGATTCTCAGTGGGCACCTGTCAGTTTTTATGAGCATGATGTAATTGTGCTGTGTCGTAAGTGGAGGGGGGTTGAGCATTGTGTTCCCCCAAACTCAGATCCACCTGGAACCTTAGAATGTGAAGTTTGGATAGGTGATCCCTATAGGTGTATTTAGTTAAGGATCTGGTTGTACACTCATCCTGTGAAATCGGACAAGACCCCCTAAAATTTACCTGAAGTGTGGCCCCTTAAAGTTCCCTAGAAATGCTATCCAGGGTGCCACATGTGCTACCGGAATTTGGGGTGCCTTACGAGTTCACCACGGGTTTATTACTAAATCCCTGATATTAATAAGCCCAAGAGGGTTCTTGCCTAATATTTAGAGAAGAATTCTAAATACTGGCACAGATAAATGAGGCAGCATGGTACGTTTTAAGCTTTTATTTAGTGAGAAAGATGCATGGGAGAGTGAGAACTTTATTTAAGAGAGAGAGGTAAATAGGGGTTCATACTGAGCACCAGGAACCAGCTGCGTGGATGAGCATCTAGGCCGGGAAGCCTAGAGCACATGGCCCAAAGGCCATGCGCCCTGGAGGCACTGGGCTACAGCAAGCCACCTTCCTAGCAAGAGGCCAGGGAAAAAGAGCCGGCCGGGCACACTGTGCCCTAGGCTTTTAACCCACTCCAAAGGGGAGTGGTTAATTAACCTGATTGGCTGGTGGGCACCCCGGTGTGGCCAGGTAGGGGAATGAGGCCACACAGGGGCGTGGCAAAAGCATCAGGTAGGAGCATGAGGTCACACAGGGGTGTGGTCTTCCAGTTCACAAATCTGATCAGTTTTAACCTGTATGCCTGCCTACTTCACCTGGACTTGAGGTGGGCCCTTCCTCTAGTGACAGGTATCCTTGCTGGAAGAGGAGAAGACACAGAGGCTTACAGGAGAGACTGTGGGAAGATGAGCGGGGGTCAGTGCTGTGTTGTCACAAGCGAGGAATGCCGGGAGCCACCCCGTGCTACAAGAGCCAAGGAAACCTTCTCCCACAGACCCTCCAGGAGCCGCGAACCCTGCTGCTAACTTCAATTTCTTTCCTGAGCTGCGAGAGAAGAATTCAGTTCTCGAAGCCAATTAGTTTGTGAACTTGAAATGGCAGCCCTAGAAAACGAGCAGGCTAGCCTCATGTGCTGCAGCACAAAACAAGGGCTGGGGAATTTAAGAAACAGTCCCAGTCACACACCTGGCAGGGACAGAAGCCAGGACTGGAACCCAGGTCTGACTGCCTCCCAAGGCTGCACACTTTCCACGCATGATGCTGCCCCTGAGAAGGATGGGTACAGAAGGCCCTTCATTTTTAGAATGGACACGATATTCAGGAAGGAAACAAACTGTAGATTGAGACTTAATTTTTATTTTAATAACAGTTATTGAAGGAGGATGTACTTTGGGGACATTTGAGTTTTTAGAAGTGTGTTTTTAACAAAAAGCTGAATGTTTTCACTGTTCTCAAACATAATGGTTTTTTTTATTTTTTTATTTTTTTATTTTTGACAGGCAGAGTGGACAGTGAGAGAGAGAGACAGAGAGAAAGGTCTTCCTTTTGCCGTTGGTTCACCCTCCAATGGCCGCCGCGGTAGGCGCGCTGCGGACGGCGCACCGCGCTGATCCGATGGCGGGAGCCAGGTGCTTCTCCTGGTCTCCCATGGGGTGCAGCGCCCAAGGACTTGGGCCATCCTCCACTGCACTCCCGGGCCACAGCAGAGAGCTGGCCTGGAAGAGGGGTAACCGGGACAGGATCGGTGCCCCGACCGGGACTAGAACCCGGTGTGCCGGTGCCGCAAGGCGGAGGATTAGCCTATTGAGCCGCGGCGCCGGCCTCTCAAACATAATGGTTTTATGACTCTTTGAGAACTGAGTGGACATTTGCCATCAAGGAGAACAATGAAGGCCATTACCAGGCAAACCCAGTTTTGTTTCAGAAAAACAGTCACGTGGGGCGGACAGTGTGACGCATGATTAAGCCTCCATTTGGTATGCCCACATCCATATCACAGTGCTGGTCTAGTTCTGGCTACTCTGCTTCCAGTGCTTCTTCCTGTTAATGCAGGGAGAAGCAGCAGATGGTGGTTCTTGCCACCACCCACGTGGGAGGCCTGGGTGGAGTTCCAGGCTCCTGGCTTCAGCTTGGCCCAGCTTCAGCTGATGCAGGCATTTGGGAGTGAACCAGCAGAAGGAACAGAAGGAAGATATTTCTCTCTCTTTCATATTTATATATATATATATATATATATATATATCACTCTGCCTTTCAAATAAACAAATCTTTAGAAAAGAAAAGCAAAGCAGTCACATATGGGCAGGACATATGCATATAGAAATTAAGTGCCACTCAAAAGAATCCAGAAAAATATAAAATTTCATAAAATCACTCCAGAATCTAGAGAATCTATATTTAATTACTTATGATGGTTATAATTTATACTCTTCTTGACTTTATTGAAGAGCAGACACCAGCATGGAGCTCTTGGAAATGGTTCGTCAACTGTACTGGATGTTTTAGGACTCGTGTCTTTGAGAAAGGGGGCACAGAAGTCTGGGCATACCCAGAGCACTGAGCACTCAGACACAGAAAGCAGGAAGAATGTTCTCCAACTTGTGAGGTTTGCTGATACTATAAAATATTATTTATTTACTCATTTATATTTATTTGAAAGAGAAGTATGAGAAATCTTGTATCTGCTGGTTTACTCTCCAAATGCCGGTAACGGCCAAAGCTGGGCTAAGCTGAAGCCAGGAGCCCGTAACGTTACCTGGGTCTCCTATGTGGGTGACAGGAATCCATATACTTGGGCTATCACTGCTCCCTCGCAGGGTGTGTATTAGCAGGAACCTGGAATCAGGAGCAGAGCCACGACTCCAGTACAAGCATTTCCATATGAGATGTAAGCGTTCCAAGGGACTTCCTAACCACTGTTCCAAATACCTGCTCCTGCCAATACTGCTAAATACTCAGCCTCTCAGGGCCCAGGAGCTGGGTCAGCTAGTATGGATAACTGGACGCTAGTTCTCAATTAGCAAGATCTAGGTGGGTCAGGATAGGGGACAGGCCAGTAGAATCAATGAATATTTATATTTTGAGACTACCTTGTGTCAGATTATTACAGTAGGATTCTTCCTAGCCTTTGGATTTTGTGGTCATAGAACTTACTTACCTTTATATTCTTAAAATTACTCAGTTCCTGTTAAAATGATGACCAAAGAAATTTTGATTAATTTTCAAGAATCCATGAGTATCCTCTGATCCACCTCCAGAATGGTATTTTTAAAAGGCAAATCTGATTGTACTGTTAGGCTGCATAAGTCCCTTTGATGGCTTTGCAGGCTTTTACTAAGTTGTAAATTTTCAGCATGGCCTTAGGATCCTCCAGCTTGCCAGTCTAGCAGTCTTTTTTCAGGTCAAATGTGCAGGTCACTAGATGACTACATAGATGCCCTCCAATATTCCTTTCTTGATCCTAGCTGCCTAGAAATTGTGTAACCTGTTTTGGTTTTTTTTTCCCCCTCTGCAAGGACAGGACTACACTTGCCTTTTCAGTTCTGTACCCCCAGCCCCCAGCTCAGTAAATGGGCATTTTGGATGTCTGAATAAATGAGTTATGAAGTATAGTTGATACTGGCTAATGTAGTAAAACTACTCTGTCAAAAAGGAGAGGAGGAAAAAGGGCTTCCTTTTCCCTTAACCATCAGGTTCACGCATGTAACCCATACTTATCAGAGGTGTTTGTGTTCATGAAAAGACCAGTTGTAGAAGATCTTAGGGAAATAAGACCAAGACCAAGCCCCTGTCCCCTGGGACTGCCCATGTGTGTGTTGCTCTGAGTGGCCCAGAGGGCCTCACAGCCATTTCCTTCTGGAAATTCCAGCTCACTGATGAGGTGAGGAAGGGAGTTGTAGGGTCACAGACCTGAAGATCTGCCCTAGGAATCCAGACGTTTGAGAACAGGAGACAGAGAGCTATACAGTCTCTCAGCTTGAACTGACTGTGACATTTTTTGATAGACTTCCAAGCTACATAGACAGGAAATAAAAGGGTACTTCAGAATTTTTGTGGAAAATGGAATATGTTTATTTAGGCACAAAAATTTTTTGAAATCTCTGTATATAAGTTGTCTTCAGGAAATTCATGGAAGATGCATATTCTGAAAAAAATTATGCATGGATATCAATGTTCTTGAACCAAAATGATATCTTTTAATTTCAGATTCCAGGAACTTTTTGAAGTACACTGGTAATTTGAATACTACACTGTGCATGAATTCCACTCAGCTTGCTTTAAACTCCTATCCTCAGGGTATCTAATAGCAAAGACCATTAGAGAAGTTATAAATCAGTTTTCTTATTTACTGATGCCTTGTAGGGAAGAAAAAGACAATAAATCACGATTGTCAGTTGAAATATGATGCAAACCACAGAGGTAATTTTGAATTTTCTAAGCACTATATTAAGGCAAAAAGGGGTGAAATTGGTATTAATAATATAGATTATTTAACTCAGTATATCAAGTTATTAATCAGCATTAAAGTTTTGCAGTCTTTATTTTTCTCATACTAAGTCTTCACAGCCCATATCAGTTGGACCAGCCATGTTTCAAGTGCTTACCAGTCCCATATGGCCAGCAGTTCTCATAATGAACAACATGGCCCTGGGGAGTTTGCCATTCACGTTATTTATGACAGTTTGATGTATGCTTAATGTTTAACTCCTTGATATATCTATATATTAAGATATATCTAAGATATATCCAGATATAGATATAGATATATGGAGAGAGAGAGAGTGCCCATGCACACAGGTTTTTTTTTTTTTTTATTCAACAGAGATGGATTCTTGATTTTACGACCAATATAGATTTAAGTTTGATTTCTAAAATAATCTCCTGAAAATACATTTCATGACAGTATAGGGGAGATTTTTCTGAAATAGAATAATAGACAAGACCAAATTGGGTTATGGATCCATTCCAGCTTTTGCATCTTTGTTATGACAGAGACCTTTACTACGTGTACTGAGAAGGTATGCTGACCCTGATGTCCTAATAGAGTGCAAATCACCAAGCTGCTTCTATCAAAAGCACTTTGAACATGGAAAATACAGTGCACAGTAGAGGTCTGGTTCCCTACAGAAATGCTTTTCTCTTGAATGCATACATGATCTATCTTTCTCCAGCATCACAGTCATTAGATGTCTATTTAGAATTTTTTAACAATAATTTCAAATCTCATTTGTAGAATATTGCCTGTGGAAATAAAAGTTGACTATTTTAGTTTTAAAATGTCTGATTTGTCCCTAGGATGCCAGTACTTCAAAGTTATACTTCTTTCCCAAAGACTGAATAAATGCAGTGATTGTGAGCTACATGGTGGTAGTAGAAATGAAAATTAATACATGTATTACTTGGCACTCATTTATCCAATCCTTGGTTCCACAACACACTGTTTGCTATATTTCCTAGAAGGTGGGACCTGAATTACATTGATCTTCATGTCTTTGAGAGAGGGTCCTTAGCATTGTGCCTGGCACCTTCTCTGCCTTCAGTATGTCTACTAAGTAGATGTGTGCATTAATACCCACCCTTCACTGGAAGATTAAGGGATACATATTGAGTCTGGAAGCCACATCTTTAGCTTTCCAAATCCTGACACCAAAAAATAATCATAACACAGTTTACAAAAGCAATTATGAAGAAACTGTTGCATGTCAAATGAATGGTATCTTTCAGAGATAAAAATATTAAAGAGGAAAACAGGTTGGTAATAGGTGGTATCATTTATGTACTATGTGTTTTGAGAAGGTTAGAGTTTTCCTATTTTTGCCACATCTTTGGAAAAATATTGACAATCAACAGTTCCTTAATGTATCTGAGACCCCTCTAGTAATCCAGAGTGAATCAGCTGGAACTGGTAGATAATGATGTTCATTCCTTGTGTCTATAGAGATAGCTAGAGAGTATTTAAAATACCGATTGTAACGTGTAGTCTCCTTTGAAAGTCCTGATGTACCTCTCCACTGCCAAATATAAATCCTCAGCCTGACCCTTATGGTGGCCATGTCTCCCTCTGCTCCTACAGGTTTGTTCCCCCTTTTACCTCCCTTCCGCCTCATTGGCCTCTTAGATTCTCCACTGCTTTAGCACTTTTCTTGGAGCAGGGCTTTGTAGTGGCCGTTCCTCTTCCTGGGACACCCCAGCGACCTCTTAGTGTACGCCGATCGTCTTACTCAACCTTCCTGTCTCAGCTTAACATCACCTACCCTGGGAGGCATCTCTTGAGCTCCTGTTCTATATCAGATCCACTCCAATTATGCATCCTCATGTCATTTGAGTACCTTCCACAGATCTCTTGATTGGTTCCTCATTTAGAATAAAATTGAAAGTGCAAGGTCTTGATGATCTCATTCCTGACCATCTCCTTCTAGCTCCTTCGGCATCAGTCTCACCGGCCTTCCTCATTCACACCTGCCTTCCCAGTCCTCCTCCTTGAGTCACTTCCTCTCCAGGTCTTTTCAACATTTGCACTCAGTTTTCTGCCTGAATGTCGTGTTTTTGGGCAACTTCTGTGGCCATCTTGTTTTAAACATCAACCCTGTGTCTCCCTAAGTCTGGTGGATTCCACTGAACTGACAGAACCTCAGCCTTGTCCCGACTCCAGGGTCTTTGCACAGGAAGTTCTTCCGTGTGGAACACTATTCTCCCAGCTCCCAGCATGGCTGCTGCTTCTCACCACGCCACCTTCTATAAATACCATTTATCTGTGCAGTCTTTCCCTGGCCTCTCCCTACCCCTGTATGTTTGAAATTGACTTCTGTTTTCTATTTTTATTATTGTCTGCTCATTTCCCACGTAGGATATAATCTTTGCAGGGTAGGGATTTGTCTCATTTATTAGACCTAATTACAAAGAGTGCCAATAAGTCCTTGGTGAATGCCTTCTCTTCCCCTGTGTCATAAGCTCATCAAAGTTAAGTACTGTAGTTACTGGCACATGCATTCACGCATACACACATTCATCTGGTGCTTAGCACCGTATTTGGTGCGTAGCAGTTGTTTAATTTGCTGAATGAATGAATTAAATCATGTTAACTGTATATAAGCTCCATCTTACAGCAGTGGCTAACCTTTCAAATAGTGATCAGAAGACTTGGACAGGTTAGCATCAAAGCTGTTACTCTATGTAATATGTATTTGGTGTCAGCAATCAATATATTTCACCAGTGCTTTGGAAAATGTGTGAATGTGCATACTCTCATTTATAAGATCCTTGAGCTAGTTGATGACAGACCATTTTTATTTATAGACCTAGATAAGATTTGATCCTGTTGTCAGCAGAGAAGCCTGAAGCTGCAAGGCAGATTGAATAATTTGTTCAAGATCTTACAGCAGAACAAGAATCCATATTCAGGCATGACTCTCTTTTGTTTTCACTGTATGATGTGCAATGTATTTGGTAGCCTCAGTCTTGGTATGTGTGACAAACTCACTCTAGTCACTTTTATAATCTCTTCCCTTTGAGTGTGGGTGAAGCTCATAACTTCTAACCTATAGATATGCACATATCGACCACTCACCGCTGTCTTGATTGGGTTGCATGGGATGTCAGTGCTGATGGAGTATCATTCCATGATCACATTCCATGTCAGACTGTCCTAGTTTAATGGGAGGGAAAGTCCCTGCTGACCTAGAAGCAGCAAACTTCCATGTTGTGACTATGTAAGGAGTGGATCATGTGCCAGGGAATTGAGTGTGGTCTGATGGTCAGTGGGAAGCCAGGGACTTCCATCACACTGCTACAAGGAAGTACATTTTGTTAAAAACCTGAGTGAGCTGGAGGCAGTTGTAACCCCCACTCAAGCTTCTGGAGGCAAAGTAGCCTGACTGGAACTTTGTTCGCAGCCTTGTGAGACCTTGAGCAGAGGCCTTGGTTAAGTCCTGCCTGGACTTCTACCCCACAGAAACTGTCCAATAACAAATTTGTTGTTTGAACCATTACAGGGTGGTATTTTATTATGTAGCATAGAAAACTCACATAGGATGGCTTTTTCCTGGCCGAAGCGCCTGTGTGAAGTATATCACTCCCTGCTAAGTCCTTCGGGCTATTTGCTCCTGTTGATTTTGGCTCCCTGGATACTTTATCGAGGCATGGTGTAGATTGAGAATACTCTCTCTCTCTCTCTCTCTCATATAAATTATATGTGTTTATGTGTGTGCAATTTAATGAAGTGTCTTGAACCCCCTAGGATGAAGTGTGACAACCCACTGTATTCTAAGGAGAAGACAATTTTGTGTTTCCAAACAGGCTAGCAAAAAGCAGTAGGCACAGTGCCTGATACTTTGTCGGTGCTCATGAAATCTTACTTTCTTTTCCCAGATGGGAGCAGCTTTACCTGAGGGCATCTCAGGTGCTTACCCAGCAAGTCGTCCCTGGGCACCCCCTCTAGGGAGGAGTCCCCTGTAGGATACTCCCCACAGCAGTGTGTTAGTGTTCAGCAGCTCCATCTGTTTGCTCTGAAAACCTAAAAGAAGCAGAGGTTTGCAATAGCAGTACGCTGGAGGCCGTGTGCTTCTCAGATTGCAGGACTGTTCTGTGCCCCTGGAGTGCAACCACCTGCTTCCCCATAGCATGCTGGGAGGCCTGAGCCGGCCTCTTGCAACACCCCACCCTGAGGTGGGAGATTTTTGCCATCCCGTGTCACAAGTCCTTGGGGCTGCTAACTGCGTACCACAGCACAGTGTCTTAAAATATCTCTCCACTGCTTCCCACCCAGGGCATAAAAGAGCTCTGTTGCTTTGGAGAGAAGTGTTACATAAATACCATTATTTGGGTTGAAAGTAGCATGATCTGGTGCTAGAGTTACTTAATTGTACAAGTCAGCAGACAAATCTTTCACTTCTTTTTCCTCAGTCCCTCCTAATAGTGAAATTCAAAAGAAACTGCATGAGTTTTGGGGAGATTCTAAGATCTCATTACCATGAATGTCTTCTGTATCCTAAGTCTCTGTGAGCGTGCAAGCTGGGGAGCCCGTGTTCTCAGTGCATGGAGCCTGGGAGTTCCACATTTCAGACTCCGAGATATTCTGAGATTGCACCGAGGGAGACCAGGCCTTTATACACAATCATCCCATGTTGCCAGCATGAAATATATGCTACAGTGCTGTTTGTTGCATCCGTTTTGTTGCAGCAAGCCCTGAGTCTAATTTAATGTGATTTTAGTATCAATACTCATATTAATACTCAATTGGCATATATTTGTACTGCATTTTACAAACTTAAAAGAATTCAGAATTGAGTTTTTTCCCCTTTTTATTGTGGCAAAATATATATAACATAAACTTCACCATCTTCACTACTTTTAAGTACGTTTCAGTGGTATTAATTACATTCATATGTGTACTGTCACTACATCCATCTCCGAAACTTTTTTCATTCTTACAGGAGTGAAATTCTGTTTTCATTAAACAGAAACTACCCATCCCCCTCCCACCCCTGTTAATCACCATCTGTTTTTATCTTAATGACTTTGACCAAGTACCTCATACATAGTGGAATCATTGTGTGTGTGTGTGAAAGAGAGAGGGAGATAGATAGATAGATAGATAGATAGATAGATAGATAGATACTGGGTTATTTCATTCAGCATAATGTCTTAAGGTTTTATTCATATGACAGCATATGTCTGAACTCTCTTCGTTTTAAAGGCTGAGCAATATTCCATTGCATGTATATTTATGTATCTGTTCATCTGTTGAACACTCGGGTGGCTTCTGCATTTTAGCTGTTAGGAATAAACTGCTATGAACATTAATCAAAAATGTCTCTTTGAGGCCCTGCCTTCAGTCCATTTGGGTATATAACCAGCAGTGGAGTTGTTGAATCATAAATTAATTCTGTTTTTAATCTTATGAGGAACAGCCATACTGCTTTGTACAGTAGCTGTGCCATTTTACATTTTCACCAGCAATACACAGTTTCTGATTATATCCTCACCACACTTGTTCCTTTCTGATGTTTTGGCAGTCATTTTATTTTGTTTTACTGCTATTTCTAGATTTGCTTGCTTGCTTGCTTGCCTATTTATTTATTTGAAGGACAGAGTGACAGAGAGATACCTTCCATCCACTGGTTCACTCCCCACATGGCCACTGTAACTGAGGCTGCGCCAGGCTGAAGCCAGGAGCCAAGAACTCTATCCTAGCAGGGACACACGTACTAGAGCCGTCACCCGCTGCTTCCCAGTCACATCCACAGGCAGCTGGATCAGAAGCAGAGGAGCTAGAACATGAACTGGCACTTGAGTGTAGGCTGTGGGCAACTGCACTGCACCACAATGCCCACTCCTGTGAAAGCCATTTTAGTGGATGTGAGATAGGATGTTATGGTGCTTTTGGTTTGCACTTCCCTAACGACTAGCGATGTTGTATCTCTCCATGTGCTTATGAGCCATTCATATATCTTCTATGGAGAAGGTTGTATTGAAGTCCTTTGCCCGTTTTTGAATCAGTTTTTTTTTTTTTTTAATTTGATAGGTAGAGTTATAGACAGAGAGGACAGAGAGAAAGGTCTTCCTTCCATTGGTTCACTCCCCAAATGGCTGCTATGGCCAGTGCTATGCCAATCTGAAGCCAGGAGCCAGGTGCTTCTTCCTGGTCTCCCATGCAGGTGCAGTGGCCCAAGCATTTTTGCCATCCTCCACTGCCCTCCTGGGCCACAACAGAGAGCTGGACTGGAAGAGGAGCAACCGGCACTAGAACCCGGTGCCCATATAGGGTGCTGGTGCCACAAGCGGAGGAATAACCAAGTGAGCCAAGGGCGCCAGCCCCAGTTTTTGTTGTTTTGTTGTTGTCGAGTTTTAGGAATTATCAGTATATTTTATATATTAATCTCTTAACAAGATTTGTAAATGTTTTCTCCCAAACTATGTGTTGCCTTTTTACTGTTTGTGATTTATTTGGAGCACATTAAAAAAATTTTTTTTAATTCAGAATTTTTGGTGTCATATTCACGAAATCACTGCCAGATCCGATGCCATGAAGCATCCTGTACGTTTTCTTCTTAGGGATTTATAGTTTTAGATGTTAATTTAGGTCTTTGATCCATTTGGAATTAATTATTAGGTGTTGGAGAAATGTCTCAAATCATTCTTTTATATGTAAATATACAGTTTTCCCAGCACCATTTGTTGAAAAGACTACCATTACTTTGAAGGGTCTTGGAGATCTTGCCAAAAATCACTTTGTGCAAGAGATTATTTCTGGGCCCTCAATCCTATTCCATTTGTGTTTATTTCTGTGTTTATTCCACTATCATCCTGTGTTGACTACTGCAGTTTTATAATAAGTTTTGAAATAAAAAACTAGTAGTCTTTCAGCTTTGTTCTTTTTCAAGATTGTTTTTGCTGCTGGGAATCCCTTGAGGTTCCTTACAAATTTGAAGATGGGTTTTCTGTTTCTGCTGAAGAATGTCATTGTGGTTTCAGTAGGGATTATATTTAATCTGTAGATCATTATGGTAGTACTGACATCTTAATAATACTAAGTCTTCCGATCTATGAGTATGGGATTATTTTCATTTACTTGTGTCTTTATTAATTTTTTCAGCACTTTTTTTGTGGTTTTCATTGTATAGTTTTTTTTTTCATTTTATGATTAAATCCTAAGTATTTTATCCTTTTTGATGCTCTTGCACATTAAATTATTTTCTTACATTTCAGAGTGTTCATTGTCCGTATGTAAAAATGAAACATTCTTAATGTGTTGACTTTCTATACTACTACTTTGCTGAGTCTATTTTTTAACAGATTTTGTGTATGTGTATATGTGTGTGTATGTGTTTTCGACTTATAAAAGCATATCATTTGCAAACAGAGATCATTTTACTTCTTCATTTCTAATGTGGGTTCCTTTTTCTTGCCAAGTTGCCCTGGTTAGGTGTTCTAGTACTTTGTTGAATAGAAGTGACAAAAGTAGACATCCTGGCCTCATTTTACTCTGGGAGGAAAAGCTTTTACTGTTTCCTCATTGAGTGTGAAGTTTGTTGTGGAGTTTTTGGATATAACTTACTTACTAGGCTAAGGTAGTTTTCTTTTATTCCTAGTGTTTTGAATGGTTTTTTATCATGAAAAATGTTAACTTTTAGTCATGCTCTTTCTGCATCAATTGGGATGATTGTATGGTATTTAAACTTTCTTCTGTTAACACACTGTAGTAAACTGATCAGCTTTCATTTGTTAAACCATCCTTGTACTTCAGCAGTAAGTCCCACTTGGTCATGATACATATTCTTTTTAATATTCTACTGCATTTGACTTGTTAATATGCGACTGAGAACTTTGTCATAATTGTTCATGTAGGATCTGCAGTTGTCTTGTCTTTGGCTCTGTCAGCATGGTAATACTGGCCACATATAATGAGTTAAGAGGTATTCCTTCCTCTTTAATTTTCTGGAGAAATTTAAAGAAGATTGGTACTGATTTTTTTGTAAATCTTTGGTAGAATTCACTAGTGATGTTATTAGGTCCAGAGCTTGTCTTTTTCAAAGCTTTTTGATTATTGATTTAATCTCCTTACTGGTTGTAGGTCTGTTCAGATTTTCTATTTCTATTATTATTATTATTATTTTAAAGATTTATTTATTTGAGTGGCAGAGTTACAGAGAGAGGGAGAGGTCTTCCTTCCATTGGCATGTTGCTCAAATGGCCACAAAGGCTGGAGCTGGACCAATCCAAAGCCAAGAGTCAGGAGGTTCTTTGAATCCCACGTTGAGTGCAGATGCCCAAGCACCTGGCCATCTTCCACTGCTTTCCTGGCCATTAGCAGGGAGCTGAATCAGAAGTGGTGTAGCCAGGACCCAAACCAGCACCCATATGGGATGCTGACATCACAGGCAGAAGCTTAACCTACTACACCACAGCACCAGCCCCAGATTTTCTATTTCTCTGTGAGTTAATCTTGGTAGGTTGTGTGCTTCTAGGTGTTCTCTGTTTCATCTAGGTTATCCAAATTGTTGATGTATAATATTTGAAGAGTCAGTAGTAATATCTCTGCTATAATTTCTGATTTTAGTAATTTAAATCTTCTCCCTCTCTTCTTTTGTGTACCTACCTAAATGTTTATCAATTTTGTGATTTTCTAAGAACAAAATATTAATTTTCCCTCAATTAAAGACATCAATGTACCTTGATATATGAGAAAGCAGTGAGTAGATTTTTAAGTAAACTAAAATATTTTCCAAGCAAAAGTGGGAGAAGAGAGAAAAAAACTATCTTTTTAGTTCTATTTTGATACTTACATCATCTTATTTTACCATCACAACATATTGGGCACTGTCCTTTGTTATTTCTGTGATACTGTGGATCTTTGCATTAATCGAGTAGGAAATGATTATCAATTAAGTAACGGGGGCATACAGTGCTAATTTTTCATCTTGAAAAAGAGGTTTTGTTTTCAACTTTAAATTTCACTTTTGTCCTGCAAATTTTAACAATATAAGTTGCATGTAGGAATTAGTTATCCCTAACAAAATTTTACATTTTTTATAAGGAAAGAGGGTAAGTTACCTTTTTGTTTTCCTTGAAAATGTCCATTTGATCTTTCAAAAACATACGTATTTTGCCAAGATCCAGCACAGAAATCAAATCATTAGAAAATTATCTGGTTTTAGTATATATTCTTATTAGAAAATTCTAATTCAACTTAAAGTATATATTCTTAATAGAAAATTTAAAAACCGAAGACTTGGAAAAAATAGTTAAATTTTTTTATTGAAGTCGTAATGTAAGACATAATGGTTTTGATCTCCATAATGGTTTTATTTTTTAAATTTTTATTTATTTATTTATTTTTGACAGAGTGAACAGTGAGAGAGAGAGACAGAGAGAAAGGTCTTCCTTTTGCCATTGGTTCACCTTCCAATGGCCGCCGCAGCCGGTGCACTGTGGCTGGCGCATCGCGCTGATCCGAAGCCAGGAGCCAGGTGCTTATCCTGGTCTCCCATGGGGTACAAGGCCCAAGGACTTGGGCCATCCTCCACTGCACTCCCGGGCCATAGCAGAAAGCTGGCCTGGAAGAGGGGCAACCGGGACTAGAACCCAGGGTGCCAGCACCGCAGGCTTAGGATTAGCCTATTGAGCCACGGCGCCGGCCCCCATAATGGTTTTAATAAAGGAATACATTTCTTTGGTTTTGAAAATTTAAACTAAAATGTGTATATATTGGTATTGATGCCATTTGCTTATTTGCAAATGTCCTAGTCCACTTATCCTGGTAAGAAATTTTAAGTTTTAAAAATTATTTAAGTGTTTTTTTGAAAAAAAAAATTGAGAAAGAAACAGAGGTCTTCCATCCCCTGGTTCATTCCCCAGATGCTCACAATGGTCCCTGGATGGGACTGCAGTTGGGAGCCAGGATCTCCGTACAGATCTCCTACATGGCAGGGCCCAATCACTTGAACCATCATCTGCTGCCTCCCAGGGTTTCCACTATCCGGAAGCTGGAATCAGACCTAGAACTGGGAATTGAACCTAAGGACTCACATGTAGGATGGCGATGTCTCAGCTGACAAATGAACCTCTAGGGCTAAACACTTCCCCGTGTCAGGGATTTCTAGAATTACAGAAATTGGGTAGACCAGTCCTCTTATGTTGAATAAGGAAGGAGAAATCTGAGAGGTTGGGCAGTTCACCCCTCTCCCAGGGACACACTGATGGAAAGACCACCACCTGTTAACCACCATAGAGTCCTCATGTGGCCGCCTGAGTGATCACACTTTGTCCTCTCTGCATTTTTAATCACTCAACAAGTGTCGAGATCACTAAGATTTCACATTTTGCTGCTAGCAAGTCTTAATTGGACCTGTCTTAATGACGATTTGATAAAGCAGTCAGAGATGGTGTAGCATTTTGTGGAGAGAACTGGCTGTTGAGTCACAAATGTGATTGAGATTCAGGATCAACCTCCTTTTGGTCTGCATCCTTGGGCAAGTTACATGGTTTTTCTGTACTTCATTTTCCTTATCTGTGAAATGGAAAAACCTGTCTCTTATTACTGGAGGTCTAAAGTGATGATGTATATGTAGTAGAAACTTCAGAAATGGTAGCTGAGGATTGAAATATGGGCCCTATGTTTAGGTTTTCAAGGTACTTTGGGGCTCTTTCTGTTTTTAGAGAAGATAGTAGCCTTTGTGAATAATAGTACGGGTTATTCAGCATTTGTCCTGCTAAAGGCCTCTGTTCTTTGGGGCACTGAGGTTTGGTTTCTAATAAGTAGATAGTGATGATGAAGGGGTTAGTCCCTACCAGCTCTGAATGACTTCCAGAGAGCTTATTGTGTGACTCTGATTTTCACTGATGGGGCCACAGTCCATTTGGTTTCTCCCTTAGAGTCAGAACAGGAAGGTGTGATGTGGAATTTGGTGGCCCCCTGTTCTGCCTGAGTTCGTCATCTGTGTTCATCCTCACAGGCCGAGGGCGGGGGTTGGGTTTTCTTCTCCCCTCTCGTGACAGACAGGTGCCCTGTCAATGTGTTTTCTTACTTGAAATTTCACAGTTGAAGAGGGAAGGAGGCCATGCTTTAAAGTGTAACATAGCAGTTTAAGGCAGGTGGTAATTTTCCTTTCTTTTTACTAAAGGTCTCTCCCCATACACTCCTGTCGTATAATGTGGGGTGGGATGAAAGACTGAGTAGAAAAGGGCAGGCTCAGCCCTCTGTCCTCTCCCGCATTAACACTGGTCTCCACCGCCCCCGGCTCCTCCATCTCCTACCATGTGCTCAGATTCGTGCTGGGCATTTGTATCTGAGCATCCTGTTCCAAAAGGCTGCTGGTTCCTAGAGCTTCACTCCCATTTATTACAAATCTTGATTTTGGGTTATACTAAAAGAAACTAAAAAAAAAAAAAAAATTTAAATGTCTTTAGAGCTCCTGATTTGGGGACTAGCATTTGGGCTAGTAGTCAAAATGCTGCTTCGGATGCCCACATACCATGATCAGAGTGCCTGGTTCCTAGTCCTGGAACTTCTGAGTCTAGCTTCCTGCTGATGTACTCCCTGGGAGGCAGCAGGTCATGGTTCAAGAAGTTGGATCTGTGGGGCCAGTGCTGTGATCTACAGCACCGGCATCCCATATGGGCACTGGTTTGAGTCCCAGCTGCTCCACATTTGATCTGCCTGGGAAAGCAGCAGAGGATGGCCCAAGTCTTTGGGCCCCTGTACCCATGAAGAAATCCTAGAGAATGCTCCTGGCTCCTGGCTTCAGGCTGGCCCAGCTCAGCCATTGAAGATTCTCTCTCTCCCCTCCTCCATCTTCCTCATCCTGTCCCTCCTCTCTCCCTCTCCCTCCCTATCCTCCTCCCCTCTCCTTCCCCTCTCCCTCCCCCTCCTCCTCTCCCTCTCCCTCCCCATCTCCTCTCCCTCTTCCTCTCTCTCCTCCTCTCCCTCTCCCTCCCCATCTCCTCTCCCTCTTCTTCTCTATCCCCCTCCCCCTCTCCTCCCCCTCCTCCTTCCCCTCTCCCTCTCTCTCTCCCTATGCCCCTATCCCTATCCCTCTCTGTAACTCTTTCAAATAAAGAAACAAATCTAAAAAAATAAAAAAGTTGGATCTTTGCTACCCTTGTGGGAGGCCCAGATTGAGTTCCTGCTTTCCAGCTTCAGCTTGGCTCAGTCTCGCCCTTGCAGGCATTTGGGGAGGGAACTAGCAGATGGAGATTTCTCTGTCTCTCTCCCTCTCACTGTCTTTGTGTTAGTCTGCCTCTTTCTCCATCTCTGTCTCTTGTTCTTCCTTTGTCTTTCAATAAGTAAAGAATTTTTAAAAGTTACCATTTTTTCCATAGGAAATGGAATAATCCATCTGCTGCCATTATTATATTCCTTGAGACCAATCCCCTTTAGAGAATGCTAATTTTGTCTGGTGGTTGCAGCTATGAGCCGTAGGTCCCGATACTTTATCAAACCTTCCTAGAAAAGGAATCTCAAAGAGTTTTCTGCAAATGTGGGCTAGAAACTCAACATATACACTCATATGAACATGCTGCATTCTGGTTTCAGAAATACAGGGGAGGGATATGCTAACTCAGAGGTACCTGTTCAGAGATGATCAGAAGCATTGCATTTAACAATGGCGAGTTTCAATGGTATATAAATGAATATGTTATATTGTTCTTTATTCTTCTTCATATGAGATTTTTTTTAACTTTTATTTAATAAATATAAATTTCCAAAGTACAGCTTTTGGATGACAGTGGCTTTTTCCCCCCCCATGACTTCCCTCCCACTCGCACCCCCCCCCATCTCCTGCTCCCTCTCCCATCCCATTCACATCAAGATTCATCTTCAATTATCTTTATATATGGAAGATCAATTTAGTATATATTAAGTAAAGATTTCAACAGTTTGCACCCACACAGAAGCACAAAGTGTAAAGTACTGTTTGAGTACTAGTTATAGCATTAATTCACATTGGACAACACATTAAGGACAGAGATCCTACATGGGGAGTAAATGCACAGTGACTCCTGTTGTTGACATAACAATTGACACTCTTGTTTTTGGCATCAGTAATCTCCCTAGGCTCTTGTCATGAGTTGCCTAGGCTATGGAAGCCTTTTGAGTTCGCCATCTCTGATCTTATTTAGACAAAGCCATAGTCAAAGTGGAAGTTCTCTCCTCCCTTCAGAGAAAGGTACCTCCCTCCTTCTTTGATGGCCCATTCTTTCCACTTGGATCTCCCATCTAGGTGTTTTTTTTTTTCCAGAGTGTCTTGGCTTTCCATGCCTGAAATACTCTCATGGGCTTTTTAGCCAGATCCGAATGCCTTAAGGGCTGATTCTGAGGCCAGAGTGCTGTTTAGGACATCTGCTATTCTATGAGTCTGCTGTGTATCCCACTTCCCATGTTGGATCATTCTCTCCTTTTTAATCCTATCAGTTAGTATTTGCAGACACTAGTCTTGTTTGTGTGATCCCTTTAACTCTTAGACCTATCAGTGTGATCAATTGTGAACTGAAGTTGATCACTTGGACTAGTGTGATGGCATTGGTACATGGCACCTTGATGGGATTGAATTGGAATCCCCTGGCACGTTTCTAACTCTACCATTTGGGGTAAGTCTGATTGAGCATGTGCCAAACTGCGCATCTCCTCCCTCTCTTATTCCCACTCTTATATTTAACAGGGATCACATTTCAAGTAAATTTAAACACATAAGAATAATTGTGTGTTAATTAGAATTCAACCAGTAGTATTAAGATTTTTTTTTTAAGTGGAGAAGTGAAATAATACTTAGTCACCACTGATGATATTTGGAGTGCAACAAAATTCCCCATAAACTGGGAGTTTGACCAGTCAGTAGTGTACCACTCAGAACTTCACAGCTATCTCACTGGGAGAACAGTCTGAATTTGTAGCATTTACCATGTTCTGCCTCACCTTCTCTGTGTAACTCTGACTTTCAAATAAATAAATCTTCTTAAAAAACTATAATAAGATTTCACCTGACTCTAGTTAGAATGGCTTTTATACAGAAATCAACAAACAAAAAATTCTGGTGAGGATGTTGGGGAGAAGCTACCCTGGTCCACTGTTGGTAGTAATGTAAACTGGTGCAGCCACTGTGGAAGACAGTATGGAGATACCTCAGAAATCTGAATATAGACCTACCATATGATCCAGCCATCCCACTCCTAGGATACTATCCAAACCAAAAGAAATCAGTAAATGAAAGTGTTATCAGTACCCCCATGTTTATTGCAGTATGATTCACAGTAGCTAAGATGTGGAATCAACCCACATGTCTATCAGCTGTTGACTTGGTAAAGAAATTATGGTATATATACACTATGGAGTACAATTCAGCTGTAAAAAAATGTATGAAATCTTGTCTTTTGCAACAAGATGGATGCAACTGGAAACTGTTATACTTAGTGAAATAAGCCTGTCCCAAAAAGACAGATACCAAATGTTTTCCCTGATCCAAGGTAGCTAATAGAATACTTGAAATATATTATATCGGGGTGAAGTAGACATTTTGAGATTGGGTGATTGTTTTTAGCTCTTGTCTCTCCCATTGAGGAACAGTATTCTTTTTTCTCTCTTCATACTATTTGTTGAATAGTAGGGTTGACTATACAATCATTAAGTATACTGAAAAAAGGGAGAGGGAGGAAGTGTCACTAATGTTCCTAAATGTGTGTATATGACATATATGAAACTTGTATAACTTAAATTTAGAAAGTGTTGAGAGTATTAGGGACCTGCCTCTTGTTTACTTATGTAAATCTTAGATGACACATTCATTGAGCTCATGTTTACTGCTTGGGGAAACAAGGCTGTCATTAATAAAATATCATTACCCAAGGACTCAATCAGTTTTACTGCCAAGGAATTTTATCTTTCCATAAAGTTTCTTTCAAAGGTAATTTCTTTCAGATGACTTTATCCAAGAAGAATAAACCCAGATGGAATGAAGCTTCAAAAATATATGTGAAATGAGACTTTAAGAAATGATTTTCTCATAAATGTAAGAATTCAGCTAGTTCATAAAACTTGCTTTGATGTAAAGTTTGTTAAAATAATAAGATATAAAAAGATAATATAGTAGACTTAATAGCAGTCCATCCACCCCAAATTCATATCCTGCCATAACCCTAGAAAGTTATCTTAACCACACTGCAGTCAACTCATGAAGTCAGCTCATGCTGCCACAATAAAATACCATAGGCTGGATTGCTACAACCACAGAACTCGTTTGCTCTCAGTTCCAGGTTCCAAGATCAGTGTACTGGCCAGTTTGATTTCTGATGAGGGCTCTCTTCCTGGCTTCCAGACAGTCACCTTCTCACAGTGTCCTCACATGACCTATTCTTGTGTGCGGAGAGGGACTGATCTTTCCCTTCCTCTTCCGACAAGACTGTCAGTCGTATCAGACTAAGACCCTAACCTTTTGACCTTACTTAACTGTAATTGCTTCATGAAAACGCTGTCTCCAAATACAGTCACACTGAGAGTTAGTACTTTTACTTGGCAATTTTTAAGGAACACAGTTTAATCCACAGTGGCCTTCTTACCTTTCCCACATTCAACACTTATCAACTGTATTTTTTGGCCTGAATTGGGCTCTCTTGTCTTAATCCTCAGTGTTGCACTAGAGGCACCATTACATAATTGTATGTAGACCCACCAACTTTAAGAACTTTCCTCCTGTCCATGATAATCTAGGCATGCCACTTTTATTCTTTTCTTCCCTATGTTAACCCACCTTCTTTAGTACTCAAGTCCTATCTGTGCTATACACATGTGGACATTCTTCCAGGCTTTGTGTTTGTGAGATTGAAGCACCTACACATTTCCTCTCCAAATCTCGTCTTCTGTGTTCTTCATCTCAGATTTGCATCATCACCTCCCAGGTGTTCAGTCTAGACACTTCAACACAGTGGTTCCAACCTGGCTTGAACATTAAAATCACCAAGTTCCTTGAAAAACTGTCATTGTCCAGAGTGTATGCCAAACCAGTAACACCAGACTGAGAGCAGGACATGGCATTTCATTTATTTCTGTATTTCTAAATTGATTTTTAAATTATTTGTGCACTTAGTGTACATGTATTGCTCAATGAATTGTTACACATGGATAGTCCTCTCTAAAGTTACCTAGTTCAAGAAGTTGAATGTTGTCATCATCCCAGAGGTCCCCTCCCAGCCACAGACTGCCCTGCCTTCTGGCACTATACACGTTCATCTGTTTTAGAGCTTTACTTACACAGAACCATCGACCATGTACTCTTTTGATCTGGCTTCTTTTGTTCAATTCCTGCTTTGTTTTTGTTGAGTGTGGTTTTCTTTTTGTTCTCAATGCTGTATAATATTCTCTAGTGACAATTTATTTTCTCAGCAGCAAGCATTTAGGTGTTTTCATTCTCCAGCTATCTGGCTTAGCACATTTGTGTGCTTGCCTATTATTTATGTGTACATTTCTGATGGATCTGTCCCTTGAAGTAGAATTACTGGGTCACAGGGTGTATTGGTGTATTTAGTTTTCATGAGTGGGCCAAATGGCTGTCCAGAATGTTCTCCCAGTCTGTCCTCCCACCACCAGTACTTGAGAGTTCTGGTTGTTCCGCACCCTCAACACTTGATACATTCTTTTTTAATGTGCCTTTGCTCGAATGCTCCAGATGCCCAGAATGGTCTTCCTCACCTCTCTGAGCCTCCACAGTTTACCTTTCCAGTAAACTTGCATTTCAGTGGCTTTCCCAGCCTGACTGTTCTGGTAGAATTTGTAGCTGTCTGTGGTGTAAGTACACTGAAAGCTTGCACACAGTGCGGCCCACATTCTGCTTCACCTCAGGGAGCAGAGTGCTCTTACCTGTCCACCCAGGCGATAAGCTCCTCGAGAGCAGAAGCTGGGCTTTTCTTCAGAATCTCCCTGCTGTTGTCTGGTTAGACTGTCTGGGCAGGGGCACCCTACTCTTTGTACTTTGCAAAATGAAGTCGGGAGAAAGGAAAAGGCTAAGCAGCTTAGGGATCCTTGACATCTAATGTTGGTAGGGGAAAAGCAGGCCAAGCTGCCAGTAGTGCAACCTGCTCAAACCGGCCTGTCAGACCACAGAGTTGATGGTGTGAGCCGATTTTATCAACAGCCTCTAGTTCCATTTCAGAGCCCATTAAGAGGTCATAGTGCTTTTGAAAAGGGAAATATTTTCTAAGGTTTAGAGAAGTATGATGCAGAAGAATTTTATCTAAAATTAAAATTTAAAGAATTTTTTTGATGGAGGGAAAGGGAGAATTCCCCCATCCACTAGTTCACTCCTCAGCTATCCACAACAGCCAGGGCTGGACTGAAGGCCAAGGCTAGGAGCCAGCAACCCAATCCAGGTCTCCTGTGTAGGTGACAGAAACCCAGTTACTTGAGCCATCATCACTGCCTCCTTAGGTCTGCATTAGCAGAGAGCCGGAATCTGGAGCCAGAGCTGGGTATCAAACCTAGGCACTCTGATATGGAATATGAGAGTCTTAACTGCTAAACCAAACCTCCAACCCCCAAACTTACAATTATAAATAAAGTAATTCAGCCTGCAATAGGAAAGAGTGAGGACAAATTGGGCACTTGTGCATCTGATCTCCTCTGACCAGTGCCAGCCTTCCAAGTATTGAGGTCCCTGCCTCACTTGTACAGGCTCACTTTGGCCCAATTCTCCTTGGTCCAGGGAAACATACCAGTAGGGGACTCTGGGAAATGTAGTTCCCTGCATGACCACATTGTCAGTAGAACAAGCACCCTGGCATGTACATGCATAGAAGGTAAGCCTGGGAGAGGAAAGAAGGGAGCACTTCCCCTGTGGCCAGTGCCCATCCTGTGGTCTGTGCTGGCTACTGGTTCTGCTGTTTATCATTGCATCCTGATGACCACTGTGTGAATGCGATCCTTTTCATGGATACATGGGTAGCAGGATTTATAGCCTGGATTCTTACCTGGGTTCTGTATGATCTCACAACTAATGTTTACTTCACTGTACTTGTTTCTGGGAAAGGCAAGATCTAACGGTTTGTTTTCCTGTTTGTTCAATTTGATTAAGAATGAAAATATTTACATGACATAGCCAAAGTACTGAGATTTCAGCATTGCCTACTCGTTGCCACACTAGATAGGCAACTTTAGCAGAGACTGAGTGGTGATTCACCCGAATACCACTTTTAGGTCAGAGGAAGGTAACTCAGGCAGGGTAAGCAGACCTTCTGTTGTAATCTTACCAGAGCTTGTACATCCTCAGCCGTTCCCAGAATTAGAAAGCATATCATGGATGCTACAGATCTTGCTGTGGAGTCGGGAGGTGATTAAGAGTGAGCCTCAGCTAACCCCATTTGTTAGCCTTTAAGATCTTGAGGTCAAGAAGCTGAGGACAAAAGCAATAGTCCTCTTAGGGGAACAGGTCAGCCTTTTACAGCTATCCTGATTTTACTTCCTGCTGTTCCAGTTCACCCAGTAAATTGCCTTTCAGAAATCACCACGATGTAGATTCATGTTCTTTCCTTTGATGGTATTTTCTGATATCATTTCACCTGCTAAACAAAATTAACTTTTGCCTTCCTGGCCAGTTGTCCTGATAGCAATGGACACATTTTTTCAGCATAAATTTTTGCCAAAAGACCCAAGGTCAGGGGCTGGTGCTATGAGTGACATAGTAGGCTAAGTCTCTGTGTGTGGCACTGGCATCCCATGTGGGCACTAGTTTATGTACTGACTGCTCCTCTTCCAATCTGGCTCTCTGCTTATGGCCTGGGAAAGCAGTGGAAGATGGCCCAAGTGCTTGGGCCCCTGTACCCACGTGGGAGACCTGGAGGAAGCTCCTGGCTCCTGGCTTCAGATAGGCCCAGCTCCAACCATTGCAGATATCTGGGGAGTGAACTGGTAGATGGAAGACCTTTCTCCCTCTATCTCCTTCTCTCTCTCTCTCTGTAACTCTACCTCTCAAAGAAATAAATAAAATCTTAAAAAACAAAAAGACCCAAGGTCAGAGCAGTGCCCAGGCTGTGAAGACACTATGAATATTGTTTATCTAGGACTTCCACCAAATTAGGTCTGATTTTAAAATCAGCCTGTACTCCTGAGGAAAAAAGAAGGGGGAATAGTTTATATTGAGTTTTATTTATTTTTTCTTTTATTTGAAAAAGAGAGAGAGTGCTGAACCAGCACTCACATGCCCACAACAGCCAGACCAAAGTCAGGAGCTGGAACTTCATATGGGTCTCACAAATGAGTGGCAGTGACTCAGATAATTGAGCCATTACCTGCTGCCTCCCAGGGTGCGCATAACCAGGAAACTGGACTCTATAAAGTGGAGCTGCCTGGCACTTGAACCCAGGCAAGACACAAACATATTTAAAAAGGAAAAAAAAAAAAAAAAACACAAAAATCACAAAAAAACTGAAACTTCCAGTTCTACAAAATGCAGTCACCATGAAATTTCAGGCCTCCCTTCATTTCCACTCCCCAGAAGCAGTGCTTTTGAGACTGTTCAGGCTGTTCCTGTGGTTTTTGCTTTCAGTGTTAAACTTCTCACATGATTCCTGGTTTTAGGTGTTTTCTATCGGATTCTCTTAGTTTAGAGTATAGGGATTGCTCTTTTCCCATGTTCCACATGCTTCCCTTCTCTCATTTTTTCCCCAGTGTATTTGTAGCTTGATATTGTAGAGTAGTTTTCAATATTATTGTAGTTTTCAATATTAAGTATTTAAATTTTTATTTAAATTTCATTCCCTGACAGTTTTGTCCAAAGCTAAGTAGAACAATATGATTGTATTTCCCTTCTTGTACAGCCTTTTTATTTTTCCCAGATTTAATCTTCACCCTGTTTTTCTTGTCATTAAATTTTGTAGACCTCTGCTTAATTCCTCCCTCTGCCGTGCATGTGAATTTCCTCTCCGTACCTGGAAACGTGCCAGATGTTCTTCCTTTTTGCGATGCCTGATGCTGCATATTGGATTGGTTGCTCTCTTAGCCTGGTTTCCTTCAGAGGCAAAGCATGAAGCCAGGACATGAGCACACGTGGTTGGTGTGGGAGGTGATTCCAGGAAACCCTGTTAGGAGTGTAGGGGATGGGGGGAGGCCCATAAATGGTGCAGTGGTGGTATACAGCTGTAGCTTGGTCTCATGGGCAGAATGGGGAGCCACGCATGCTTCAGAATGATCCCACGGAGGGAGGGAGCATGTAACTTCCTCACAGCTCACAGCTCCCCGAGCCATGCCACGGGTGCCTGCCGCAGGTGCCCTGGATGTGGGATGTTCAGGGACCTTCCTGAAATTTCCCTCTGTCATCATCTTGTTGCCTGTTCCTTACATCACACCCCTGTTGTGTAGATCAGATACCCATTCCTTGTCCTGATTTATACCCTCCTTTTGGTGGAATAAGCCTCTCATTAACTTAAGAAAAAGTTAAGACCTTCCTTGTGTGTTTGAAACTGTCCTCCTTCTGCTTTTGTAATGCATTGATAAATTCAGACTTGTGAATTATTTTGTTAAGAAATCTGGACTCATGACTCTATTCTTTTCCAAGGAATTTCCCCATATTACTCATTTCTCATATTCAGTGACCATCTGATTCTTACTATTTTGTATCATTTTCTCTCTAAAAGATTTTAGGAAGTTGTCTTTGACCTCCTTGTTTTGAAGTTGTTTTTGTTTTTTTTTTTTGTTTGTTTTTGTTTTTTTTTAAGATGTATTTATTTATTGAGAGGCAGAGTTAGAGAGGGAGAGACAGAGAGGTCTTCCATCCTCTGTTTCACTCCCCAACTGGCTACAATGGCTGGAGCTGGGCCAATCCAAAGCCAGGAGCTAGGAGCTTCATCTGGTCTCTCATGTGGGTACAGGGACCCAAGCACTTGGGCCATCCTCTGCTGCTTTGTAAGGCACATCAGCAGAGAATTGGATTGGAGGAAGTGGAACAACCGAGACTTGAACCGGCATCCATATGGAATGCCAGTATTGCAGGCAGAGGCTTGGCCTACTATGCCATAGCACCAGCCCCTGAAATTTCTTGTTGATAGTGCTTGGTGTGGACCTCTTTTATCCATTGTGCTGGATGTTCAGTGCGTCTTCTCACCTGTTCTTGAGTTCTGGGAAATTTTCTTGGGTTTATAAAAGCTTCTGCTGAACGCTTCTGTTTCTCCCTGGAACTCCCATCACTCAGCCGCTGGACCTCCTGAGCTATTCATGATTCTAGCCTCCCTTTCCTGTTTGTCCTTGCTGTTTCTCTTTATGCTTTATGAGAATTTGCCTCAACTTTGTCATCTGATTCTGTTGGCTTCCAACTTTCATGTTTTATTTGCTCTTATGTTTACATTTGTTTTTTTTTTAATTTTTAATTTATATTTTTGTTAAAATATAAAACTAGGATTAAATTAAACTCTCAATGTCTAAATTAGACTAAATACAAATCTAATGGACAACCCACTGAATGGATTTATAAGTTGATAAAGTTCCTTAGGTGTCGAGCCACCTGCTTCCACCTTTTTTCCAAATTCATTCTGCCCCCATCTTCATTGAAATATATCACAATTTCTAAGAGTTCTCTGTTCAGATAGTGACTGTAATACAGCCCTGCTATTAGCAGGGTCAGGTGTTTTTCATATTTTAAAAAAAGTTTGTTGGATTGCCAAAGCTTTTATTTCCTAAGGAATCAAAATTTGTAGTTCCAGTTCTCTGTTATGCTTCAGAAACTTCCCAGTCACATGTGCCTGCATGTGGGCAGAGACCACGTCCATCTTTTGCAAGATAGTCTGCTCATCCCTTGCTCATGCCTTCAGCAGATGCACGTTAGACATGTACAGCATGCATGGCTGTGCGCCGGCCTCACTGGAAGATCCACAGATCGGTACACCAGAGCCCTGCTCGCAGGGACAAGGGCAGAAATTGCTTGTAGGAGGCTGTCTCTGCAGTAAACCGAGTGTGGGCAACTTGAACTAGGAAAATGAGAGTGGGAGAGTAAGGACAGGAGTATATTCAGAGAGTCTAACAATTTGTAAGAAAGAGTAAAGCTCTGGGGGAAGTCAGTTCAGAAGTGAGGAGTTAGATCACTTGTCAGAAGACAAGCATTTAGGACTATAAGGCACACACAGCTATGCCTTGATCCAGGCTGAGACTGTATTATAGGAATCTGAGTATTATTTGTATTTTTCAGGCCCACTTTCAGTTTCTTAAAGTACTGCTTGAAACAATTTAACATTTAAAAGATGGTTAATGGTCAGGTTTGATGATATTTTTCAAGAACACAGAAGTTTTACTAACTCTATTCTTAATAAAAATGTAATGAGTTTGTGAGTAAATTTAAGTGCCCACTTAAAATAATGTAGAAGAGTGAAACTGGTACTTTGAGATGCCATGGTTTTGAACAGTCCCTGTCTCGACTCTTGAGGAACAGTTTGTGTGGTGTTAATGTTACGAGTATAAAGTTAGCTGAAAATAGGTCTTTGTAAAAAATAAGAATGGGAATAGGAGAGGGAGGAGGAAGAAGGGTAGGCATGTGGGCAGCAGGGAGGGTAGGGTGGGAAGAATCACTAATGTTCCTAAATTTGTATATATGAAATGTGTGAAGTTCATATTCCTTAAATAAACTTTTAAAAAAATTGAAACAGTAAAAAAGTATTTTAGGTCACTTGAAGAAATAAAAGAATATGAGTTTTGTCCTCATGAAAATGTAGAACACATTCAAGATGTTCTTAAGTAATTGGTAAAAGATTAAGGCTCATGATAATTGAATATTCAAAATTAGTTTAAAATCAGCCTCAATATAAACAACTTACAGTTAATAGAATCACAATGTAAGCACATCTCAGCAATCAACCTTATATATATGTATATATATATATATGTATATTTATATATATGAATGTAATTTAGTCCTGAAAATCCCACCAACAACTTTATGCCTCATTGTCATTATACAACAAATAAAAACAGAAGATGCTAAGGAAGAGAGAGGACAGAAAGAAATGAAAAAACATTCATTCAAATAGTTGCTATTATTAAACCTTCAAAAAATTTTTCAAATTCCTCATGAAGTCTTCCTCCTGATGCTAGCACACATTGGTCATACTCTTGGTCTTCTTAACCTTTTCTTTACTTGATGGTATGTCCCTCAATTAGCTCCAGTTTAATGGTCCTCAACTGTAATCATCAGGACAACAGAATTTATTATATCTGTGCAAACAGTATCTCTGTTTCACATTTGAGAGCTCTGAGTATTAACAATGCCCAGAGAAGAATTAGAGTCAGTTATCCATTACCTACATGATTCTTGAATGAATGCCACAGTCCATTTGAAATGCTGTAACAGAATACCTTAGACTAGATAATTAATAAACAGAACTTTGTTGCTTACAGTTGTGGAGGCTAGAAAATCTAAGGTCAAGGTGCCAGAAGATTTGTTGTCTAATGAAGAAAAAATTATGGAACACTTCACGACTTTACATGTCATCCTTGGACAGGGACCGTGCTAATCTTCTCTGTAACGTTCTAATTTTGTTATATGTGCTGCCTAGGAGAGCACACAACCAACTTTCTAACTTTTGAAAAAGTAGAATATTTAAAACAGGACTTCAAAGGATTATTGTGTATGGCTTCATTTCTCTTTTCTCTCCATTTATCTTTGTTTCTCCCTTTCATTCTGTATGTCTTAATACTGTGTGTTTGCTTCTGTTTATACTGTTACTACTTCTTCTCTAGTACCTTATGCATATTAGCCATTACATCATTTACCATGTTTGTTGGCACCATCTGTTTTGCTGACTCCTCACTTGACTGTGAGCACTTTGAAGGTACAGACGGACTTTCTTGGGTCAGATATGGCTTGGTGCAGAAAAGACTTTGCCAGTATATTCTAATGATGTTGTTCCCTCAAGAATGATTGAGATGTTTTCAGTTTTTGAAATTTAACATGTGTGATCACTTTTATATGAAAAACAAAGTAAATAAAAAGTGAGTAGGTTTGTAATTTTCCTCTCACCACCAGGCTTTGCATGGCTGTCAGCCTGACTGCTACACACGATGTGGTTCTAAGCTCAGTGATGTTTCCCTTTAGGAATTCTTCATAACTCCTACTCCCACAGGTTAAGACAGAGCCATATTTCTGTGACTGGCTGTAGTCCCCCATCATGGCACTTTAGTTACTTTTAAAATATACTTTACCCTCAGTTATTGCAAAATTTGTAAAAGCAGAGACCATAACCAGCTTGTGGACTGCTATATCCGGGCACAGGGTGGCAGGGTTGGGATGGGGTCCTTTCCTGATAATGCTCCTTGTGTCGGTCTATGATTCTGAGCCCAAAGTTTAAGTAGAAGCCTATTTGAAATAGTGTGAGATGAAATGTCAGCTACTGAATGCCAGAAGTTCCTTTAATTGTATTTCTCTCAAGGATTTCCCTACAGAAGTGATCCTAGGCACAGTCCCAGGAATTGATTGACCCAACTCTTTTGATAATGAACCTGAGGAGCTCAGGTGGCTTAGTATCAGTTAAGTCATGGACTTTCTCTATCATTAACAAAACTAGAATAACTCTCTGAGCATCTTATTTTATAAAAATAAAAGCAAAAAAGTTTAAATGCTGAGGCACAAAACTAATTTTCAGATTCATTTGTGTGCTAGAGAAGCAATTAATAAATCTTTAATGAATGTAGTATTTTTGTTCTTCATGGATCTGTTTATGGTCAGAATTTTAGTTGAGAAGTGTTCACATAAAATTATATAGAATAGTTTTGGTATAAGATATATACGGTGTAAGCTCATGCTGCAAGTATTTACAATTGCATATTTCAATCCACAGACCCCTAGAATTGAGATGTAAGATTAAAATAAAACTTAGGGATGATTCAGGAGTTTTCAAAATGATCTCCAAGAAGTCACCCTGCTCTACAGTCACCACAAGGGTCACCACATTGAAGAGGGGTCAGGCAAGGGCAAGTAGGCAAGGGGTCTGAGTCCTTAGCCTTTCACCAAGAATGGCTTTGCCTTTTCGGTGTAATTCCTCATAAGATGTTAAGGGAAAGGGAGAGGTCACTTTTTTTTTAATGTATATATAACCGTACCCTCTACCACACATTACAAGGAAGGGTGTTGAGGCCCAGAAATGTGAGGTCCAGTTTTTAGTAGTTGAGCCAGCCTGCAGGCCTTGGAAGATCTGATTGTCCATCCAGCCCTGATTGTCCATCCATGCCACACCACCTCCTTTGAAAGCCTGTTCTCTTTGTCCTCAGCTTCCCGAGCTAAGCTCAGCATGATCAACACCATGTCTAAAATCCGTGGCCAGGAGAAGGGGCCAGGCTACCCTCAGGCAGAGGCACTGCTCGCAGAGGCCATGCTCAAGTTTGGAAGAGAGCTTGGAGATGACTGCAACTTCGGTAAGGAGTGTTCTGCCATGTTTCACTTCTGTCAGTTGTCCTTGGGTGTTGTAATGCAGGAAGGAAACTGTGTAGGAAGTTAGTCAACCTCTTTTATATTTTGATTCTCAGGTTTAGATCTTTATACAGGGACCAGAAATTTATTTTCAGAATTGTTGTTTTTATTATTAGAGAGGGAGTGGGGAGAGGGAGAGGGAGAGGGTGAGGGAGAGAGAGAGAGACACCAGGTGTTCACTCCCATCCACTGGTTTAATCCTGAAATGCTTGCAGTCGTCATTGTGGGAGTGGGAACGAGGAACTTGACCCACATCTCCCACATTTATGGTAGGAACCCGACTACTTGAGCTAGCACTGCTGCGTCCCAGGGTATACATTAGTAAGAAGCTAGAGTCAGTAGCCTACAATAAACTGTGCAAAGCAGGAAAGACACACTCTCCCCAGGGCATTATGCATCCTCTTGTCTGTGTGGTGCCCACAACACAGATGATGGTCTCTGGGCTTTCATCTGGGAATGGACCTGTTAATGCAAATGCAATTCTCATCTTTGTTCTTTCATGAAAAAAGTTCTTCATTCTCCCCTTCCAGGTCCAGCTCTGGGTGAGGTAGGTGAGGCTATGCGGGAGCTTTCGGAGGTGAAAGACTCTTTGGACATGGAAGTGAAGCAGAACTTCATTGACCCCCTGCAGAATCTTCATGACAAAGATCTGAGGGAAATTCAAGTAGGTACAACCAGGCCCCTGGGAAGTGGGCAGTTGAAAACCACACAGATGGTATGGATGCCTGTTTCCCTGGAAACCCTTTTTTGTTGTTGCTGCTTTCCATGTATGAACCTGCCTGATATGTAGTGGTATTTTTTTTTTTAACTGTAAAACAGTCAAACTCACACTGATATCATTATTCTAGTTTAAACCTTACTCAGTTGTGCCACTTACTCAAGGTCACGTGGTTAGTGAGTGGCAGCCATACCCTGATTCCAGGGCTCCACCCTACAGCTGACTACAAGCTCAAATGATTTAAAGGACCATTCCTTCCAAAAGTTAATTTGGATCAGGGCATGGGTGGAGGCAGTGGGAGGAAAGGTCTAGGATATTATTCTTTTTTTCCTTCTTATTTCTTCATCATGCTCTACTCTGTTTTTATCTCCTTCCCTTCCACTCCACACATACCCAGGAACCAGGGAAAATCCAACATTTTCTTCTCCCTGATAGCAGTGGGAGATGGCAGCTGCCAGGACAAAAGTCATCTTTAGCTTTGGGAACTGTTTTCCTCCCTGTCACTAGAGGTTAGGAAGAGGTTGGGCAGCCACCAATTGGGGTTGATGCAAGGAGCCATTGAAGCTTCATGTGGAATGTTAGATAGCATCTCTTGAGAGTTCCCTTCCAACTTAGATTTTGTGGGTTAGTTGCATCATCTATTGAGTGGGAGGCTTAGGTTGAGTCACTGGTTCCTCAGAAACCTCATGCGTCAACTGGGGCAGGTGTTAAAATGTGGATTCGTGGTCCCTAGCCCACAGTATTCCTATTGGCATGATCAGGAATCCATGTTTTGAATAAGCAGTTTACATGATTTTAGAAGATAGGACTGCTTCAAAGATAAAGTCCATTCACAACGGACATTCTAGGAATCAGAATCTATAAGAATGCCATTCTGTCTCACATTGCTTCAAGGAAAGTATTCCTCTGCCTTCTCATGAGCTACCATTTCTCTTGAAGATGGGGATGTGTGGTTCTTTTGATGACTGTAGGATGTGCACGAATACTCCCTGCTTACATCATGGGAAGGAAAGGTGTAATCCAGGTTGATTTTGGCCTGACGAGACAAGAACATGAAAGGCATTGATATTTCCCATATTTTTTTCTTGTTCTAAAATGATTTTTAAGGATGTTCCCCCCTTAGCATTTGCCTTGCAGGTACAGGTTTCTTCATTTTTATGGTGATGTGATATTTTAAAAACCAGCCTGTCTTATTTTGCAAGTTAATAGGCATGATGGGGAAGCGAGTTGCAAATGGTACTTTTCCATAAATCCCTTCAAAGCCTTGTCCTGCTGTTGGCTTTTTCAGCATCATCTAAAGAAGCTGGAGGGCCGACGCCTGGACTTCGACTATAAGAAGAAACGGCAAGGCAAGATTCCAGATGAAGAGCTCCGTCAGGCCCTGGAGAAATTTGATGAGTCCAAAGAGATTGCTGAATCCAGCATGTTCAATCTCCTGGAGATGGATGTAAGTGACCTCCTGTGATTTTAATTTAATTGTATCATTAGGGTACAAGATTAAGGTGCTAAAGGGTATTTCCTTGAAAATGTTAATATCTGAATACAGTATGCAGTGCGAACTTCAGTGTATGTTTCTCTTAAATAATTCTGAGTGGTAAAGGAGACTGAGAAATGGTAAGGACTTTATGTATTCCTGTAAGTTGATTTAACCCAGTTTTTTATTCACTAATGAATCTTAAAGTATTATCAGTAGTGGGAAGATTAAGAATGTTTCTGATGATCCATAAATGCAAAAATTTAAAATATATTCTATTGAAAAGTAGAGCAGTTCGGCTTGAGATTCTTAAATATCAATGGACATACATTGAGTGCCCCATATAGTTTAAAATTTTTCTACATTTAGAAGTAAAGTTGATATTTCATTTGAAAGAGGAATTTTTATTGATGTAGATGATTATAGCATAAGATATGAAATCTGATGTATGGTTTAAAAGTTGCTTTCATATTTTCAGAGTACTGCATTTAAACATTACTTTCTGTAGAATTCTTTTTACTTCAGAGCCATGAGAACTATCATTTCTTCCAACCACTTGCGTAGGAAGACCTGAGAAGCCAGCTCTCTTGTCCTTGTTCATCTCTAGCTCCCACATCACCAGTGATCAGTTTCTGCCAAGATGTTTATAGAGCCTTTATGTACTTTTGAATTAGTCATGGTTCTTCAGAGAAACCAAACCAATAGTATATACATGTAGATATAGATACATAAAAGAGGACTATCAGTAGAATTGACTCACCAGATTACAGATACTCAGATGTCCCACCATATGCTTTCTGCAAGAGGGAGAATCACAGAAGCCAATGAGAACTGGCGTGGCTCAGTCCAAGAATGAAGCCTCAGCATCTAGGATGGTGAAGATGTAACTTTCAATCTGTCTTTCCTTGCTTCCTCTCTCCCTCCCTCCTTCCCTCTCTTCCCTTCTCTCTCCTCCCTTCTCTTCTCCTTTCCTCTTTTCCACTTTCCTTCCCTCCCTCTCTCCCTTACTTCCTTCCTCACACAGAGAGAGACAGAGTCGGACAGACATGCAGAGGTGCCATGTGCTGATATTTACTCCCTAAACGCCCACCACAGCCATGGCTGAGCCAGGCTGAATCTGGGAGCCAAGAACTCAACCCAGGTCTTCCACATGGTTGTGAGAGCATCAACTACTTGAACCTATGACATGCTGCTCCCTAGAATATAAGTTAACAGGAAGGTGGAATTGGGAGCAGAAACAGCACTTGAACCCAGGCACTCTAATATGAACTGCAGGCATCCCAACCAGCAGCTTAACCATTAGGCCAAATGCTCATCCCATAACTCAGTTTGAGCCTGGAAGCTTAAGAGCCTGAGGTTGGGGTATGCTACTGGTAAACTCTGAGAGTCTGAAGGCTGGAGACATAGGAGCTCTGATGTCCAAGAGCAGGAAAAGATGGGGACACCAGCCTCAGGAGAGGGAAAGAGAGAATGAGAATAGACAAGAGAATCTGGCTTTTTGTTCTTTCTGGGCCCTTGCCTGATAGGCACATTGGGTTAGGGTGGATCTTCCTTACTCAGTGCACTGATACATGAATCTCTTCCACATACACACTCACAGAAATAGTCTCTACCAGCCATATCAGTACTCCTTAGTCCAGTCAAACTGACACCTAAAATTAGCCACCACGTTACTTAACTGACTTACTCCTGGTGCCAGCAGGGGAGGCATGTTGAGTTTATCCAGACTCTTCTATCAGCTATTAACAGTATGGACTTGCATGTACTAAAGGAACTCATGTCCTGCTAACTACTCAAGAGTACTGCTATGGTTATGAGGGATGGCCTAAATCAAGGGCGCCTTCCCTATACACCGGGCCCTGTCCAACCCCCACTTGGGGGTCACATGGCCTCCGTTGATGTGGAGGCTGCTATTCAGCTCAATCACAGCACAAGACATAAATGAAGAGTAGCCAAGGATGTTTAGAATATTAAAGCTGGAATGGACTCAAGATGTCACCTGCTGAAGTCCCCTGACAGTACAAATGGCACTCAGCACAGATTTTTCCATCATACCATACTGCCTTTCGTGGTGCCTTATGAGAAAGTAGTTATTCACATTTTTGTTAACAGCATTAATATTAACAGTTTGACAAGTATGAAGAGTCCTTTATTCAGTGCATCTTTTTTATAGGAAATAAACAAAGGAAGCCAAATTCTAATCAGAAGATTATAGCAAAGCATGAGACTTTTTAAACTGAGTTAAGTAATCTTTTGAGGATTCTTAGTAACATTGTTTCACCTCATGGTACTGAGTTCCAAGCATTGGCATGTGTCCTTATCTTTAATCGATTTGGAACCTGCCAAACATTTTTTCTTAGCCTGGCTCACCACACTGTCATCAGCAAGACCCAGCATTGGGCTGTGCATTGGAGACAGCTCTGTTGTATGTAATAGTCCCTTACAGACAGTAATCTGGTAACAAATGCGTAATTGTCCTGTCAACCTGCAGATTGAACAGGTGAGCCAGCTCTCTGCGCTTGTGCAAGCCCAGCTGGAGTACCACAAACAGGCAGTCCAGATCCTGCAGCAAGTCACTGTCAGACTGGAAGAAAGGTATTCTGTACTTCTGTGCTTTTCACATTTGCATGTTCATGCTATAAAATGATACATATGGAAGAGAAATTAGTAAAATGTATTTGGGGATAAACTTCTGCTCAAAATCCTGCTGTTCCTACAAAGGTACCTTTTAGGTTGTTTGTTTTGACTTACTTTATCTTGTGCTTTGTTTCATTTTGTTCCATTGAGTCTTATGATACTTGGATTTTCTTTGGCTGCCACAAAGGAATCTGCAGAATGCTACCGACAATAGTGGATCGTATCTGTAGAACAGATACTCTGTGTGAATGCTGAATGTGTATCATCATCAGTCTTACAACCACCATGTAAGCCAAGTATTTTTAGCCTTAACTAGTGGATGAGCCAGCTGAGGCTCACAGAGTAAAGTAACTAGCCCAGGATCACACAGTGGTGCAGCTGGGGTTCACAGTCAAACATAACCTGTTTGTAAGCCTCTATCTTATCCTACTGTGTATATCTCTGAACAGTGAAATCTTTCTTCCCCCATCGGAGAGGGTAGCCTGAGCCACTCTATGCAATAACCCTGTACTGTAAAATGAATACAGGGTGACTTACAATGGTGTTCATCTTGTTAAACCCAAAGTAAAAAATGAATTTAATATACCTAATTTACAAAACACCATAGCTTAGCAAGACAGCACACTGTAGAGGATCAGTTGTTTTGCCATCTTGACTGAGTGGCTAGCTGGGGGCTGTGGCCTGTTGCTGCTGCCCAGTGTGACAACAGAGTAGCACAATGGCATTTTACCTGCTCAATAGGAGATCAGAATTTGAAGTATAGTTCCTATTGAGTGCATATCATTTTCACACCCTCATAAAGTTAGAAAATCTTGTCAAACCATCATAATTTGAGGACATGCACTATTTTATTTAGCCGCATGAAGCAGGAGGATTTTGCTAAGCATACATACTTCAAAGGTTTGGCTCAGTGGCCTTTATTCTCAGATTGTGGTCAGATTAGACTTCCAGGTCTGATTAGATGGCTAAGCACACAGAGGGATGCCAGTCAGATGGTGCTGCCATGCTGAGAATGTCGCCTGTTCCCCTGTGGGGCTGTCTCCTTTCCTCGGGGTCTTCTCGATTAGTGCCTTCATTGTGGAACTCCCTTCAGTGCAGCCTTGTAGAACTGCCTATGACTCTGAAGCCTCCAGAAAGGCTTGCAGGCATCCCATCCAGACACTAAAGACGTCTTGTGTATCCCGTGACATCTGTTGAACACGAAGGGACCACTTTCCTCTTCTTCCCCTGACAGGTGTATGTGGAGTTCACAGTCAGTATCATTCCACAGGCACCACACCCTAAACCTCTCTCACCCTCACAGATCTCTTGTGTATTTTGTTTATTGAATATCTGAAACTCTGGAAAATATTTAGGGATGCATATATTTGTTGGCCCCACCCATCCACTTCCCTTGCTGTATCACACTGAGGGTGCTAAATTCCCTCCCTCTCTGTCTTCTCTTGTTGGACAGGGAATAGGTTTCTTCCTCATGTCCATCTGACTCTTGCATATCTTTTACCCTTCCTTAAAACTTTTCCGCCTTCCTTATGGAGTGAAGGATCCCTCCCTCTCCTTACCCCTCGTGTTCCTGTGGCCCTTGGCGGATACATATCTGTATCAGAACTTACTTTAGGGTAGTTGTTTATGTTCAACCTCCCCTACAGATCATTAGATGTGTGAGGGCAAGAACTGTGTCTTACTGTTTGTTCCTGGCACTAGCCTAGTGAACATGTGCTTAAAGAGCTCTGAATAGGGTAGGGGTAGGGATTGTGGTGCAGTGGGTTAAGCCACTGTGTGGGATGCCCATATTCCATGTCAGAATGCAGTTCAGGTCTCAGCTACTCTGCTTTTAATCTGGCTCCCAGCTAATGGGCTAGGAAACAGCAGATGATGGCTCAAGGACTAGAGTTCCTTACACCCATAAGGGAGATCCTGATGGAGCTCCTGGCTCCTGGCTTCAGCCTGGCCCAACCCTGGCTATTGGGACCATTTGGGGAATAGACCTGTGGCTGGAAGATTCGCTCTCGCTCTCACTTTCCCTTTCAAATAAATAAATCTTTAAAAAAGAGAGAGAGAGAGCTCTATGTAAATATGGGAGGAAATGAGGGATTGAGAGATAGAATGAAGACAGTATGGCTGTGGCCTAGTGAGACATCTCAGTATCACAGACATGCTTTTTGGATTTCCTGTGCCCTTTCCTGGTAGATTTGTGGGAGACTCAGACACTTGATGGATGGTATAGCTTTTGTTTTCACTTCCCATTTAACTTCATCATCTCTTCCCCGTTTTCTTTTCCATACAGAATAAGACAAGCTTCTTCTCAGCCTAGGAGAGAATATCAGCCTAAACCCCGCATGAGCCTGGAATTTCCCACTGGAGACAGTAGTCAGCCCAATGGGGGTCTCTCCCACACGGGCACTCCCAAACCCGCAGGTAAGCTGCTGAGGCCTGCAGACTCCATTGCATGGGCCCTTGGCAAATCTGTTGGCACCTTTCCAGAAATCCTAGGCACAATCAAATCTAGCTGCATAAGAGATACACAGTAATCCATTTCTTACAGGGTGGTTTGTCAGGTGCACTGTTAAAGGAATAATTTCCACTTTTCTTTCCCTCCCCCTCCTCCTTCTGTATCTGTAATTTAAAAAACTCCCCTCACATGTCCCTTTTCTCCTCCTTGGTCACCAGCACACACTAACGTCCTGACGAACACTTTTGAGTTTGACTGTCCTTTGCAGTCGTAAGTCACCCTAAGTTGTGGGCTTGTTGCAGGGAGTGTCATCTTTTTTTTTATTCTTGCTTTTTTACCTTTTGTGAATCCAGCATGCACCAAAATGAAAGCTTGGGCGGTGTGTGCCCACAGGCATTCACATGTCACCCACAGACAGCAGCTCCAGGAACATGAGTCGGACTTCTTGAGTGGCAGGAGCATAAGGTTGAATGCATTTGCATAGAGATACATTTCGAACCTCAACACTTGCTAGGTTCCCTTTCCCACCCCCTCATGCCTGAACAGTTGATCTTGCTGTGGTCCTGTGATTGGTATAATAATAGCTAGATTGTATTTCATCTCCCAAACATTGATTCATACCAATGATGAGTTCTTTTTGTTGTCACCCTCTCCACCTTCTACACACAGATTGAACCAAAGCTTGTATTGACATTTTCAACCTTGCTTAGTTGAAGAAGTGGGAGCTGTCTTAAACTAGATAACGATTGTTAAAGATGTGGCTTTCTCCTATTCTAGTATCCACACTGCTCTTTGTTCTACAGTAGAAAACTTTGTGTAAGATCCTCTCAGGAAACTGGTAAAAAAAAAAAAAAATGCGAGAGAGATGCCTGACCCAGCAGGTGGCGCTCTCACCTTTGTACTCTGCTGCTCCTTGTGTGTGGTGCAAAGACTGTTAGCTGGCTCTGAGGGCCAGTCATGTAAATTGACTGCACCTGTGCTTCTCCCTGCCCAGAAACCAATCACATATCTCACTTTTCCTTTGGTGAATCATTAATATGCTGGTTTCTCTAAGCCAAAATTCATCCCTTTGTTCCCTTCTAAGTTACCTATGCATTTGTCTCAGTCTATATGTGTATATTTATGCCTACTATATAAATTTATCATTTAAAATCTCTTTTAAGGTATGATTCCATTCTTCATTATTTTACTCAAAGTAGAATATATTATTGTTATATGCCATGGCTCCAGTGCATGGCTCATATGCAACACTTTACCAAGTATAAATTACTTAATTTTTATTTACTTTCATTTAATAGCCACAGAGGAATGTGAAGTAATTTCTACTCTTACTTCCAATTTTAGATGGAGTGAAGTATCAGGGTCACACAAAGTAAGAATTTGAACCCAGTGTTTTTTATTATTTTGGAGTATGAAAACTGAACTATTATTCTGAGATTGCCAAGAATTGCCCTTGTAATTAGCTGTACTATTTCAAATGTACAAAAACTTCTGGCCATGCTGTGTTACTAACCTAAATCTTGTTATGAACATTTTGAGTCACTGCGTCTCCTGTCATTCAGCATTGTCAGGAAGGCAAATGTCAGTGAACTCTGTTGTCATAAGAATAGATGGGACTGCTTTTCACACTGGGAACAGAGACAGCAGTTGTATGCAAAGATCTGCAAAGGCTTTGGCAAGCTTGTAGGGGACAAAGTGCCTTGGCAACTAAATTGGGGTTTAGTCCTAAGAGGAAGCTTCTGCAGTAGGAGGAATGAGGAGGAAAGAGGGGATATGACAAGCTGGGGAGGGGTACAGCGGGTGGTGGACACTGTGGGTTAAATATCATTTGTGCTTCTGTGTTCTTCTCTCCTACTCTGACTCCCAGGTGCCCCAATGGATCAGCCCTGCTGCCGAGCTCTGTACGACTTTGAACCTGAGAATGAAGGGGAGTTGGGCTTTAAGGAGGGTGATATCATCACACTCACTAATCAGATTGATGAGAACTGGTATGAAGGGATGCTTCATGGCCAGTCAGGCTTTTTCCCCATCAATTATGTGGAAATACTGGTTGCCCTGCCCCATTAGGGAGTTACGTGGTTGGCTCACCTCCTCCTGACCCAGGTAGTTACGTTTAACCACTGCTTTGGTAATGCTGCTTACAACACATCTCAAGTGCAGGCTGCAGTGGTCCAAGTCATCAAGCCCTGCCAAGTTTCTGGTTGACTTGTGTGCTCCGACAAGAGGCATGGTGATGGGTGGTATCTTCCTCGCCTGGTGGGCATGGCATGTGCTGTTTCTAAATGCCACCTGAGACCAGCCAGTAGTCTGTTTACAGTTTACACAGTTCTCAGGAGGCTGTGGTTCCTTAGAATATGACCGTGAGCCACATTCACAGAAAAAACATCCTACTGAAGATATTGTCTATCACCCGGGGCCATCTCAAGGTCTCAAGTTCTCCTTTTAAAGAGGGGAAAGGTCTTGCTTTCACATCGTCCCTTCCCAAACAAATATGTGAGTCACAGAGTTGTCAAAGAAAGTCTCCCTCACCAGCAAATTGTCTTCTGGTCTGAATGAGTAGAACGTGTTCGTTGTGGGTTCAAAAAATTCTCTGAAAATAGTCACCTTTATTTCTCCCACTTCTGCCTACTTTTGAGGTACAGCCAGGTTTCTCCCCAACCCTGTGCTATTAAAGCCAGGGAGGGCATTTCCATTTACTTCTCAGTGAGAGAGTTAGCAGTCAGCATATTGTGGGAGAGGCTGAAAAGAGAGGTGTTGGGAAGAGATCTGCTTTCCAAGCTTACATTTCTTGCTGTACAGAAATCATGTCTATATCTAGGCCACGTCTGCAGGGTACAGGAGAGGGGGATCAGCTATCTCCACTTCGGTTTTGTTTCTGAGTCATGTGTTTTGTGAATCCGTTTGGCACAGAGACTTAAGGAGAAGGACACTAATAACCGTTTCCCACTGCTCCATAGATAAAGAGACACTTGATGTCTTTCCTTTCCACTTCAACCTTGTGTTCTTTGAACATCATTTGTGCGTATTCTGCCCTCAATGAGGACCAAATAAGGATGATCTTTGTGCTTAGCAGTTTAAGGTATGTGGCTGCATATGCAAAACTCTTTCCCAGGTCAGTCCTTCCTTTTACATCCGTCCTTCCTATTCCACCCCCATTTTGTGTGTACAGTGCTGTGTGTAAGCTTATCAGTGTTTTCCCCTGTATCAACCATGAACGTCCTGTTAGAAATCCAGAGTTCTATTTATCTAGCTGTACAGACTCTGACTTCAGAGGTTTAATGTGCTGCTTCCGACGTGCCACCTGCAGTAGTGGATCATGTGGAGTGAAAGGCAAATCTTACTGCTTAATGTATAAACTCTCGCCATGGGAAGCGTTACTGTTTCCAATAAATATTGCTGAAGACAGAACCAAAGACTCTGCTCCTTCATTTTGTGTCAGTTCTTTGGGTCCAACAATGGGTGGATTAGGGCTTGTCTTCATTGCTCTTTGATGTAACCAAACCCGACCTAGCTCCAGCTTCAAATCTGCCTCTCTCTGAGCAGGGGAAGTTCCAACAGCAAGAAATGAGCTAGCCTGGACACTGGTAACTTCTAGGAAATCCAAGGAAGAAGAAGAATTTGGGAGACCTGATAAGAAATGAGATGATTGTCAATGGTGATATCAGAAGAATGTCAGGGACAAATAAAATATGCTATGTCAACCTGTCCTCTGTTTTGTTTTGTTCTTGAAGAGAAAGAAATAGACAAGGAAATACAGTTTAGTCAAGGTCTAACAGGCATTCTTTGTTCTTGATGTATATGTGTGGTGCAGGAGTAGGTGGGTGGAACAGAGGAGTGGTGCACACAGAATATATCCATGTATTTACTGAGCTCCTGAGATAATGAACATGTTCTTGATGTATTTGTTAAGTGCCCTTTGTAGTCTTCTGTACAAAGGCCAATAATTCATATTTTCTAATCTAGCATGAACGGCTTTAATCTAATCTTCTAAATTCTATATGTGAACTAGTCTAGCATGAAAATATTTTTGCTAGCTCTATGAGTTTTTAGTGTGTTACGAATTCATTGTTTAAGTCAAGAAAAGAAGTTACCAATGACCTTATGCATATACAAAACGCAGAAGAATCCAGTGATAAACTGTTAGAATAGATACCTGAACTTAATAGTTTTACTGGATTTAAGATGTGTTTAAAATATTTTATTGTTATATATTAATAACTAATTAGAAAAATATAATTTAGAAAATATCTACAAATCAAAAAACCCATTGATAGACATTGACCTAGATTATCCATGATCTTTACATAGAAAACTATGAAACATATTTGTGAAAGGCATTCTGTGTTCATGGATTAGAAAAGTCAGTAACATAAAGTATTTTTTCTCCCTAAACTTATCTGTGAATTCAGTGCAGTTTTAGTTAAAATCTCAGGGAGTTGGTTTCTTTGTGTTTGAAAATTAACAAATTGAATCGTAAACCTGTTGTAAAATTTATCTGAAAAAGCATTATTTGCCATGCCACACTCAAGATGCCCTATCTCGTCAGACCTAAAACATTTTAAAGTTATAGTAATTAAGATAGTGTGATATTGATGTAGTAATATGTAATCTGAATGGTATACCAAGTCGACAAAGAGATATACATTTGGACCAATAATGCATTGTTATCTTTCATGTGATACACTGATTTCAGCTATGCCTGTTTAATACTATTTCCATGACCCTAAAGGGAAGCTAACAGCAAGGCCCTGCATCAGATGAAATGATGAAATAATCTTATTCGGAGCCAATGTGTAATGAAAAAAAAAAAAAATTCCTTTGGCTGCAGAATCCAGAAAGGACTCAATCTTTAAGGGAGTCGTTTGGAGATCAGTAGGGATGTATGTAGCAAATTCAGAACTGTTTGATGTCCTTGTTTTTATGAAAGTGTAGTGAGTATCTTTTCACAAAGCTTTAAATATAGAAAACAATAATTAACGGTGAAATACCACTTAAAGTTTAATTTATCCTAACTTGTTCTTCATCTGATTACAGGATAAACTAATTAAAGTGGAGCTAAATTAAAATGGTAAACAAGTTTCAGTGTAGCTGCCGTCTCTATTTTTCGAATAGGTTTAATAGAACTTAAAGAAAAAACTGGAAAATACTTAGTTTCCCTTATAAATAAGTAGAGTGTAAGAATTATGTGACCAAGAGTGGAAGTTTCCCTGGAACACTGAAGCCTACATCCTGGGATGTGCCGAGTCCTCTGCTGTGTGTGCTGTGTAGGAAATCAGGATTACCTCAGGGGTGTATTTTGAGTGTTCCGGATGGAACCACGTGGACACTTTTAAAGCACATCCATTAGCCAGTTAATGACTACAGTATGACTTTCTTCTCTTGGGGTTGGTAAGGTGATGTTGGAAGGATTTGTGCTGAAGAAGGATGCTGTGGAAACCATTGGGAGTTCTGGATGATGGTTGGTGAAGAAGAATTAACAATCCAACAAGGCCATGCCAGCAATTCAAGCCTGGTTGTTGGGAACCAGTCATGACCCCTAGGTTAAAGGAGCTGTCAGGCAAGGAACATAACAAATCTGTTTTAACAGCCCATTGAATGCTAACCACTTGATGGCCATGCTGTGGAATTCATGGCCAGCTGTTTGCCTGCCACTGGGGCAGGAGAGAGCTGTGGCTCCTGACAGGAGTGGAGCCAGTTGTGAGCTTTGGAAACAAAAGAATGGAGAGCAGCATCTCAATACCATGTTCTCAGAAAGGAAGGTGAACACAGTGACTCACTCGAATTTGGGAAAAGGCCAGAGAATCCATTTTTAACAATTCCGCCTAGCGATTGTTAAGTGCATCTGTTATCAACGTATCTAACTCCATCTGGACTGGTGGAGATAAGAAACCAGAAAGGCACCTAGGGTCTCCTAAAGTTACCTGATGATGAGAGTCACCTCGGGGTAATTGTGGTGCAGACTGAATTTCCAGATTCTCATACCAGATGCTCAGAATCACCCATAGGGGTGTGGGGAGTTCTTACCATCAGAAAAGTTTAGGAAGAAAACATAGTGCATCTAAAGCACTGATGTGCATCAGAATCAGCCCAGTGTAGAGCTTTGTATTTTTTCCTCCTTGAAGTCTTTATTTAGTGGAGCATAAAAGCTTTGACTAAAACGTAAGTTAAAAATATGTTTCCTCAAAATCTAAAAACAGGGAGGGAGGGAATTATTATATTCTTAGAATTGTAACCATGAACTACATTGAATCTGTCCTCTTTGTGTTAATATCACATTAATATGAGAATTGATACGAATTGTGTTGTAGTAATTATACATTTGCTGTGACCCTTAGAATCTAATGAATTAATAATTTCCTTTAAAAAATGTATAAGAAAACAGCTAAACACAGTGAACTGTAAAGAAGACTTCCATACAGAAAAATCAAACAAGAGATCTGAAAACTGACGAATAATAGAGTGAAAACATGAAAATTAAAAATGAATTTGGAAAAAAAAAGATCTGAGTCTTGTTAAAAATACGTGCTCAGACTGTATTCCTAGATACTCTTAATTCAGTACATCTGGACAGCATTCTCAAGAATGGGCATTTCCTACAAGCTCCATGGTGGTGCTTTGCCAGTCTCTGACCCTGCTTGGGGTAGTACCACCTAGGAAGAGCCAGCTGTTACCTGGTATTTAGGCCCTGACTTGGAGGTTGAGAGGGGTGAGCAGATATAGACACACTGTTGGGTAATTCCCTACCCCACCCCCACTAAATTGTTCTTTGTGCTCACACACCAAATAGAGCTTTCTGAGGAGGATGTTGGCTGGGAAAGTCGAGGCCTGCTTTGCAGACCTGAGTGCTCCCACTTCAGTCAAGCTCTGATGGCTGCTTCCGCATATCTTGGAAAATCTGAGTATAGCATCTTCCCAAGGGGTGAGATACAGGCGAGTGTGGGACGCTCCTAGTCTATATAAAACTGCTTTAAACTAGCAACCAACTACTCACCAACCTCTTATTTACTATTTTTACTTCATTTGAGACATTCATGATTGATTGATTCAGTAACATCTGGTGCATGAATTTCCACCTTCCCTCAGAGCAGTCTTGCAAATGTAGGACTTCCGGTGTTTCTTCAAACTTTGCTGATGACAGAAGAGATGCACTGGATCTGGAATCTCCGCCTTTGTCCAAGCCATGCCTTTGTGCTTTGCCACTCTTTTCCTATGTCTCCGGAGGGAATCTGAGAGAGGTATGTCTATAGTTAGACCTGGGCTCCTCAGGTGATGTCGCTCTTGTTCTCATTTTGATCCAAGGGTCACACGTTTCAGTTGATAGTGACAGCAGAATCACGATAAGCATGTGGTAAAATGCAGGTTCCAGGGTCCTGACACTAGAGGTCCTGATTCAGTTAGAGTTGGACCAAGAGCTGCATGTTTAACGAGCATCTGGTCCCGCCCCCATGGTTCTTACACAGGTGGTCTTCAAGGCCACACCCGAGGGTACCTTGGCTCAGACAGGGGAGCTCTTTGTTTTCTGAGAATACCAAAGAGTGTCAGTGAATAGATGTGGATTTGCAACCAAGAAGGGGGAAGAGTAGCCAGGTTCCTTTCACCTGATAATGCAGGAGCTTCCAAGAACAGATAGTTAAAGGTATTTCAGAGATACATACTCCCTGACATCAGCAATAACATCTTTTTCTCAATTTATGTTTTTAGGAACAGCAGAAGCTCTGCAGTCTGTTACATAGGAAATAGAGATGGAAAGGAGGAACGTGGTTCAGGAGTCTGAGGAGACCAGGACTCGCTGACTTAACATGCCCAGTCACAAGTTTTGGTGCCTTCTGATGATTTTATATTGTATTTTACACTATTTCCTTAAAAAACAACAACAACAACAACAAACCACTAAGTAGTTTCAGGGAACATAGATTGCCCTCTGCTGGCCAAAAACAATTTAATTAGTTAGAAATCTAACAAATTTACTTAATGGTTTTATAAACATCCAGAGCATAAGATGTCCCTTTTCCTGCATGCCATGCTACTTAAACTATTGGTCCTTGAACCGCTTAGTCATTTTTAGCAGGTCTAATTGTCATATTGACATCTAGTCAAGTAATACCTGCTCTTCAGGAAGAGGGTCGGTCAAGCCCCTGCTTTTCTAACAAAGAAACCATGATTTTTCATCAGCATAGTTAGTTAAGATGAAGTGACTCGCAGCTTCCAATGGCTTCATGTTTGTAGTATAAGAATAATCCAAACTTGAAACTGCCTGATGCTTTGTAGCTAGCACTGTGGTCTCACCTCAGCTTTCTGAAACTAAACTGAAAAAGACATTCTGGGTCATAGTATTTCACCTTGGATAGCAACCTAACTGTAATCTCCAGAGATGGCAATACAAGTTAGGGTATCAATGATATTCTTAGAAGAAATAGTATCAAAGTCAACTTTATTGAGGTATAATTTACATATAAATTTACTTACCTAAAATGTACAGTGTAGTGATTTTCTGTTAAGTCATAGACTCATGCAACCATCTCTAAATTCCAATTTTGAAACATTCTCATCACCTTGGAATAATCTTTGCCCATGCACAGCTAATTTGTGCTTGTACCCCATACCCCATCTCTTGACAACCACTAATATGTGAATAATATGTAGTTTTTTAAAAGATATATTTATTTATTTGAAAGGCAGAGTGACGGAGGTGGAGAGAGAGAGAGATTCATGACTGGCAGGAATCCAAGTACTTCAGCTATCATCTACTGCCTCCCACGTGCATTAGCAGGAAATTATATTGGAAGTGGAGGTGAGACTTGATCCCAAGTACTCTGATAAGTAATGCAAGTGTTCCAAGCAGCAACTTAACCTGCAGCATAGTGCACCCCCCCCCATAATGTTCTAAAGTACAAGAAGTGAGACAATCTAGTTAAATGGAAAAAAAGGTTTTATTATCAAATAGTTCTGGTATGATTAGCTACCATCCCATGTAATGTGCTTAGCTCCATAAATCCCCCTTATCCACTATGCAAGATAGCTCCATCATCTCTACCCTATTTACTGCAGGTTGTTATCATGTCCAAGTTTCAAGGAGCTATCCCAGAAGCACATTAAGACTGGCTACAAGAGTGAATGCTGAAAAACAGGTGAGACACCCCATGCCCTTGAGTCTTCCCACTTCGGCTTTGTATTCCCTACAACGCATCCCCAGTGCCCCACTCTCAGCGCCGCTCTCAGGTATCTTCCTGTAGCTCCTACCAGTATGCCGTAGACCACTGTTCCTTCAATGGATAGGTCCTTTCTCCCAGAGCAGGGATTATATTCCCCTCTTCCTGGTGTACTGAACTGTAATACTTGATCAGCCTACAGGCAGCAGGAGCAGAGCTTGCAAAGCACCAGACTCAGGATTTCTAACAAGGGAGGGAAAGATTGCCTCTGATAGGATTATTCAAGCCTAGACCTAGACAACCCCATCACAGCTTTCTGGACCTCACTTCTCCTGGCTTGGCTATAGAGGAACTGCTGAGACTGTGCCTTCCATTTTCTTCATAGCCATGCCTCTTGGAGAGGTTCTGAACTGATTCCTACAGTCTACCCTGTACTGCATGGAATGAGGCCTCCTAAGAGCTTCGTGAGGATCTCTGTTTTTTCACTTTATAGTTGCCTGACACATAGCCATAATTTAGTTTTTCAAGGCCCTCAAGATAGCTATCAAAGCCAATCAATCCCACAGTTCTTATAACAGCCATTGTCCTGTACTATTCAAGTCCCATGTTTAACTCTTTACCTTCCTCTTGTACCCAAACCTGAGCCTCACAGGTAGAAGTCATTAATTGTGGTGCTGTGTCCTTCAAAGAAATATTTGCCATCTGGCTGGCGGGTAATATGTTCCAATATTCCATTTGCTTTATAGGGCCATTTCTGATCCTAACTTTTGAGGCCAGGAGCCAGGAGCTTCATCCAGGTCTCCCATGTGGGTGCAGAAGCCCAAGCCCTTGGGCCATCTTTTGCTGCTTTTATCAGGCCATTAGCAGGAAGCTGGATTGGAAGTGGAGCAGCTGGGACATGAACCGGCACCCATATGGGATGACAGTGTGGTAGGTGGTGGCTTTAACAGCTGTACCACAGTGCCGGCCCTGGTAAAATGGTTTTAAAGTAATGCACACTGTACACTATACCACACACCATGCAGCTTCTGCTCAGTCCATTTCTGCCCTTCTCCCTCCAGGTTTTGCAACTCTTGTTATATATAGGGATAATTACCTGTCACATCAGGGGAAGCTCCTTACTTGGAGGAAGGGTATTCTTGCTGGCATTTCCTGAGCCCCTGAGCAGGCTCACTAAGCATTCCCCTGCACCCAATTTGGCTCCTTTGGACAGGTCTTCCATGTTTTTGACTTTGACGATTATAGCTGTCTCCTAGCTTTGCTCAAAATAGCATTACTCCTATCAACTTTGTTTCTATCCTGTTTTGTATGACCTCCTGGAGGAAAACTGGGGCATTTCCATCTCATGTAGCCATGTGTATGCATGGATGGTGATGCATCATAGAATTCCTACTCAGATTCTTTTTGTCATGAGATGGAGGTGTCATCTCCATGGGTGAAGAGAAGTGAGAAGCTTTCACCATCTTCTGTGTTGCTATACAAACACTGTTCAGACACTGACATTGCTCATCTAGCTCCCAGCTGAAGCCATGATGTTTCAGTTGTCTTCAAGGTCTTGACCCCTGAGCTGGCACAACTCATTTGGTGATACTGGAATATAGAGAGGTTCTGTCTACACACAAGGCTGAGCCTCTGTGGTGGCCACTTGGTGAGTATTTCCTGGAGAGGGGAGTATATGGTTCAACCCACTTCTTCCTCAGGGTAGAAACCATACACATAGTCATCTCTAAATGGCAACTCTTTTACCTCACCTGTGGCGAGTATATCTTTCTGTCCTAGGAAAGGATTCAAATGCTTCAAGTATTTTACTTAAAAATCTATAGACAATAGTCTCTTAATCCAATTTGCTTTGAGTGTCCAGCCTAAAAGTCTCACTCTGTTAATTCTATCTGCTTCACCAAAGGAGGGGTTTTCCAAAGCCTTTCTTAGGTACTTGACATATGTTATTTAATTTCATCCATACCACAAACCCAAGCGAAAGGTGTTGTCAACCTTGCATGTGAAGGAACTGCAGCTCAGAATTCAAGACCAAATTCTCCTGATTCCAAAGCCTCTGCTTTTCTCGCAACATTGCACACAGCATTTCAAATAATTCATATTTTATGGATGAGGGACACATGTCCCCAAATTCAAAACACATGACTGCCCCTTGTCCCCAGCATTTACTAACCCTGTTATGTTTTGAAGATTATTTAAGCTTTCTTTGCCTCAGTTTCTTTATTTATCAAATGGGGATTTAATAGCACTGGCCGAATTGTTATAGATTATTGAGGATTAAATGAGTTATTTTATGTGAAATGTTTAAAATAGTTAAAGACACAGAGTAAGCATGCCACATGATTTAATCAAACCAAGCCAAGGCTCATGGATTCAGGCATTAGAATTTGTTCTTCTGACTCCTGCCTCAGAGTCTTCGTCTGTAAAACATTTCTTAAGTGGTAATTTAAATCAATGGGAAAATGGGTGCATTTAAAAAATACTATTTATGCACTTCTTCTCAACAAATATAGCATTAAACCATGACAATTTGTGGCTTGGTTATTTGGAGACTGTATGCAGTATAGAATAATACAAAATCACTCAGTAAGAAACCATTTATTCTTCATGCTAGGGAGAAAGCAGGAGCTATATGATTGAAGGCAATGAGATTTTAAAGAATGGTGGTGGCAAACTGGGGAAACCAAATAAATGGACAAACTGGACTAGCCATTGCCTGTGAGGGTCTTGAATGGAAACAGTTAATCCCTGTCCTACACATTGTTCAGTGAAAATCTTGGTGGCAAATGACAGTAACATAACACACACTAAAGCATAAATAAGGAATGACTTGGCACATGTAATTGGTAAGCTTAATGATGGGGCTTACTTTGGGTGACTAGATCTCATGGCATAAGCCATGTCCCTGGAGTTTATTGTCCTCATTTAAAACAAAGAGTTTCACAGCTCTGCATATTTCACCTGCTCTTAATGTGCTTGTTAAAGTGTCTCCTGCCACAGACAACTCTTTGCACATCATGGGCAAGATGATTGCTGACAGATGTATGTCTTTACCCTTACAGAAAGAGGTGCCCTTTCTCTCTCATATCCAAATTTAATGGAAGAACTCTGGTTGGCCTGTCAAGGATCTGTGTCTATCCTTGGACCAGTCACTATGGTCCTTTCACTGTGATTAGGTGCGTATGGCCCCTTGATGGTCTTGGCATTGCACATTGCCATTCCTTATGGAGGAGGAGGGGCAAGGCTTTCATTTGGAAGGGAAGTAGCTCCCTAATTGAAAGGAGAATGCTGGACAAACAAAAATCAATCTATGTCCACCCTGCCCCTTGTATCCAATTAAGCTCTCAGTTTTTCTCTTCCTCTTTCTCCTCCAATCTGAGTCCTAATTGGTTTTTGGCTCTTGATTTTATTTATAATATCTTCTTCCCTTTGATTTGATGTTTATATTTGATCTCCCTGCATCTTGACTCTTGGGTGCATGTTAAGGATTGTGGCTCGGATGTGCTCTACCGTTCTTTATTCTTGGACAACTACTACTTCGAATCAGTCCCTTATGACCAGCACTTCTAGCACAAGTGACATCTTTCCAATCCCCTTGATCTTCCCACGACCAGAAATCTTGTGTAAAATCAGTGCTGTAGCATATTTAGATCAAACAGGGCTGATAATATGTAAGTAATAAGGCTTCAGTTTATGTAAATGTACTGAAGGACATGAGGGATGGGATCTCAAGAACATTGGGGCAGGAGGAAGGATCTGAGGACTAATAATGTGTCAGAGTAAGAGCATTGCTATAGCTCAGGTCGTGGGAAAACTGTGACTTTGAGTTTGAAGGGGGTCAGGACAATTCTGGGGTCAGTAAAAAAGCATGAAGGAATCTGGAGTTTCCTTTTAATTTGAAGGAGGGTTGGTATGTCACTGAAGACAATCTATCAGTTTCCTCTCCTTTTTTTAATTTATTGCAATTTATTCAGGATATAAGCACAGCCTGAATGTTCATTCAATGGTGTTTCACACTATCCTCTTTGTCTCCAGTAATTTGGTACACAGAACTAGAGAAGTGCTTGGGTTTTTAGCAAGGCTATCTTTTGTTGTGTTTGTCCACAAGAATTTTAATTTTTGATGATTTAACTTTTTGTGACTTTGACAGCCATTGATTCCTTAGGTAAATTAATTCTTGAGGAGTTGTAAAGTTAATATTCTAATCTCATCATTCCTTCATTTTTACTAGAATATTTCTGTGATGAGAAACTGCTTTTTATCTGCTGCTTGTTTCTCTGGTGTATAATCATTATAGAATAGGCAGTGTAAAATTTGTGGCTTTTTTCCCCTTCTATTTTCCCGTTTTCAAAATAGTGAGTTAATTCACCTTTGGTGGTGGCCAAATGATTATCATGAATCATTATGAGTGTGTGGATGTAAAGTTACTAAGATGTAGCAACCTACTAGAGTCATCCTTACTGATACTCAAACTACCCCTATGTTGGCCAGTGGGAGTGCATTCAAGTTGAATTCTGAATATTTTTGATACAACCTTAATTGTCTCTCCTGGCTTTCTTGCTTTCTGATGAGACTTACGTGGTAGGGTTCTTGCCCCAGATTCAGAGCTGACCATTTCCTGATTCCTTTGAACAGGATGTAAAGTCTCAGGAGCATAGCCTAAGTGTTTAGAGGATTATTTTATTTTTTGAATGAACAAGAATGCTATGTTATTCAGTAACAGCATATATAAGTAATACGCAAGCTCTGACTCTACTAATTCCATTATCAAGACCTAATAGATTGTCAGGAATTTTGCAGGGAATGTTTGACAGTATGGGTTTTCTTAAATACATCTGTGGAATGCCACCCCAATTATTTTTGGAAGTCCTTTTGAGCTTCTCAGAGATACAGGCTGTTATCCTCCTGCAGAGCTGAAGCTGAGGTCTGATGAGAGGCCTGTGGGACTGCTGATTATGTGAGAGATGCTAAATGAACACAGCAATCAAGCCATGCTTTCAAATGTAAGCCTAAAATTGAAGTCACTAGGCCAGATGCTTCAAATTTCAAGGATTGATTTGTGTGAGCAAGCTGTTTCTCACATGGGCAGCCCTATGTAATAGGTCTCAGGAGGACTAGCAGCAAGGATTTATTTATTTAACAATAGTTAAACATTCGCTCAAGCAATGTGGGATGCCAGCTGGTGGGAAAACTATCACATAGGCTAAAAAGACTGCGTCATCCAATCTGCCTTGTCTGTGTAGGTGAGCTGTACAGAAAGCTAAATTTTAATCTTGCTGTGCTTAATCTGAGTTCAGCTGGTTGGTAGTGGCCATGTTCAGCTTCACTGTGCTCTGATAGCCCTGATGCAATTATTTCTACCAGGAGGTCCTTCCTGCCGGGAGGTCTGGAATGCACCTTCCACTAGACAGGCTCCCCTTCACTGGACATTGTTGGAGACTGTTCAAATTGTGTGAAAAGCAAGACTCCTCTTCGGAAATAAGTTAATGCCACTACCTCTTCTTTCTCTTAAAATATGGTATTTCATGTGTTTTAGGATGCAGGCCCAAGAATCTTTTTTTTTTTATTAAACTTTTATTTAATGAATATAAATTTCCAAAGTATAGCTTATGGGTTACAATGGCTTCCCCCTCCCAAAACTTCCCTCCCACCCACAACCCTCCCCTTTCCCGCTCCCTCTCCCCTTCCAATCACATCATGATTCATTTTCAATTCTCTTTATATACAAAAGATCAGTTTAGTATATATTAGGTAACGATTTCAACAGTTTGCCCCCATATAGCAACACAAAGTGAAAAAAAATACTGTTGGAGTACTAGTTATAGCTTTAAATAAGAGTGTACAGCACATTAAAGACAGAGATCCTACATAATATTTTTTTAAAAAAAATTAATTTTCTATGCCATTTCCAATTTAACACCAGGTTTTTTTTTCATTTCCAATTATCTTTATATACAGAAGATCGATTCAGTATATAATTAGTAAAGATCTCATCAGTTTGTACCCACGCAGAAACACAAAGTGTAAAAATACTGTTTCAGTACTAGTTACAGCATCACTGCACATTAATCTTTTAGCTGGGGAAATTCTAGACCTTGCTCTCTGTGTTTTTTAAAAATACATAAATACTTTGGAACTTAAAAAAATTATTTATTTATTTGAAAGCAGAGTGATGGGGCAAAGAGGGAGAGATAGGGAGAGATGTTCCATCTTCTTGTTCATTCCTCAAATGGCCTCAAGAGCTGGGAGTGAGCCAGGATAAAGCCGGGCCTTCCAATGGACAGCAGGGTCCCAAGTACTTGAGCCATCATACACTTCCTTACTGCAATAGCAGGGAGCAGGATGGGAGGAAGAACAGGTGAGACTCAAACTGGTACTCCGGTATGGGAGCAGTTTAATCCATGGGACTGTAACACCAACCCCTTTGGGTGATCCTTGTCCACGTATCTGAAGAGGGTCATTGGCCTTGATTTCCAACATTGATTCACTTCCTTCTAGCTAGTGAAGTCTTCAGAAGGAACATCTGGACTCATGGAACTGACTACAGAGTGTTCCGCATGTTACAGTGCATGCTTGGGGCTGTTACCAGATAAGCTAAAGGATGTTGAGGGATGGTGGTCAAGTCCTGAGATAATGTAGGTTTATACTGTCCTGCAGCTATCATTAGAAGCATGCAAAGCTTTCTTTGTGCTGTACCACCTGTTGAGTGGTAGCACGGGAGGGCTTATCCCTCTGATCCCTGATATTTTCCTTGAGATTGTTTCCATGACTTTATCAGTGGGGGGCACAAGGCTGTGTTTCATCTTTACCCCAGCTTCTTTCACCTCCTCTGTGGAAGAGAAGCTTATTTGGACCAAACGTGACATAGACCACCATCTGTAGGAGTGGAATGGTTTTCTACATATTAAGAGGAAGCTAGAGGTAGAGGGGGGAATTCTGATCATGAGGGGGATTCAGTAGCAGTACCCTAGGGGATGCTGGGCCTTCTAAATCCGATGATGTTCATTCCCCAGGCCTGCAGGCTCCCAGGCTCCCCCAAGCAGATTGGGCCCTTGAAAGGTGAGTATACCCATGGTAACCACTGTGGTTAACCAGATGTTTTGATGCTGTGCCAAGACCCTTGTTTGCATTATTCCTGGAATAGAGAAGAGACCCAGTAATTAACTTGCAAATGAGTTTTCCACCAAGGTGTTGGATTTAAGTAGCTTTAGAAGGAACTATGATCTGAATTTTTTTTTGCAAGGTTCATGCCTACACCATTGCTTGAAACCTCAGGGATTTTACCTCATCAGGTACAACCTGACTCACGCTCTTGTCTGCTCCTTTGCCCTTGGAGCCACGTTATTCTCTTTGCTTTCATACTTTGCTGTTTTGTAGTCTCATGTGACTCTTTTCCTGTCTGTCCCTGACCCTCTGCTCTTGTCTGCCTTTCTATACAGGTGCTCCAGATAGAGTAACTACATCTACTTTCAGGACTTCAGTTACCATGGACATGTTGATAATGTTGGAAGTCTCTAAGTACAGATTTTCTGAGTTCCATATATAAAATTCAGCCTCCCACTAGAAATCTCCACTTGCATCCTCAAATCCAGTGTGTCCCACACAGAAAACATAATTTCTATTCCATCTTTGTTCCTTTCTCTAAATTCTACACATCAAGAGGGGAATTCATTAACCTACCTCATCATCCAAACTTCAAACTTACAATTCATTCTTGTCTCTTCGTCTCATCTTCTAGTTCCCTTAGGAACAACCAAGTCCTGTACATTTTACTTATCAACTTTTTTTTTCTTTTTATCTTATGTTTCATTCTGGGAGTTCAGAGGTCAGGCCTCAATCTCTGTCCCCTTCTCTGTATCCCTACTTCCTCTATTGTGTATCCTACTTGTTTTCTTCTGGTTTTGCCCTCCAGTTTTTCCTTGGCTTGATCAGAGGGATCTTTCTAAAATGCAGATTTCATTGTGTTACAGCATTTCTTAAAAGCCTTCTACTGGTTGCTTGTGCCTTAGACTGTGAACATATCAATAAGTATTTTTAGGGCTACAGATAGGTAAATACCTAACTAGGAGTCCCTCAGACTCCTCATGTTCTCTCATAAAGAGAAGTCAAAGGATAGGTAGTTTCAAGGGTTTTTGTTTTTTTTTTTTTTACACACTCTATTGGACATGGCCATCCTCATAATTTTTTTTATATTTTTACTTGGAGTCACCAGATGGCTGCAGTAGTGTCAAGGATTACAACTTCAACAAGAAGATTGAAAGTGATGGCCAGCACCACACCCAGGGTTCTAGTCCCGGTTGGGGCACCGGATTCTGTCCCAGTTGCTCCTCTTCCAGTCCAGCTCTCTGCTGTGGCCCGGGAATGCAGTGGAGGATGGCCCAAGTGCTTGGGTCCTGCACCTGCATGGGAGACCAGGAGGAAGCACCTGGCTCCTGGCTTCAGAACAGCGCAGCGCACCGGCTGTAGCAACCATTTGGGGAGTGAACCAACAGAAGGAAGACCTTCCACTCTCTCTCTCTCTCTCTCTCTCTCTCTCACTCTGCCTGTCAAAAAAAAAAAAAAAAAGTGGTAGGCTCCATTTGTGAGTGCCTTTTTTTAATCAGGAAAGAAATTATATTTCAGCTACCCCTCAAACAAATGTCTCTGTGCATCTCATTGACCAGGATTAGGTAACATGGCCAGGAAAATCAGTGTTTGGTACTTTTGACTACAGAGGAAAGAAGATAAGCAAGGAGGACAAGCCAGGGCATGAGTGGGTGGGCAACCAGAAATAATTGTCACAATTTCGGCTCCTGGAGTCCCTTAACACGTTCTTGCTCAATCTGATGCCTCTGCATCTGAGGATTCATCACTGGAAATACAACTCCCCATGGGCTTACAACTCACTTCACTTGGCCAACTCCTACTCCCCTTTCAAACCTAATTTTAAAGTTAATTTTAAACTTTTGAGTTACTTAATCAAAAGACTGAAATCATGCACTATCTCTTTAAAATTAGACTTTAAATTAGCTCAGGCATCACCCCACACCCCTACAAGCCAGAGTAAATGTCTCGTGCATCATTCATCCTAGTCTATTGTGTTTCCACATTTTTGTTCCTCGTACTAATATTCAAACCCCTTGGAAACTGAAGCTGAGTCTTTTCCCCTATTATAGCCACATTTAATTTTATTTTAAAGGACTGAAATGTTTTTATATCATTTCTGTACTGGATTTGAATATAAAGCTGTTTCCTGTTGGTGACTTTTCACTGTGATTTTGTTAACTACCAATGACCAGTAGAGGGCACTCTGGCCTTTAGTTACAGTGCTTTTAGTGGCAGTTTAATTCCTGCAGCATTATACCTGCTTTTATTTTTATTTAAGAAAAATGCTGACTTTTGAGTTACTTAATCAAAAGACTGAAATCATGTGCTAGCTCTTTAAAATTAGACTTTGCATAATGCATCCATGGAATATATTGAGATCATTCAGAGTTATGGATTACCTTCACTCAGCCTTCTGAAGTTTATTGCTAAAGTGAAGCACACTTCACATTCCCCTCCTTAGGCAGAGTGGGTGCAGCTGTTGAGTTCCTGGGAGTAACTGAAATATTTGCAGAACATAATCTGGTACCTTGAAAATTAACTAGTTTGTCACTTGTTTGATTTCCTCACTTTGTGGGTAATCAGTTGGCCCAGGTTAGCCTAGGATTCTGTGAGGCCAAAGGTGAGTGCTATTTCACAGCTTGGGGGGGATGAGTCTTGATTAGGAAATGAGGATAGTGTGTCAGTCACCCAGTCTTTGATGCATTGAATAAATATGAGAACCCGCTATGTCCCGATTGTTGTTTGAGGAACTGGGAAGCAGTGGTTGAAGACAGAGTCCTGGCCAGTGTTATGGCTCACTAGGTTAATCCTCCACCTGCGGCACCGGCACCCCAGGTTCTAGTCCTGGTTGGGGCACCAGATTCTGTCCAGGTTACTCCTCTTCCAGTCCAGCTCTCTGCTGTGGCTCTGGAGTGCAGTGGAGGATGGCCCAAGTCCTTGGGCCCTGCACCTGCATGGGAGACCAGGAGGAAGCACCTGGCTCCTGGCTTCAGATTGGTGCAGAGTACTGGCCGTAGTGGCCACTTGGGGGGTGAACCAACGGAAAAAGGAAGACCTTTCTCCCTGTCTCTCTCTCTCTCTGTCTCTCTCTCTCACTGTCTACTCTGCCTGTCAACAACAACAACAACAACAAGATAGTCTTTAACTTCATGGAGCATACACTCCAGAGAGTGAGAGAGGACAATTGGATAAGCAAATGTGTAATAGAATATCAGGAAAACTGCTATGGGGTAGAACATAAAATACAGCAAAGGAATGAGGAGGGAGGGTGCTCTTCATGGTGTGTGCTACAGAGGCTTCAGCAAGTACAAAACCCCAGAGTAGGAAAGCACCTGACATATTTCAGGGTTATCAAGAGGCCATAGGATCTGGAGCAGAACAGTGGGGTGAGAGGGGTGGAGGCAAAATTAGAGAAGTAGTAGGGGTGAATAAGGTGGGCCTAGAAGGTTCTGGTAGAGCGAGAGTTCTAGCTCAGTGTGGGAAGCCACAGGAGGACTTGGGCAGGGATCAGACTTATTAGAAAAGCCTGGGTGGCTGGAGAGGGGTGCTTTTCAGTGGAAGCAGAGAGGCAAACCAGGCGGCAATTCAGAGTCCAGGCAAGAGGAGCAGGGGTGGGACCATGGTGGCAGGTCCCAGATAGTGGCCAATATTGAGCTGCATTCAAAAGATTTTAAGAGTAGAGTTACCAGGATTTGCAATGGATGGATTATATGAAAGGCATGAGAGAAACAGTTGCCAAATCAAAGTCCTGGTTTTGTTCTTTCTTTATTGAAAGTGCAATTTAAGCAGAGGCCAAAGTAGTCATCTTTCTTAAACTTTTGCTGCCATAATGCCAAATACCCCTAGTACAAAACAACTGGTTATCCTGTTCTTAGCAGTGAGGATTTCTGATATCAGATGACTAGGCTGTACAGTAGAGGAATCTCCCTTGCTCTGTGATTGATAGCAGCCCATGAGTCATGTTTAGATGATCTGTGAAACTTAACACAAGACCTGGGAACCTACCCTCACTCTTAGTGTCCTCCTTTTTTATGCTGTTTTATTTGGAAGCATTTCATTTTGGTAACTAAAGCAAGCTACCTTTTAATGTCAAGTCCTCTAACCCAAAAAGCATGGTCTATCACCTGCGAGAAAGTGCCATGAATCCTCAATGTGGCATTTGTTATTTCTTAGGGCAGGCTTGCAAAACTACTTGGGTCTGGCCTAACTATAATACTTTTGGGTACTTTGCCTGTAAGTCAGTGGACTACTACCAACTTGCACTTGCAAAGCATAGCAAGACAGCATCCTCAGGTATGGAATGCAGCTAGTAGATATAGAGGACAAAATCTAGACACTTCTATTTTTATTAAGATTTTTTATTGAAAAACAGTGTTAGATACCTTCCATCTGCTGGCTCACTCTGCAAATGTCCACAATAATCACAGTGAAGCCAAGAGATTCACCCTAGTCTCCCATAGGAGTGGCAGATGCCCAAACAGTGGAACTATCTTCCACTGCTTTCCTAGGCACATTAACAGGGAGCTGGATTTAAAGTGGAGCAGCCAGGAGTTGAACTGGTGCTCTTGTGGGATGCTGACATTGCAGGCAGCAGCTTAATCTGCTGAGCCTCAATGCCAGCCCCCTGTCACTTCTTTTATTAAAAAACAACTGGGAGTTCATAGAAATAAATCTCATTAAAAATTATACCCAATAACTTGGAAACAGCATTTGCATAGTAATTCATAATGAAAAACACTGTCTTTTCAGTGTTTCCTGAGACTCATTTTCTCTGCTTACATCTCCCGCATTCCACAAGAACCTCCTAATTGCATTCCCCACCCCATACTTCCCTCCCACTCAGTGCTTCCTTTCTTCACTACCACTCCTACAGTGATCTTTCTAAATCACAGGTTGATCACATTACTCCCACCTCAAAATTTTTGTCCTCATTGTCTACAGAATATAACCTGAACTTTAGTATCCTTCATAGTTTGAGTTTGGATTCAATGTACAATTTACATTTTTTTTTACCTATCCTATCAGTATTGTGTTCTATTGGCACTGCACACACTATTTAGTTTCTTTACTATAGATGTACATTCAATAATCTCTTAATGGAATCTTTTGTTTCCCCTATTTATAGAATCATATCATCTGTCACCAGGGATAATTTGACTTTCCACTTTTCCCATTTGTATCCCTTTTATTTATTTTTCTTGCCTAATGACTCTGGCCATAACTTCCAGAACTATATTGAATGGTGAGAGTGGGCATCTTTGTTTGGTTCTGGATCTTAGTGGAAATGTTTCTAGCATTCCCCTATTTAATATGATGCTAGATGTGGGTTTGTCATATATTGCCTTGATTGTTTTGAGATATGTTCCTTAAAACCCAGTTTTCTTAAGGTTTTTTTTTTTATCGTGAAAGCATGTTGTGTTTTATCAGATGCTTTCTTTACTTCTATTGAGATCATCATGTGGTTTTTATTATTTGTTAATGTGATATATCGCATTTATAGATTTGTGTATGTTGAAACATCCTTGTATACCAGGGATAAATCTCACTTGGTCCTGGTGAATGATCTTTCTGATGTGCTGGTGGATTTGATTAGCTAGTATTATCTTCAGGATTTTTGAATCTAGGTTTATCAGGTATGTTGGTCTATAGTTCTCTTTCTTTGTTATATCTTTTTCTGGTTTTGGAATTAAGGTGATGTCGGTCTCATAGAAAGACTTTGGGAAGATTTCCTCCCTTTTAATTGTTTTGAATAGTTTAAGAATTGGGATTAGTTCTTTAAACATTTGGTAGAATTTGGCAGGGAAGCCATCTGGTCCTGGGCTTTTCTTTGTTGGGAGGGTCTTTGTTAGTGATTCCATCTCCATCTTGGTGATTTGTCTATTTTGACTTTCTATGTCTTCAAGACTCAATTTTGGTAGATTGCATGTGTCCAGAAATCTATCCATTTCTTGGAACTTAGAGTTGAAGGATATAAAATCAACACTTGGAGATCAAGAGCCTTTCTATACACAAACAATGTCATGGTGGAGAAAGAACTTGTAAGATCAATCACATTCTCAATAGCTAAAAAAAAAAATCCCTGTAAATAAATACCTTGGGATAAATTTAACCAAGGATTTGGAAAATCTTTACAATAAAAATTACAAAAGCATTAAGGAAAGAAATAGAAGATGATACCCCCAAAAATGGGAAAATCTTCCATGTTCATGGATTGGGAGAATTAATACCATCAAAATGTCCATGCTACCCAATGCAGTTTACAGATTCACTGTAACATTCTTTTCAATTCTGTATAAATCGACCCCAAAATTCGTATGGAATCACAAGAGACTCCGAATAGCTAAAGCAATTCTAAACAATAAAAATAAATCTGGAGGCATCACAATACCTGATTTCAAGACATGTTACAGGGCAGTTATGATCAAAACAGTTGGAACTGATTAGAGACTCCAGAAATTAATCCATGTGTCTACAACCAACTAATCTTTGACAAATGAGTTACAGTCACTCCATGATGAAAGGATGGTCTCGTTAACAAATGATGTTGAGAGAATTGGATCTCTGCATGCAGAAGTATGAAATAAAACACCTACCATACATACTGTACAAAAACCACCTCACAATGGACCAGGGATCTAAATCTAAGACCAAAAAACATCAAATTACTGAGGAAACCTTAGGGAAAACAGTGTGAAATGTTGGCTTAGACAAAGACTTCTTGGATAAGACTTCAGCACATGCAATAAAGGCAAAAATAGACAAATGGAATTACCTCAAGCTAAAACGCTTCTTAACAACAAAGGAAACATTTAAGAAAGTAAAGAGGCAATGAACAGAATGGAACATCATTAGCCATCAGGAAAATGCAGATAAAAAACTACAATGTGATTTCACCTCACCCCAGTTAAAATGGCTATTATCCAAAAATCAAAAAAATAACAAATGTTGGTGTCAATGTGGGGGAAAAGGTACCCTAATGCACTGTTGGTGGCAATGTAAACTAGTATGATCATTATGGAAGAATGCAAGACAGTATGGAGATTCCTTTGAAATCTGAAAATAGATCTACCATATGATCCAACCATTTCACTCCTGAAAATTTACCCATAGGAAATTAAATCAGCATATGAAATAGTTATGTGTACCCCCATGTTTATAGTAGCTCAACTCACAATAGCTAAGATATGGAACCAACTCAGATGTCTATCAACTGATAACTGGATAAAGAAACAGTGGGAAATATTCACAATGGAATATTACTCACATGTGAAAAAGAATGAGGTCCTGCATTCATAACTAAATGCATGCAACATGAGACCATTATGCTTAGTGAAATAAGCCAGTCCACAAAAAGACATGTCATATTTTCCCTGATTTATGATAACTACTATACAGTGTACAAAAATGTAATGTACATGTGTGAAATTGACATTATGAGATTTGAGTATTGTTCATAGCCCATGTCTATACTCTTGAGAAACAATGTTTTTTCTACTTCCTGATTGTTGAATTTTTTATTTAGTCGAGTGTTAAGCTTGTGATTATAAAGAAAATTGAGTTTGTTATTGTAAAAATTAAATGAGAAACAAGAAAAGGAAGAATGGTGGAAGGGAGGATATGGTGGGAAGTATCATTATGCTCTTAATACTGTATAAGTGAAATACATGAAGTTTGTTCCCTTTTTATAAATAAAAAATTTTAAAATGTATATTCAAGCCTTTACATTTGTTTGTGCTGTTCCCTTTGCCTGGAATGCACTTTCTTTTTTGTTGTGAAACACTTTACCCCACAGTGCTTTGCTCAACACATCTCCTCTGAAATCTTACACCCACTCCAAGATCAGTCTTCTCCGTGCTGCCTTAGCAAGCTTTAAAGCTGCAGGTATCTCTATCACACTGCACAAGCTACCACCAAAGCCAATTGTTTATGTTAAGGAGTTTCTATGTGCCAGGGTCTCCTATGGGCTTCTCCTGTTTACTACAGATACATGTCATCTTACCAGACTTTTTGAGCAACAAGTTTTGTTTTTATTCTCTAATTTTTCAGGGCTTAGTAATGTGCCCAAGGTGTGTTTATGCCCATTGAATTGCCTATTGAAGCAAAGGCTTTGTTTTTGACTTTGTTGGTTCTCAATCACCTCTTGATGATCGTTAAAGTTCTCCTGAGTTTCTATAAGAATTAAGAGATGATGGGAGGGCAAAGCCCCTTTTTGCTGGAATAAAATTTGGAGAGTGTTTCACTTTATAAACAGACATGCCTCAATTAACCACAGAAGTATACCAAATCACCCCTGTCTTCTATAAAGAGAATTTCTGATTTTCTGGCATTGATTGTAGATTTAAAGTGTTTTGGATGAATAGAGGAAATCTAATGAAATTACCCAATGTCTTATAAAGTTCCATTCACATTTGGGCTAAATAAATAACTCAGTTTCCCCTTCTCCTTTGTACAATTTAAAATACTATAGGAGCTCTGGTATTAAAAATACAGAGCAGAAAAATATGAGGGGAAAAATTACCAGATAAAGGAGCAGCATGCTACACAGGGCTAGGAAGAAAAGTGCAGAGAAGAGGGTAGGAGGTACATGGTTGGCATAGAAGAGAAGAGGAAACCACCTGGGAAGCCCCACAGGAGGAGAAACGGCTAGAAACTGTGTGGTGAGTGCTAATGTGCACACAGAGGACCACAGCTGTGGACAGCCTGAGCTGGCAGCATTATTGAGACTGTAGAGGGAGGTTGGCCTGCACCAATTATGGAGAGAGAACCAGAGAGAGCATGATGTGGTTCCAGGCTGGAGCCCAGTCACTTGGGGTCCTAGTGGAAGTGGAGGGGGATGGCTGATTCAAACCAATCTCTCCAAAACAAAATCTTCAACCCAGCTCATAGAGAGGGAAGGTCCATTTTAAATCAGTGCTACAACTCGGAAGACTGCGGGTGTGTACCTAACAGATCACAGAGACAGGGAACCTGAACCCAGCACTGCCAGCAGCAGCAGCAGGCATGCATTAGACCAGGGACTCTAGTGTGCATGCGTAATCCAGAGCTACCAATGGAGGGAACAGCCCACAGCACCCACTGCCTCAGAGCTCAGTGGGAAGGTGGTCAACTACAAGAGACAGAGAGAGCAGTGCCTGCACCAACAGTGCCCTCTGGTCTCGGTGTCTGTGGGAGCTCTATATGCTAAAAGCCTGGGACCTTCTGTAACTGGCTTTGGAGTTCCACCATGTCCAACAAGGGCATTACCCTGGAAACTAGCCCCACCCTAGATCATTAAGCAGAGCCCCCGGGCCACATCCACCACACATCTCCTTGTATTTACTGAAAGGGCAGACACACCATGAAGCCACAAAAGTATAACCCCAAAGACAAAAACCAACAGAAGAAAAAATTAAAATCAACTCCACAAATGCTCAAAATTAAGAGTTGAAATTCAAGAAACAAGAATAAGGAAGTCACCATGACCCCCCAAGAGGAGCACATTTCAGTATTAGAATGTGAAGATTAAAAAATCGAGGAAATGCTAGAAATGGAATTTAAAAAATTAATCATAAGATTACTCAAAATCAGAAGCAAACCCATGATCTAGAGAAAGCCATACATGACATGAATGAAAATTTTTCCCAGGAAATTGAGAATATAAAGAGAAATCAAAATGAAATTTTAGAAATGAATAATTTAATGGATCAAATAAAAAATGCAATGGAAAGTCTTAACAGCAGACTTGATAAGGCAGAAGAAAGAATATCAAAACTAGAAGACAAATATTTGTAAACCTTAAAGTTAGACCAAAAAAAGAAAATAGAAAACTTAAAAACAGTGTTGCAGATCTATGGGATACTATCAGAAGACCCAACATATGTGTCTTAGGAGTTCCTGAAGGAGTGGAAAGAGAGAAGGGAATAGAAAGCCTATTTAGTTAAATAATTAAAGAAAATTTCCCCAATTTGGAGAAAGAAATGGATGTTTAAGTAGAGAAAGCACATAAAACTCCCAACAGACATGACTAGAAAAGACCCTCAGCCAGCGCCGCGGCTCAATAGGCTAATCTTCCGTCTGCAGCGCTGGCACCCTGGGTTCTAGTCCTGGTTGGGGTGCCGGATTCTGTCCCAGTTGCTCCTCTTCCAGTCCAGCTCTCTGCTGTGACCCGGGAAGGCAGTGGAGGATGGCCCAAGTGCTTGGGCCCTGCACCCACATGGGAGACCAGGAGAAGCACCTGGCTCCTGGCTTCAGATCAGTGCGGTGCGCCGGCTGCAGCGTGCTGGCTGCAGCGGCCATTGGGGGGTGAACCAACGGAAAAGGAAAAGGAAGACCTTTCTTTCTCTCTCTCTCTCTCTCACTGTCCACTCTGCCTGTCAAAAAAAAAAAAAAAAAAAGACCCTCACCATGACACGTTGTAGTCAATCTTTCAACAGTAAAACATAAAGAAAAGATTCTAAAATGGGTATGAGAGAAATGTCAGATCACTTTCAGAGGCTTGCCAATTAGACTCACAGCTGATTTCTCATCAGAAACCCTATAGGTCAGAAGGAAGTGGCAAGATGTAGTACAAGTCTTAAAAAAAAAAAAAAAACACCTGTCAACCCAGAATAGTGTATCCCACAAAGCTTGCATTTATGAATGAAGGCAAAATAAAGATCTTCCATAACAAATAGAAATTTGTTGACACTCATTCAGCCCTACTGAAGATGCTTAAGGATGTTCTACACACAGAAACACAGAAAGATAACCATCATTATGAAAGAATGAGAAAGCAAAAAAAAAAAACAATAAAAATACAAAAATTCAAAGTAAACAATAGGAATATTTATGAAAAAATGGCAAGGTTAGGTCATTATCAGTGGTCACCTTGAATGTAAATGGCCTCAATTCTCCAGTTAAAAGATACAGACTGGCTGATTGGATTGAAAAACAAAACCCATCTATTTGCTGCTTACAAGAAACACATCTGAACAGCAAAGATACATGTAGACTGAAAGTGAAATGTTAACAGAAACTAGAAAAGAGCTGGTGTTGCCATTCTAATATCAGACAAAATAGACTTTAATGTAACAACTGTTAAAAGAGACAAGGGAACTATGTAATCATTACAGGATCAATCCAATAAGATGTGACTATAATAAATGTATATGTAGCTAATTTGCAGGGCACCTGCTACTTAAAAATCTTAATAGACCTAAAGAAAGACATAGACTCCAATACAATAGTAATGGGGGACTTCAGTGTCCCACTTTCATCAATATACAAATCAATCATGTAGGAAATCAACCAGAAAACAACATAGTTAATCAACACTCTAGAACAAATGGACCTAATGGATATCTACAGAACCTTTCGCCCCACAGAGGCACAATACACATTCTTCTCATCAGTACATTGAATATTGTCTAGCATACACCATATGCTAGACCACAAAGCAAGTCTCAGTAAATTCAAAAAATTGAAATCATTCCATGCACCTTCTCAGACCACAATGGACTGAAGCTAGAAGTCAACAACTCAAGAATTTCTAGAACATATGTAAACACATGGAGACTGAACAACATGCTCCTGAATGGACACTTGGTCATAGAAGAAATCAAAAGAGAAATCAAAAACTTTCTGGAAACAAGTGAAGATGACAATACATCATATCAAAACTTATGGGATACATGGGGCCAGCGCCGTGGCTCACTTGGTTAATTCTCTGCCTGCGGCACTGGCATCCCATGTGGGCACCAGGCTCTGGTCCCAGTTACTCCTCTTCCAGTCCAGCTCTCTGCTGTGGCCCAGGAGGGCAGTGGAGGATGGCCCAAGTGCTTGGGCCCCTGCACCCGCATGGGAGACCAGGAGGGGGCACCTGGCTCCTGGCTTCTGATCGGTGCAGTGCCAGTTGTAGAGGCCATTTGGGGAGTGAACCAACAGAGGGAAGACCTTTCTCTCTCTGTCTCTCTCACTGTCTATAACTCTACCTGTCAAATAAAAAAAAACTTATGGGATACAGCAAAAGCAGTGTTAAAAGGGAATTTCACAGCAATCAGAGCATACATGAAGAAACTGGAAAGGTACCAAATAAATGAGTTATTGATGCATCTCAGGGACCTAGAACATCAACGACAAATCAAACCCAAAACTAGTAGGAAGATATAAATACATAAAATTAGAAAATAAATGAAATTGAAACAAAAAATACAGAAAATCAGTGAAATGAAAAGCTGGCTTTTGAGAAAATAAATGAAATTGATACACCATTAGTACAACTAACCAAAAAAGAAGGAAAAGACACAAATCAATAAAATCAGAGATGAAAAAGGAAATGTAACACCAGATACCATAGAAATAAAAACAATCAGAAGTTATTACAAAGAGCTATATGCCAACAAACTAGGAAACCTAGAAGAAATGGATAGATTCACAGAAAGATACAATCTACCAAAATTAAGTCATAAAGATACAAAAAAACTAAGTAGACCAATAACCTAGATGGAGACTAAACCAATAATAAAGACCCTCCCAATACAGAAACTGGCTTCACTGCTGAATTCTACCAGACATTTAAAGAAATAATTATTTTTCTTTTCAATTTATTTAAAACGATTGCAAAGGAGAGGATCCTCCCAAATTCTTTCTATGAAGCCTGCATCACCATAATACCCAAACCTGGAAAAGATGCAAAAGAGAAAGAGAACTATAGACCAATATCCCTGATGAACATAGATGCAAAAATCCTCAACAAAATATTAGCCAATTGAATCCAACAACACATCAGAAAGATCATCCACGCTGACCAAGTGGGATATATCCCCAGAATGCAGGGATGGTTCAACATTTGGAAATCAATCAGTGTGATACACCACATTAACAAATTGAAGAAAAAACATATAATTATCTCAATAGATGCAGAGAAAACATTTGATAAAATACAACACCCTTTCATGATGGAAACTCTTAAGCATACTGGGTATAGAAGGAACGTTCCTCAATACAATCAAGGCAATTTATGACAAACCCAAGGCCAGCAACCTATTAATGGGGAAAAGTTGGAAGGATTCCCACTGAGATCTGGAACCAGACAATGATGCCCACTTTCACCATAGCTATTCAGTTTACTTCTGTAAGTTTTAGCCAGAATCATTAGGCAAGAAAAAGAAGTCAAAGAGATACAAATTGAGAAGGAGGAAATCAACCTTTCTGTATTTGCAGATGATATGATTCTATATATAGGGGATCTAAAGGACTCCACTAAGAGACTATTGGAACTCATAGAGGAGTCTGGTAAAGTAGCAGGATATAAAATCAACACACAAAAGTCAACATTTGTTGTGTATACAGAAAATGCCATGGCTGAGAAAGAACTTCTAAGATTAATCCCATTCACAATAGCTACCAAAAAATCAAATACCTTGAAACAAATTTAACAAAGGATGTCAATGATCTCTACAATGAGAATTACAAAACCTTGAAGAAAGAAATAGAATAAGATACAAAACAATGGAAAAATTTCCCATGTTAATGGTTTGGAAGAATCAATATCATCAAAATGTCCATACTACCAGAAGCAATTTATAGATTCAATATGATACCAATGAAAATACCATGGACATTCTTCTCAAATATAGAAAAAATGATACTGAAAATCATCTGGAAACACAGGTGACCCCAAATAGCTAAAGCAATCTTATACAATTTAAACAAAGCTGGAGGCATCACAATACCAGACTTCAAGATAATACAGGACAGTTATAATCAAAACAGCCTGATAGTAGTACAAAAACAGGTGGATAGACCAATGGAACAGAAAAGAAACTCCAGAAATCAACCCACACATCTACAACCAACTTATCTTTGACAAAGGGGCTAAAATCCTGGGAGCAAGGACAGGCTCTTCAGCAAATGGTGCTAGGAAAACTAGATCACCACATGCAAAAGTATGAAGCAAGATCCTACCTTACACCCTTACACTCAAAATTGATTAAAGACCTAAATCTATGCCACGACACCACCAAATTATTAGAGAATATTGGAAAAACCCTGCAAGATATTTGAATAGGCAGAGTTCTTGGAAAGGACTCCAGAAGCACAGGCAATCAAAGCCAAAATTGACAAATGGGTTTGCATCAAATTGAGAAGCTTCTGTACTGCAAAAGAAACACTCAGGAAAATGAAGAGGTAACTGACAGAATTGGATAAAATATTTGCAAACTATACAACTGATAAAGGATTAATATAGCATTCTGGCCTCAGAATTAGCCCTTAAGGCATTCGGATATGGCTGAAGAGCCCATGAGAGTATTATAGGCATGGAAAGCCAAGACATTCTGGCCAAAAAAAAAAAAAAAAAAAACCCTAAATGAAAGATCTCTGCGAGTGAGATCCCAGTGGAAAGAACAGCCATCAAAGAAGGAGGTACCTTTCTCTGAAGAGAGGAGAGAACTTCCACTTTGACTATGACATTGTCTAAATAAGATCAGAGTCGGCAAACTCAAGAGGCTTCCATAGCCTTGGCAACTCATGACAAGAGTCTAGGGTGATTACTGACACCATAAACAAGTGTCAATCTGTTAAGTCAACAATAGGAGTCACTGTGCACTTATTCCCCATGTAGGATCTCTGTCCTTAATGTGTTGTGCTATGCAAATTAACGGTATAACTAGTACTCAAACAGTACCTTACACTTGTGTTTCTGTGTGGGTACAAACTGTTGAAATCTTTACTTAATATATACTAAATTGATCTTTTATATATAAAGATAATTGAAAATGAATCTTGATGCGAATGAATGGCAGAGGGAGCAGGACATGGGAGGGTTGCGGGTGGGAGGGAAGTTATGGGTGGGGGAAGCCACTGTCATCCAAAAGCTGTACTTTGGAAATTTATATTCATTAAATAAAAGTTAAAAAAAAAAGAAAATGAATCATGATGAAGAATGGGATGAGAGAGGGAGTAGGAGATGGGATGGTCGCGGGTGGGAGGGAGGTTATAGGGGTAAAAATTGCTATAATTCAAAAGTTGTACTTTGGAAATTTATATTTATTAAATAAAATTTGAAAAAAAAAGAAACTCAACAGAAACAAAACAATCCAGTTAAGAAATGGGCAAAGGACTTAGACACTTTTCAAAGAAGAAATCCAAATTGCCACCAGATACATGAAAAAATGCTCAGGATCACTAGCCGTCAGGGAAATGCAAATCAAAACCACAATGATTTCACCTCATCTCTGTAGAATGGTTTTCTAACAGAAATCGACAGGGGCTGGTGCTGTGGCTCACTTGGCTAATCCTCTGCCTGAGGCACCAGCATCCCATATGGGCACTGGTTTCTAGTCCCGGTTGCTCCTCTTTCAGTCCAGCTCTCTGCTATGGCCCAGGAGGGCAGTGGATGATGGCCCAAGTGCTTGGGCCCCTGCACCCGCATGGGAGACCAGGAGGAGGCACCTGGCTCCTGTTTTTCGATTGGCGCAGTACCAGTCGTAGCAGCCATTTGGGGGGGGTGAACCAACGGAAGGAAGACCTTTCTCTCTCTCTCTCTCACTCTCTCTCTCTCACTGTCTATAACTCTGCCTGTCAAAAAAAAATTAAAAATTAAAAAAAAAAAAACAGAAATCAGCAAACAGCAAATCCTGGTGAGAATGTGGGGAAAAAGGTACCCTAATCCACTGTCAGTGGGAATGTAAACTAGTAAAACCACTATGGAAAACAGCACAAATACACCTCAGAAATCTGAATATAGATCTACCATATGCCTCATCAATCCCACTCCTGGGAATTTGCCCAAAGGAAATGAATCAGCCTATGAAAGAGCTATCTGTGCTCCCATGTTTATTGCAGCTCAGTTCACAATAGCTGAGACATAAAATCAACCCAAGTGCCCATCAACTGAAGACTGGATAAAGAAATTATGGGATATATACAGCATGAAATACTTCACAGCAGTAAAAATCACACTCACACATACCCACACAACAAAAACAGCAACAACAAAAACCCTGAAATCTGGTCATTTGCAACCAAATGGATGAAACTGGAAAACATCATACTTAGTGAAATAAGCCAGTTCCAAAGGTACAACTACTGTATGTTCTCCCTGATCCATGATAACTAATAGAGCATGTACAAGAAAATCTATAGAAGTAAAATTGACAAATTGAGACGTAATGACTCTGAATAGCTTTTGTCCTGATTGTTGAGAAACTTTTTTTTCTTGCTATTTGTTGAACTCTTTACTTAACATAGAGTTATTCATCTTCTTATAAAGTTCATTGAAAATAAATCTTAGTAAAAAATAACTGTGAAACTGAGAGGGAGGAAGAAGAGGGGTAGGAGTATCAGTGGGAGAGCAGGCATGGTGGGAAGAATCACCATGTTCCTAAAGTTGTAATTAGGAAGTGTATGAAATTTGTAACTATAAAGCTGTATAGTTCTATATACATGCCTACAGACTTACTTCCAAAGATACATTTTAAAAACTTGCCATGAGATCCCAAATCCTCTTAAGCTGGATGGTAAAAATAGCATTTTAAGTGTTAAAGTGATCATTTGGATAGGATTAAGTGTTAAAATGATCAGACAGACAGGATCAAGTTTTAAAGTGATCATATAAAAGGGATTAAGAGTTCTGTAATAATAATGGATAGAATTAAAAAGGAGTGATTGCTCCAACATGGGAAGCAGTCCCTACAGCAGACTCATAGAATGACAATTGCTTTACATAGCACTCTGACCTCAGAATAAGCCCTTAAGGCTTTTTGGTCTGGCTGGAAAGCCCATGAGAGCATTTCAGGCATGGAAAGCCAAGGCACAGTGCCAAAGAATGTCCTGCATGAATCCTTTATGGATGAGACCCCAGTGAAAAGAAGTGGTCATCAAAGAAGGATGTACTTTTCTCTGAAGGGAGGAGAGAACTTCCATTTTGCTTATGGCCTTGTCTAAATACTGATGGAATTCATGGATTCAAAAGGCTTCTATAGCCTAGGCAGCTCATGTTAAGAGCTTCAGGTGATCACTGATGTCATACATAAGAGTATTAACTGTTAAATCAACAACAGGAGTCACTGTGCACTAACTGCCCATGCAGGACCTCTGCCCTCAAAGAGATGCATTAGAAGAGCTATCAATAAAACTTGTTTTTAAAGATTCATTCCATTTTAGGGTATTAAATGGAGGATATACTTATGTCTCATAAGTTTTAGTTATGCCAAAGTGTCCAACTCCATTGCTTGTTTTCTTAGATGCTTCTTTCATTAATGATAAAAGTTATTCCCAAATATTTGCTTTCTTTTAATGTAGTAAGTGGAGGATGTTCTTATTTCTCATAAGCTCCAGTTATGTCTAAGTGATTGAAAAAGATATATCATTCTTAACTGCTTCTTTAAAGTTAATTTTTTCCAAAAAAAGTGAAAAGTGCTTTGAGATGTATTGATTTTGAACAGCCCTTGTCTCGACTGTTGCAAAAGTTTTATTCTTTTTTTTAAAATTGTATTTATTTTTTCTTCTTTTTTTCATACAAATTGATGAACTCTTTACTTACTATACACTTAATCTTCTGTGAATAAAGTTAATTGAAAATAGATCTTACTGTAAAATAAGACTGGGAATAGGAGGAGGAAGAAGAAGAGGGGTAGGAGTGTGGGTGAGAGGGTGGGCACAGTGTAAAGAATCACTATATTCCTAAAGTTGTACTTATGAAATGCGTGAAGTTTGTATTCCTTAAGTAAAAGGTTTCTCTGGAAAAACTGAAAAAATTATATGATGTGAATACCTACTTCACAGGATTTTTTGCCTATTGCTTGCTAGAGAATAAAAATTCTATTTAAAAAAATTAAAACACAGAGCAAGAAGACATTTTCCCTTTTCTCTGAAAAGTTTCAAGCATTACTAGGATTTTCTATGCCCTTTTCTGGAATCTAGAAAGTTGCACATATAAGAAATTGTTGGGTTCAGCTTCCTTCTCTTGCTGCTTTGGACCCAAAAGGATGGAACATCTGGAAACACCTGCTTGGTGCTTCTACAGAGTAAGGAGATGAACCTCAGTGTTACTATGGGAACTCTGGGGTGTGAAGGAAAATTCTTCAGGAAGGAAGTGAAGGCCAAAGGAAATGTAGATAAAAATAAAGAAATGTATATAGCCAGGCCTCTAATACCTGGATTATCACTGTTAGATGGTGTGGGGAGACCATTAACTCAGCCTGCACCTGGGCTGGATGCCCTGAATTGGCAGACACATCCCACTGAAAAACAAATTAGTGAGCTCTATTTCATGGTTCATAAAAAGTTACTTTTAATGTAAAACTAGGTAGCACCATTCAAATGTCTTCCAAACAAACCTCAGAAAACTTGGTCCTAAATTCCTCAAGACAAGGGACAAACATACCTGGAGGGGCACATTCTTGTCCTGAAGCCAAGAAAGGAGCTACAGGTACAGATATGAAAGAAAGTCTTCCTGGTCAGCTGCAGGATAGGAGGACAATGGTGGAGACAATCAGCAGCAGCTATCAAAGAAGCCCTTCAGTAGGCAAGCAGAAAATTACATCAGCGGCTTTGGGAGAGTCAAAAGAGAGGAGCTTCAGGGGTCTGGAGTTGTACTCATTTTCTTGGGTGTCCAAGAGAAGACAGAGTTAGATTTCTCATGTAAGTATTAAGGAAGCGTAGGAAATGCAGAAAAACACAAAATACTGAAAACCTGATCTGTGAGGTGTGGTGCCCAGCTCTTATTCTCAGACTTGGTTTGTCCTGGCTAATCTGGGGAGGCATTGCAGAAGCTTTTACTGTTGTTGTGCTGTACTATGACGTCTTGTACATGGATCTATCCCCGTGGTCAGATTGTGAACTCCGGAACAAAACAGCATGCGTTATTCATTTCTATACCTCTGGAACCTAAGTTAAAACTTGGACTGCTGGTTTATTATCAAATCCTGGTGAAGAAATCAGTTAATGTATGAAATCAGTGGATGAACAGGTCAAGACTTTGTTCGCCCCTGATGCCTAATGTGGGACTCCACATGTTGCTTTCGATGGAGTGTTTCAATGATCTTGGAAAAAGTTTGCTGCTGGCATAATCCTCTGCATTTTAAAGGTGAAGAATCAAGAATAATTGATTATTTATGCAGGCTGGGCAGGAAAGAATTAATCCATGGTTGACCAGCCTCTTCGGTGGGCATGAGATTAAGACTGCTTTTTGCTTTGTGCTTCCAAATATGCCTTATAGATTGCCCAGCCTCCCACAGCCCTGAGATTATACAAAAACATCACCCACCTCTAACTCAGTTTATTTGTCCAATGGTTCAAATGAGTTTCAAACTCCAGGAGTAGGTGGGACAAAAGGAGTGTGAAGGAATGTATGTTTGAAGATCAGGCAACCACTGCTTGTGTCAGTGGCTAAATGAAATTCTGAACAGATTAAGCAAATTATCAGTGTTTTTAACTGTTGTTTTGCTTTGTTTTATTATAGCCTTGTTATGCTCAACGTTAAAGCATTTGAGAGTGCAAATTGTTTTCGAATAAGTAAATCCAAAATACAGGCAAATTGGTAAGAGAATCCAAGAAAAAGAAAGCTGGTGGAGTTCATTTATACACTCAGACCCAAACTCCATGTGGCTGAAAGCTGATGGAGAAAACTTGGGGAAAGTGTCTTTTCATTATGAGTAATGTTGCATCTCCCGAGTAACTGGGAGATAAGTTATGCTTATGGATGGATTATCGAGAATCCTTGAATGAGGCCTCTGTTGGCCATACAATAAAATAAAGAGTACCACTCTTATTTCTAGAATAATTTGTAAATTATTGGACAAGGTTTTCTGATTCCAAAATGATGAGAACATCTTATACTGTAGTTACTTTAGCATGTGCTAGGATGAAATTGTTTTGGTCCACAGCTTTGTCCAGCATACCACAATTACCCTACTATGCTAAATGCTTCAAAAGTAATTAGATTTAAATGATTTAATCATGATGGTTAAGATATCTATAAAATTTGCTCTTCTCTAACATCTATTCATCGGCTAGACTCTGTGGGACTCGCATCTTGTGGAGAGAGATTTATAGGTGATTAGATGACCCACAAACTTCAGACCCCATATGACCCCAACTTAATCCCCTTGGAGTCAAGGAAGGAGAGAAAAAGGACAAGTAAAGGACCTGCTGGTACTTATTCTGGTATCTGACTCTACCTCTCTCATGGATTCTCTCTCACCTGGAGTGTGCTGGTTGGAGGTCTAGTTCCACAGCAGATGGGGAGATGTCATGGGGGTCCCCTTCCCTGAGTCCACAGTGAAATCTCAGATCTCAGAAGCTTCTCTGCAAAGGGGAAGAAGGACAAGCCCAAGGAAAAGGATTCCAAGAAAGAAAAGGGGCACGATACTGTGTGAAGCTTTGTAATTGAGACTTTCCATTTATCCAAAGAAGACATAGAGTGAGTCTACAGTCTCAGAAGTCCTCAGGGATACCAGGGTTGGGGGAGCCAGGGGAAGCTGCCACTTGACAACAAACAAAACTATGTCTTCGTGTAAGATTTTTTCATTAATATATTCTTGTCCCTGGGATTACTTTAAATGGGAGAAACAATATCATTTAATCAATTATTTCAGTACTTAGTAGTGTATTCATAACAGATTTTATAGTTTTTGACTAAATCTGTTTTATAGAAATCGAATAATTACATGGAAATAGCCAAATGTTGTTCCATAGTTACCGAATTGTGCTAAATATTTTCTATACTATGGCTACGCAAACCTGATTAATCACTGGGAACAACTGAGGGACTTTCTGGTTGACCCTTTGAAATCTGCGTTTTCCAGGCCTTTCTCATGATAAATCAGGGTTAAGAGCTGCGCAGTACCATGACATGTTTCCTTTGCAAATAGATGCTCTCTTTTTTAATTAATTAATGTATATAAAGGGACTAGGTTTCATAATACAGTTTTGAGAACACATGAATACTTCCCACCCTCCCTCCTCTTTCCTTTCTTATTTTTCTTTTACTTTTTGTGTTGACATTCTTTTAATTTAGTTTATGATCATAATCTTAACCCTCCACTAACTAAAGAATTCAACAAGTAGTAAGTAGAAAGGCCACTGTTCCTATAGACAAAGACCAGATATAATAATCAAATCTCAAGATGTCAACTTGACTCATACACTACTTTTTTTTACTATATATATTAGTTATCACAAATCAGAGAAAAAATGTGACATTTGTCTTTTGGAGACTGACATTTCACTAAGCATAATGGTCTCCAATTGTATCCATTTTATTGTGAAAGACAGGATTTCATTTTTTATGGATGTGTATGTATCCCACAATTTTTTTATTCAGTCCACTGCATTTCTCCATGTTCACCTGCTGAAACTCAACTATTCCTTAGACTCACTCCCTGTATTTTATCTTTGATGGAAACTTCTCTGGACCTGATCAAGCAAGTACTCTCTACTTTCTGAATACTTGGGCTGCTCTTTATCACCTTATTGAGAGTGTTTCAAAAACATTGAGGAAAATAGAATCAAAACATGTTTGTTTTGCTGCAAAATTTTAAGATCCATGGGTAGTTCTTTTCAAAATACACACTTCCATGAACTTTTTGAAGACATCTAATATTTGTAGTCTTCTTTTGAGGTCTATCAATCTGGTTTCTCCAGACATAGAGGCAATCAGGGGAATAACTTTTTAGTTCTTCGGGAGATTAATGGCATCACAGACAGGTTGTCAAGATACATTTTGTTCTATAAAAAACAAATACCAGAATTGTAAGCCTATGTAAGTCAGTTTAAGTCCTTCAACTTCGAGGCTTCTTAGAAATTTGTATATTGCTAAAGAGAATATATTTTTGCTAATATCTAGATGTTATAGTCTACTGTTGCCAGTTACAGTGAATTGTAGAAAGCTTAGTTCACTTTGCATCCTTTTATCCGTTTCCATTTGGCATTGTCCTAAAGAAATATACAATTAAAAATTCTTCTACATCTATTGGGAAACAAATCAGAGAATGTTATATTTTTGCTTCAACTGTCAAGCATAACCAGATAACAAAGAGGAAAAGTGAAGTTTCTTTTATCTGAATTCTCACTCTTGCTATTCTTTTTTCCTGATGTTCCAAGATTCCTCTGTTCTATCATTACTTTCTGTTTAGACAACTTCTTTTACCCAGTCTTTTAAGGTAGGTGCACTGGTGACAGATTCCCTTGGTTTTCCTTCTGCTGAGAGTGTCTTGATTTCCTCTTCATTTCTAGAATATATTTTTACTGGATATAGTGTTCTTGGCTGACAGCAACTTTTTCTTTCATCACTTGAAAATTTTGTGTCACTCCTCCTGGCTTCCGTGGTTTTGATGGGAAATCCACTGTCCTTTGAATTGCTTTCTCAAAATTGGTGAGGTGGTATTTCTTTTTAACTGCTTTCAAGAATTTCTCTTTCCTTTTGCTTTACAGAAATTTGACTGTGATGTGAATTGCCTTAGAATTCTTTGGATTCATCATGCTTTATACTCATTGACCTTTTTGGATTAGTGGAACTTTGGATTGGATGAATTGTCAACCAATATTTCTTTGAATACCTTTTCAGCCCCACCATCTTTCTCCTTTCCTTCTGAGACCCAGTGACATGAATATTACATCTTTTGGTAAAGTATCACACATTTGCCAAGGCTTTGATCACTATTTTTTGTTTTTCCTTGTTGTTCAGATTGGTTAATTTTATCCTTCCATATTTTTAAAAAAAATTAATTAGTTTTTAAACGATTCAGTGTGATTTGTAAATGCAATTCTAACAATATGATATTCGCTTCTTCCATTCCTCCCTCCCTCCCCCTTCCCTCCCACTCTCCCTTCATCTCCCTTTCTTTCCTTTTCTAGGTTTTGTGATAGCATGTTTTAAATTCACATTACAGTAAAAAGACTAAATAATTTACGAAATAAGAAGATTAACTAGTAAAAAAGAACTAGACTCTAGATTAGTTGGAATATAAGTGATGTCTATAAACATTAATTGAATGGAAAAATGACAATTTCATCCATTTGCAGTACATTTTAAGGTAATCACAGATCATCAGAAATACAGTAGTATAACGTTCCTAACCATTAGCTTGAAAAGGTATAAAACAAAGTTTTAAAAAAATATTTCCAGCAATACTGATGCACACAGACCTTTTTTTTTTTGCCTTTTTAAAAATTCTATCTTCCATATATAAGGGAGAATATGCAGTATTTGTCTTTCTGGATCTGCTTATTTCACTCAACCTGATGTCCTCCAGTTGTGTAAATTTTGCTGCAGATAGTTGAATTTCATTCTTTTTTATAGCTGAATAATATTTCATTGTGTACATATACTGCATTTTATTTATTCAGTCATCTGCTCATGGGCATTCCAATTGATTCTGTATTGTGACCAGTGCTGCTACAAGCCTGGTGGTGCAGGTATCTCTTTGATACATTGTGTTCAAGTCTTTTGGGTATATACCCAGTAATGGAATTGCTGGATCATATGACAAGCCTGTTTCTAGTTTTTAAACAAATCGCTAGGAGCTGGTGCTGTGGAGTAATGGTGAAGCTGCTGCCTGCAGTGCCAGCATCCCATCTGGGTGCCAGTTTGAGTCCCAGCTGCTCCACTTCTGATCCAGCTCTCTTCAATGGCCCAGAAAAGCAGTAGAAGATGGTCCAAATCTTGGGCCCATGCACCCACGTGGGAGTCTGGGAGGAAGCTCCTGGCTCATGGATTCAAATCAGTCCAGCTCTGGCCATTCTAGCCAACTAGGGAAATGAACCAGCCTCTTTGTAACTCTGCATTTCAAATAAATAAATAAATAAATAAATAAATAAATAAATAAATAAATAAATCTTTTTTTTAAAAAGAAATGGCTACATGTCTTTCTACAGTGGCTGTACTAATTTATATTCCCACCAACAGTGAATGAGTGTTCACCTTTCTCCACATCCTCCCCTGCATTTGTTACTCTCTGTGTTTTCCATTTTAGCCATTCTGACAGAGGTGAGATGATACCTCACTGTGATTTTGATTTGTATTTGATGACTGGTGATGTTGAGCACTTTTTCATATATTTGTTGGCCATTTGTATTTATTCTTTTGAGATCTATTCAAAGTCCTATGCCTATTTCTCAACTGCATTGCTTATTGTTTTGTTGTTTAGTTTTTTTTTTTTAATTATTTAAGTTATAGAAGTTTTATGTAGTTCATATATACCGATTTAGGAACATTGTGATACTTGCCATCCTACCATGATATATCTGGGATATTAATCTTTTGTCAGATAGGTGGTTTGCAAATATTTTTCCCATTCTGTTGGATATCTTCACTCTATTGATGGTTTCCTTTGTTGTGCAAAAGCTTCTGTGCTTTGGAAATCTTGTCCAAGAAGTTATCCCTTACACTAGTGTCTTGGAGTGTTTCCCCTACATTTTCTTCCAGCGACTTCACATTCTCAGGTCTTAAATTTATGTCTTTGATCTATCTAGAGCTGATTTTTGTATATGGTGAGAGATATAGATCTAATTTCATTCTTTTACACATATACATCCAGTTTTGCCAGCACCAATTGTTATTTTTGTTTGTTTTTTGACTTTTTGACAGGCAGAGTGGCTAGTGAGAGAGAGAGGCAGAGAGAAAGTTCTTCCTTTTGCCATTGGTTCACCCTCCAATGGCCGCCACGGCTGGCGCGCTGCGGCCGGCGCACCGCGCTGTTCCGAAGGCAGGAGCCAGTTGCTTATCCTGGTCTCCCATGGGGTGCAGGGCCCAACCACTTGGGCCATCCTCCACTGCACTCCTGGGCCACAGCAGAGAGCTGGCCTGGAAGAGTGGCAACCGGGACAGAATCCGGCGCCCCAACCGGGACTAGAACCCGGTGTGCCGGTGCCACTAGGCAGAGGATTAGCCTGTTGAGCCACGGCGCCGGCCTGCCAGCACCAATTGTACAAGAGATTATTCTTACTCCACTGTGTTGTCTGAGCAATTTTGTCAAAAGTCAGTAGGCTGTATGTATGTGGATTAATTTCTGGGCACTCTATTGTGTTCCATTGATCTATGTATTGGTTTTTATGCCACTGCTATGCTGTTTTAGTTACTGTAGCTTTGTAGTATGCTTTGAAGTCAGGTATTGTGATACCTCCAGCTTGATTTTTTTTGTTCAGGATTGCTTTGACTATTCTGATAATATTTTGTGATTCTGTATGAATTTTTAGGTTGCTTACCCTAATTCTGTAAAGAATGTCATTGGTATTTTAATAGGCATTGCATTGAATCTGTAGATTACTTTAAGTAGTATAGACATCTTAATGATATTGATTCTTCCAATTCCTGAGCAAAGAATATCCAGTTTTTTTATGTGTCCTTGATGATTTCTTTAATCAGTGTTTGATAATTTTCATCATAGAGATCTTTCTCTTCTTTGGCTAGATTTGTTCCTAAATATTTGATTTTTTTGGTGGCTTTTGGTGAATGAGATTTCTGTTTTGATTTACCTTTCTGTGAATTTACTGTTAGCATACAAAAAAAGCTACTGTTTTATGTATGTTTATTTTGTAAACTGCAGCTTTACTGAATTGGCTTATCAATTCTAACAGCTGTTTGGTGGAGTGTTTGTTTTTTTATGTACAACATTATGTCATCTGCAAACACAGATAATTTGATTTTCTCTTTTCCAATTTTGATGTCCTTTATTTTTTTCTCTTCCTGAGTTGCTCTTTCTAAAACTTCCAGTAATATATTGAATAAAAATTGTGAAAGTAGAATTTCTTGCCTTGTTCCAGATCTGAGGGGAAATGCTTTTCCCATTTAGCATGATATTGGCTGTTGATTTATAATATATAGCCTTTAAAATTTTGAGGATTGTTTCTTCAATACCTAGTTTGTGGAGGGTTTCTATCATGTAGTGATGTTGAATCTTATCAGTTTTCTCTGCATCTAGTGAGTTGATCATATGGTTTTTGTTCTTCATTGTATTGATATGATTTATGATGTTTATTGATTTGCATTTCTGGGATAAATTCCAGCTAATCATGATGCATGATCTTTTTGGTATGAAAAACATTCAGTTTGCTAGTGTTTTGTTGAGAATCTTTGCATCTATGTTCAGTAAGGATATAGGTCTATAGTTGTATTTTTGTGTTGTATCTTTGATTTTGGTATGAAAATAATGCTAGCCTCATAAAGTGTTTGTCAGAGTTAGTTTGAAGAGTATTAGAGTTATTTCTTCTTTGAATATTTTACAGAAAATAGTAGTAAAGTCATCAGGTCCCAGACTTTTCCTTGATGGAAGATTTTTGATTACTGCTTCAATCTCATTGATTGTTATGGGTCTGATTAAGTTGTCTATATCTACTTTTTATTTTTTAAAGATTTATTTATTTTACTTGAAAGAGTTATACCAAGAGAGAAGGAGAAGCAGAGAGAGAGGTCTTCCATCCACTGGTTCACTCCCCAGTTGGTTGCAATGGTTGGAGCTGTGCCGATCCAAAGCCAAGAGCCAGGAGCTTCTTCTGGGTCTCCCATATGGGTGCTGGGGCCCCATGGCTTAGTCCATCTTCTGCTTTCCCAGACCACAGCAGAGAGTTGGATAGGAAGTGGAGCAGACAGGACTCGAACCGGTGCCCATATGGCATACTGGCACTGTAGGCGGAGGCTTTACCCACTATGCCACAGTGCTGGCCCCATCTATATCTTCTTGATTTAATCTTTGTAGGTTATATGAATACAGAAATTTATCCATTTCTTCAAAGCTTTACAGTTTATTAGCATATATTTATTCATAGTAGTTTCTTATGGTCCTTTGTATTTCAGTGGTATTGGTTGTAATGTCTCCTTTTCAGGTCTAATTTTATTTATTTGAGTTTTTTTTTTTTTCTTGTTGTTAGTCTGGCTACAGGTTTATCTGTTTTGTTTATCTTCTCAAAAAGCCAGCTTCTTATTTTGTTGAGCTTTTGTATTTTTCTTTTAGTTTCAATTTCATTTAGTTCTGCTCTGATTATTATTATTTCTCACCTCCTGCTGATTTGCAGTTTTGTTTTTTTCTTGTTTTTCTAAGTATTCAAGATGCATAATTAGATCTTTAATTCCCTCTTAATACTGCTTTGTTGGTCCTGGAGGTTTTCATATGTTGTGTTTTCACTTTCACTTGTTTCATGTAAACTTTTTATTTCCTTTTTAAGTCTTCAGTGACACACCATCATTCAGTAGCATGTTATTTATTTTACAAGTATTTATGAGTGTTCCATTGTTTTTCTTGTTGATTTGTAGTTTTATTCCTTTATGATCAGAAAAGATATGTGGTATAATTTCCGTCTTTATAAATTTACTGAGACTTGATTTGTAGCCTAATATTTGGTCTATCCTAGAAAACATTACATATGCTGATGAGAAGAATGTGTGTTCTGTACCTGTTAGGTGGAATGTCTGTTTGGAGTGTTTGTTTGATAGGATGTTTTGTCTCCAGTGTATCTTTATCAATTTTTTTCTGATCATCTGTTCATTGATGAGAGTGGAGTTTTGAATCCCCCCCACTATTATTGTGTTGGGTGTCTATCTCTCCCTTTAGGTATAATAGTATGCTCTTTGTATATCTGGGTAGTCTTGCGTTGGGTGCATATATATTTATGATTATATGTCTTATGCTGAATTGAACCTTTTATCAACATAATGTTCTTCTTTGTCTCTTTTTAGAATTTTTGATTTAAAGTCTGTTTTATCTGATAACAAGATAGCTATGCCTGCTTACTTTTGGTTTCTGTTTGACTGGTATATCTTTTTCCAACCCTTCACTTTCAGTTTGTGTGTATCTTTGTGAAGTGAGTTTCTCATAGGCAGGATATAGTGGGGTTGTGGTTTTCTATCCATTCAGCCAGCCTATGTCATTTGGTTGGTGGATTTAATCCATTTACAGTCAAGATTAGTATTTATATATAAGAACTAAGACTTGAATTTGATGGTTTCCTTCAGAATTTCTTTTAAGGCTGGTCTGGAGGTAGCAAATTCTCTGTTTTTGCTTTTCATTCTGTCTTTAAGCTCATTTATTATTTTCTCTCTCCTCTCCTTTCTGCTGTTGAACCCTTCATGAGTGTTTAATCCAGTTTTTATATTTTTTATTCTAAAATGCTCATTTGGTCCTTATTTATACTTCACATTTCTTTGTTGAAGCTTTCTCTTTCTTTTCAGGTATTTTTCATTTGTTTCACATGTATTAAGCAATTCTTCCTGAAGCATTTTTCATGACGGTTGCTTTAAAGTGATTATCAGGTACCTGACATCTGTCATTTTGATGTTAACATCTGTTCATTGTCTTTTCTCCTCAAGTCAAAATTTCCTAGTTCATGGTATGAGAAGTGATTTTCAATTGAAATAGGAACATTTGATTATTTTAAGACTCTGGATAGTTTTCACAGAATCTATTTTGTTTAGCTGATTTCTTCCAACTCTACTCTTGGGGGGAAAGTTAGGTGTAGGCTAGTTGCTGATGGAGGAGGCAGGGGAAAGGGAGAGGAAAGTCCAGATTCACCAGGTGGCCTTCACTCTTCTTTATTGCTGGGCAGGGGCTAGGGTTCAGAATCCACACCAAGCCTCTGCTGATATCATGGGTAACATTGTGGTGTCATTCTGTAAAGATCCTAGCCTATCTGCTCTTTGCTCTCTACCTACCAGAGTTTTCTTATGTTTCTTTTGTATAATGTTCAGGGTTTTTATCTCGACTTAACAGAAAGAATAAGGAAATGTATGTCTGGCTCACCTTTGTATATTTGGAAGTCGTAGAAAATATTTTGAACTCAGTACTAATGAAAATATAAGCTGTCATTTAGGTAATTTATTGCCACAGTTTCTTGGATTTCCATGCCTAAGATACTTTCATGGGCTTTTTAGCCAGATCCAAATGCCTTAAGGGCTGACTCTGAGGCCAGAGTGCTATTTAGGGCATGTGTCATACTGTGAGTCTGCTCTGTATCCCAGTTCCCATGTTGGGTCATTCTCTCCTTTTATTATTTATTTATTTATTATTATTTATTATTATTATTAGCAGACACTGGTCTTATTTATGTGATCCCTTTGACACTTAATCCTATCTTTATGATCAGTTATGAACTTAAACTAATCACTTTAACTAGTAAGATGGCATTGTTACCTGAATGAGATCTCAGTAGAAAGAAGGGGCCATCAAAGAAGGAGGTACCTTTCTCTGAATGGAGGAGAGAACTTCCACTTTGATTATGGCCTTGTCTAAATAAAGTCAGAGTTTGTGAAATCAAGAGGCTTCCATAGCCTTGGCAGCTCATGACAAGAGCCTTAGGTGATTACTGACATCATAAATAAGAGTGTCATTTGTTAAATTGACAACAGGAGTCACTGTGCACTTGCTCCCCATTTAGGATCTCTGTCCTTAATGTGTTGTACTATGAAAATTAACAGTAAAAATAGTCTTCAAACTGTACTTTATACTTCGTGTGGGTGCAAATTGTTGAAATCTTTACTTAGTATAAAGTTGATCTTCTGTACATAAAGATAATTAAAAATTAATCTTAATGAAGAATGTGATGGGAGAGAGAGAGTAGGAGTGGGATGGTTTGCAGGTGGAGGGTGAATTTAATTATGGGATGGCACACTAGGTTGATCCTCCACCTAAGGCATCGGCATCCCATATGGGCATCAGTTCTAGTCCCAGTTGCTCTTCTTCCAGTAAAGCTCTTTGCTGTGGCCTGGGAAAGCAGTAGAAGATGGCCCTAGTGCCTGGGCCACTGGCTCCTGGCTTCAGATCGGTGTAGCTCTGGCTATTGTGGCCATTTGGGGAGTGAACCAATGGAACGAAGACCTCTCTCTCTCTCTCTCTCTCTGTAACTCTACCTGTCAAATAAATAAAATCTTTTAAAAAAATATAGAAAAAATGAACTGCAATTGGCAAACTAAACCTCTACCTTAGAAAGCTGGGAAATAACAAATTAAGCCTAAAATAATTAGAAATAGGCAGATAAAGAAGATAAGACCATAGTAAATGAACCAGGGAACTAAAGCATTGAAAAATTCAGTAAAATCAACATCTTGCTCTTTGACAGGATCAGCATTGATAAACTTCAGTATAGACTGATTAAGAAAAAAGTAAAAGTGTAAATTACCTAATTAGTCAATTTTGATATAGCATTTACTCTAAAATATAAATTCTTCTAAGTGTGATTAATATACTAGGAAATATTTAGAGAATAATGTACTTTCCTGTATTCTTGCGGGTGGTATTGTACACAACAAACACAAAGGGCAAAAACCTGTAGCTAGATGAACTAAGCTCATGCAGGAATACATAAAATTCATGCCCATGCACATTTCATGTATCTTCATCTGTGCAATGAACCATTGACATCTGGTGTTGGAAGTTACCATCCAAACTGTTTCCTTCCATCACTTTGTTTTTGTTTTTGTTTTTGACAGGCAGCATTAGACAGAGAGAGAGACAGAGAGAAATGCCTTCCTTCCATTGGTTCACTCCCCAAATGACTGCCACGGCCGGTGCTATGCCAATCCAAAGCCAGGAGCCAGCTGATTCCTCCTGGTCTCCCATGCGGGTGTAGGGCCCAAGCACTGGGGCCACCCTCCACTGCCTCCCCAGGCAACAGCAGAGAGCTGGACTGGAAGAGGAGCAACCAGGACTAGAACCCGGGGTGCCGGCGCCATAGGCAGAGGATTAGCCAAGTGAGCCGCAGCACCGGCCCCTTCCATCACTTTGTAATAACCCTTCTGATGCCCACTTCTGCAAGACCTCAGGTCTTTTCTGAGGTAAAGTGCTAAATTCATTGTGGCATTTGTGTATTTCTTAATCATTTCAAATACATAAAACTGTTCAGTTATTTATCTTTTTAAAAATTGTCACTGACTAGATCTTTGAGTGTTGTGCTTCTATCACCATTTTCTCCCTTATGCCATGTAGATTATACTGTACAATTTTGTATAGCACAGTGATTTTTAAGAATGCAAAGGTAGGATGAGCATTTGACCTAGTGGTTAAGAAGCTGGTTAAAACAACTACATCCTATATCAATATCCCTATGTTTAATATCTGGCTCTGGCTCCTGACTCCAGCTTCCTGCTAATCCTGAGCCTGATAGGCAGTAAATGATGACCCAACTAACTGGGCTCCCACCACCCACTTAGGAGACCTTGGCTGAGTTCTCAGTTCTGAGATTTGGCCTTAGTCTAGCCCCAGGTATAATTAGCATTTGGGAAGTGTAACAGCATATAGGATCTCTCTCTCTCTCTCTCTCTCTCTCTCTCTCTCTCTCTTTCTCTTTCTCTCCCTCTCTCTCTTTCTCTCCATTTCCCTCTCCCTCTCCCTCTCCCCCTTCTCTCTCTCTCTCCCTCCCTCCTTTTGTCATTTTCCTCCTCCTCCTCCTCCTCCCCCGTCCATCCCCCTCCCTTCTCTCAGTCCCACCATCGTAAAGAAGGTATATGAGGGAGGTATTATTACAGAACTGAGTGTACTTACCAAATGATCAAACTTACTGTCCCTAATGGCACAACCAGACATTATATACCTCCTGATTGGTTGCAATATGAACCATACAACATTACCATAAAACCACTCTTAAAATTCTTGAACCTGAATCTAATCAAGCCTTTATATCTAAACTACAAGGTAAAGAAAAACAGATATGAGAGAAGTGACATGACTCAGAGGAAACAATCAGACAAATGTACAACAAATGCTATTGTTACCCTGATTGAATCCTATTTTGAATAAGCCAACTATAAAATTCAATTTTAGAACCACTGTGGCAATTGACTAGGCACTAGAGAGTTATATATTATAGAATTTTTGCTGATTTTAAGAGGAATAATGGTATTACTAGTCACAATTGTCCTCATTTTTTGGAAATAAAAGTTGAAATATTTAGAAATGAAATATCTTCATGTCTACAATTTCTTTTAAATTCTTCAGCATTATATACTCATGAAATCAAATATGCAAATACATATTGCAATTTAAGAAATATGGCAGAATGCCATGGGTATTCATTATACTAATCTTTTTACCTTTTGCAGGTCTGTATTTTTCATATTTGTTATTTTCATGATTTCACAAAATTGATGCATTAGCGGAATTGAAGTATCTCTACCTGCCCTTTGTGCTAGTGCCTTCAAGGCTTCAGGCCACCCTTATCTTAGGGTCTGTTTATCCTGCTTGCACCAAGTGGACAGAGTCCAGTCTCTAATTGCTCTCATGTTTTCTGTTATAAAAAGCACTGGGTTCAGGCAGCCAGTGTCCATCCTCAGGATTCCTTGCATTCCTCTAGGATATAAAGCTCCCATTGTATTCCCTTGTCTGGGCCCCGCAGAGGAAGTTGAGTATGACTTTCTCTCTTTTACTTGAATATATTTTCTTTGAAAAAGGAACAATCAAATCAGAGAAAAATCTGAAAAAAATCAGTAGAGATGTACTTAATAATTACTGAGAAAAGAGATGATGTTCTAGAAGTCTGGGACTCAAGAGAAAAGAGCTAAAGATTTTAGCATGAAATGAATGGGCTGGGGACAGTTAGGGGAGAAGCAAATCCTACAGAGTAACTCTAAAATGCATATGGGCAAGTCCCGCTTCCATGTAAAACTAGGCACAGCCAGTCTCTTCCAACAGCTTGACATGTTGGAGCTGCAGAATCTAAGCCAGGACTGAAAGAAAGGCCTGAGCATACCAGACAGAGCAGGACAGCTCACGTACATGGTGTTACAGAACAGAGTAATGGGACAGAGAACACAGAGAAGAATTACAGACATTTAGAGGTGATTACAGGACTCTTTTTAAAATTAGTTTTTGCATTTTCTCCTTTAATTTTTCACTAGAAGAGATGATTAGCTGTTGCACATCCAGAAATAGTTTACACTAAACATAGCAAAGCTGGCAGGAGTGTGAGAATGATGCCTCTTAACTGTAATCCTTCCCTCAGTAAAGCAATGTCAATGTTATGAACTCAAATCAAGAGTAACCTTGAGAATGGGGTGCAAGATCGCAGCTCTTCACTTCTGAAGGATTTGTTTGCTCTCAAAGATATGCAGCCTATCTAATGTCAGGGGGACCTTTAATAATTATCAATGTTTTTGATCTTCTGTATACAAAGAGAATTGAAAATGAATCTTTACATGAATGGAAGGGGAAAGGGAGCGGGAGGGGGGAGGGTTGCGGGCGGGAGGGAAGTTATGGGAGGGGGGAAGCCATTGTAACCCACAAGCTATACTTTGGAAATTTATATTCATTAAATAAAAGTTAAAAAAAATAAAATTTTATATTTAAAATAAAAAAAAAAAGATACACTTCATCTTTCTCCTCTGAAGAATGAGCATCAGAGAGAGGGGGCAAGGACCAGGAGGCATGAACAGAAAGCTGGAAGTATTATCAAAACGCCATCTGATAAGGGACCAGAGCCTCTCACCTAGTGCTAATACTTTTGGTTTCTCAAATATGACCCTTAGGCACATGGACATATTAAATTCTTTGCTCTCAAGAAAAAAAATAATAATTATCAATGTTTTTAAGATATTTGAAAGGCAGAGTGATGGAGAGGAAAGGAGAGAGAGGAAGAGAAAGAAGGAGAGAGGGCGGGGTTGGGGGGGGAGAGAGACAGAAGGGAGAGAGACAGAGAACTTCTTTCTGTCTGCTGGTTCACTCACCATTTGGGAATAGGAAATGAGGCTGGACAACATCAACACTCTGTACTAACACTGGGCTTGGGTTGAGGAAATTTCTTCTTACATGAAGACTTTCTCCAGGCAGTCTTGTGTGGGAGTCCATGAACTATTTTTCTTCTCAGTGAAACACCAACTCCCTGCCCCAGGGAGAGATGCAAATATACATTTATACATGTGTATGCAAATGAAAGCTCTTCAAGGAGCTCAAGGAAAATGCATATATAAAAAAAGCTACATATGTATTTTGGGTTTTTGTACCAAATTAAACATGTTTTAATTTCATTTCCATGAACTTTTTGAAGTTTCCTCATAGATATAGTTGGAAATCTGTATAAAAAGTCTTATTTTGGAATAATTTCCGACATACAGGAAGGTTGCAAAAATATTGTGAAAAGTTCCCATACACTTTTAATCCAGATTCCCAACATGTTAACATCTTACTGATTTATCATTCTCTTCCTCTGAATCATTTGAAATTGCATTGAGGATATAATGCCTCTCTATGCCTAAATTTCTTAGTGTGTTTTTTCTTGAAACAAGGACATTCTTTTATATAACTACAGCACCATTATCAAAACCAGGAAATTAGCATTTACACAGTTATTATCCAATCTACAAACCCATTCAGATTTCACCAACTGTCACACTAATGTGCTTCATAGAAAAAAACCCACGTATTTTTCTGGTGTTGGATTCAATCTAATAGTTACATCTCTTCTGACTCCTGTAAGTTCCTTCCTGTTTTTCATGATATAGACATTTTTGAAGGTTACTGGCCAGTTAATTTATAGAATGTCTTTCATCTTTGGTTTGTGTGATTCAAATCAGGCTATTACTTTGGAAGCAAAGCACAGAAATAATGATGTGTTTTTGTTTGTATCATCTCAGAAAGTAAATGATATTTATTGCTCATTATAGGTTATATCAACTTTGAACTCTTGGGTAAAGTGGAGTCATTGAGATTTGTACACTGTACAGTTACTTCTTCCCCTCCCCTATTTGTAATAAGAATCTTGAGAGGAGACACTTCTGGGCTAGCAAAAGAATCCTAATTCTTGTAAAACTTTCACCTTTCATTCACCATAAATTAGTGCTTTTGCCTAAAGCAAATATTATTACAGTTGTTGCAGATTTTTTTTCTTAATTCTTTCATCCTTCTACATTTATTTGCATCATTTCTTCCATAACTATTAGCTGCCATCTTACTGGCAGGAAGAGATTTCCCTATGTATATTAGTAAGGGCCCATGGACTATTACTGTACCCTATGGGTTACAATCTGTATTAGCAATATTTATTTGGAGGTTCAGATTGCCCAGGCTGAGCATCTTCAAGCTGGCTCTTTTTCTTTTTGAGATGTCGCCATTGTCTTTAAGCATATCTCTACCTTCTGCCCAGCAAGATGTTCAGTGCTCATCTTGTATTTTTCCAGCTCCACCCCTGATATCAGCCTTATCTTTAAGGTATTCTGACTCCTTTTAGTGAAGATTGTTATTTAGAATCCAAGTGGTGGGTATTAGGTCTGCTCTTCTGTATTGGGATGCTCTCAATTAACACTTTCATAAGCACTGTTCTTATCATCATTTCACTTATGGAAAATTCTCCTGGGCATTTCTGCCGGTTCCATGTGCTGTCTCTTGCCTTCCAAGCAGCTTTTACTTACTGGTTCTCATATTCCTGGCAATATCTCTTCTTCTTGATGGCTAGAAATTTGGATGTATCCTCCCCAGAGCCTTCCTTTTCAAGCAACTCCTCCCACAATCACATATTCTGAATCAAACACCAGGAAATTGGAACACATGACTTCCTAAGTTTGAATATGATGGAGTGGAAAAAGGTATTTGAAATTAGTGCACTCTTAGAAACTAAATCCATCAATTAGTACAGATATCACACTCTTCCTTTTTAAATGGGAAGACAGATATTAAAAAGCAAAATGATAAATGCAGGTGGTGCTAATGTTTCCAAACATTGCTCATGTTCTCTGCTCTATAATTCCTAATCATTTTTCTGAGAAGCTTCAAGGAGGATCTCTGCCACTTATTCATCTATAATTTCTGATAGGAAAGCCCATAAATTCTGTAATGTCTCTTATCCTGCATGTCTCAGGACTAAATTAGTTACCTGTCATACCATTTGCTCTTCATATGAGGTCCCAAATGCTCTAAATATCAACCTTCCAAAAGACCAAGTGCTGGTGGACAGAAAAAGTACTCTGTCATGTACCATTCATTTTCCTAGTCCTGAAAATTTTCCCAAGGCCAAGCCTGGCATGTTTATTATGTTGTAACATTGTGATTTGTTTCATTTGAAATAAGTGTCTGTTTTAAAGTTGATGCCAGTTGTATATCCTTACATGTTTTCTTGGAATAATAGTAGATGTCATTAATATCAGAAACTGACCTTGCCTAATACAGAGGAAGAAGAGGCACCACAGAGGCCCATCAGAGCTGATCCTCCAGCTCAGGGCTAGATTTCATTGCTGTCATAGGAAGTCAAGCATCTTGTGTACCATTCCCACTGCTACCCCTAGTCCATATAGTGGCTTTGCACAAATTAGAAAAAGGTACTTGGAAGGCCTCAATCTCACAAGTAAAGGGTTGGTCACAATTCATTAGTCAGAATTAGTCGCATAACTTTACCCAATCACAAGTTGGTTAGAAGTGCAGCTTCACCATGGACCCTGTGTGGAAGGAGAGCGAGAAACATTTGGCAACAAGACTAATGACAACCAAATGTATTGTAATCAGTTGTTTCTCATTATCAATTAGTATGTTATCATATTAGTAGTATGTAAAATAATAGTTTTTCCAGTTTGTGGCCTCTTGGATTCTATGAAATATTGTAGATTTTGTGCACAGTTTGAGAATACTAAAAGAATTTTTTCTAACCCTTCCAAAACAAGGGGCTAAGAATCAAAGCCTACAATCTTAAAGGCAAATAGGTGAATCCCAAAGCTCACAGGCTCACCGTGTAGAAACTTGCGCCACAGCTGTGCCATCTGCATACATTTAGAGGAGCTGTATGATCTCCCCAGCACCACTGTTGCCCCCTCTCTTTGCCCTGTGTTCTTCTCCCAGCTGGCCAGTACTTGAAGTGTGTGTGCCTCTTTGGGTTTCTGGTCCCTGTGGTGCCGTGACTACTGCTGCCACTTTGAGCCCTGGTCATGTCCAAATCCATTGCTGACATTTAATCTTATTTCAGGCAGGAACTGCTCTTGGGCCAATGCTTTGGATCTGGGCTCAGTTGACTCTCCTCTCCTGAGCCCTGAAACTACTCTGAAGCAGCTCCCCTGGTGGACTGCACCCCGAGCAAGTGCTAGAAACTGGGCCCAGTGCTGGTCCCCAGCTGGCTAGACTGTTTGAGAAATCCTAGACCTTGACTACATCACCTGTTTTGCTCCAGCTGCCAATACCCTAACTAGCCAGCAGAATGTTCTCTTCCTGAGCACCCATAATGATTCTAACAAGGCTGGACTCCTGCTCTGGGCAGGTAATGAGCTGCTTCTGTGGAAGAGAGCCCAAATGAAGGAGAGGCTGTCTTTACTGCCTGTGAAGCAGTAAACACCAGGCCTGGCTCAGCTCTTGCTCCATGAGCAAACCACTCTCCCATCAGGTCCACCTCATCCACACGTGTGCCTGCACATTATTCTCCAGCCACACTAGGCAGTCTACACCACCTGCTCTTCAAGATGCCAGGTCTCTTGCTCCATCATGTTATTCTTACATATTCTTCAATGTCAGGCCAGAGGCTCTGGTACCTTTTAATTTCTTTTTAAAGTGCTTATTATTTATTTGAAAGAGAGAGAGAGAGAGAGAGAGAGAGAGACCTCCTATCGGCTGGTTCATTCCCTCAAATGCCTGCAACAGCTGGGGCTGGGCAAGGCCAAAGCCAGGAGCCCAGAACTCCATATGGATCACCCACATGCACAGCAAGGACTCAGATACTTGAGCCATCATCTGCTGCCTCCCAGGATGCATAGCAGGAAGCTGGATCAGAAGCAGAAGAGTTGGGATTCTAACCAATAAAATGATGTCACATATGGATGTTCTAAGTAGTGGCTTAACCCACTGTGCCAGTATACCCACCCCTTCTTTAATTTCTGTAGCCTTACTCTCATTTTCCCCTCCCCTAAAAGTCCTTCTGAATTTTAGCCATACCCAAATCATTCTAATTATTGTGTCACAATACAACACTGTGTGTGTGTGTGTGTGTGTATCTTTGCTGTGACCTCCTTAAAGGCATGAGGTGTGACCTGGCATTTCTATGCATTTGATCTCCAGCTCAAAGCCTGACAGATTCTAAAAGCCTAATAAATATTAAATGAATGCCAGTCATGTCTTGGTGAGGAGAATGGAAAGTAAGTCACCAGGCAAATAAACCTGAAGGTCCTTTCCCTGGAAGTAAGGGTAACACCAAACCTTGTCACAGAACAAGTGAGAGGTAGGCAAAGGAGATGCCAGCCACTCCAGCTTTCCTCAAGTACAGGAAGGGAACGGAAATGCGCATCAGTGATAGTAAAGGGGAGAGACAGGACTCGCCCTGGGCCAATGTGTGCTGGACAGAGCTGCAGCCAGTGTCTGGAAGTGAAAAGCCTCAGGCTGAAAGGCTTGGTCTGTCTACTACTCCTGGATGCCTCAAGATTCAGTTGCCCTTTGCAAATCTCCTGGATGCCTCTGGTTTGGGATACCCTCTCCACCCCCAGCCTTCCTTCTTAGTAAGGGTCCTGCCACACACCCACTGCCTGAGCCACTGTGGGTCCCTTCATGATGCCTCTCACACGCTGGCTTCTCACATCTGATCACATCATTCTAGTGTTTGTACTATTTTATAGTCCCAAGAAGTGGTATATGACAGTTTAGGTTGCTCCGTATCTTGCCAAGATCTGATGCTGCCATACTTTCATCTTAGTCACTCTAATGAAATGGCATTTCATTAAGGGGTAAATATGTGGTTTTTTGTTTGTTTTTGGTGACTTATGATGTTGAGCACCTTTCAATATGCTTAGTTTATCTCATTTTTGATATTTCATTTCGTGATGTAAACATGTGTAACTCCTTTTGAGAAGTGTTTGTCTTGTTCATCTTTTATAAAACTCATTTGGCTTTTGTCTTTTTAAGTTATAAGAGTTCTACATATAAATATTATATCAGATGTATTTATTGAAAATGTTTTATTTTAATGTGTGACTTGCCTCTCCATTGTATTAGTAATGCCATTGAATGGAGAGCCAGTTTTATCTTTGGTAAGATAGAATTTATATTTTATTTCTTGTGGAGCTATTGCTTTCCTTTAAACATTTTTTTTTAAATTTTATAGCTATTTGCAAGATAGGCAAACAGAGATCTTCCATTAACTGGTTCACTCTCCAAATGCCCACAACAGCTGGGGCTGGGCTAGGCTGAGACCAGGAGCCTGGAACCCTATCCAGCTCTTGCATGTGGTTGGTAGGGATCCAAGCACGTGGCCATTACCTGTTCTCTTGCTGGGTCTCATTAGTGGGAAGCTAGAATTGGAAGCAGAGCCACAGTTTGAACCCAGGCACTCCAAATGGGATGTGTGCAACCCAAGTGACCACTTCTACCATGCTTCTGTATCCTACCTATGCAGTATTTGTCTGGTTATGCAGATACTCTCAAATGCTTTATTCAGTATAAGATTAGAGTCATGATGTGGGGGGAAGAGCCATTGTAATCCATAAACTGTACTTTGGAAATTTATATTTACTAAATAAAAAAATGAAAAAAAAGAGATTATAGTCATGATGGCACATTATCTGTTAGTATTTTTATTAAATTATTAAATTAATTTTGAGTTTACAGATTCACCAAAAGGTTCTCAGTGATCCTCTGTGACAGCCACACCAAACTTTGAGAACCTGTACTCTGTATCTTTACTGAAATGCTTTGTCTGCCATTCTATCAGAAATATGAAAATTCGACTCTGTGAATTTTTTTCTCTTCAGTTCTAGCTCTTTTTTTTTTCTGTTGAATTATAAATTCCTTACATGGGGAATGGGAAACTGGAAGCCACTTTCTTAGATTTCTTCTATTTTATTTTCCTTTTCTTTCAGCATTGTTTATTTATTTGAAATACAGCATTACAGAGAGAGGGAGCGAGAAATCTCCCATCCGTTTGTTCAGTCTCCAGATGGCTACAATGAGTGTGACTGGGCCAGGAGCCAGGAACTCCATCTGGGTCTCCCACATAGGTAGTAGGGGCCCAAGCACTTGGCCCTTCTTCCAGTGCTTTCTCACTAGTGAGCAGGACTGGATGCAGAGCAGCTGGAATTCCAACTGGCACTCCTGTGGGATGCTGGTATCACAGGCAACACCACAACACCAGCCGCACATTCTTGTGCTTCTAGACATGTGTAGGGTTGGGTGTTGTGGTGCAGCTTGTTAAGCTCTGCTTGGGATATATGCATTCCATAGCAGTGTCATGTTTGAGTCCCAAATACTCAGCTTCCAATCCAGCGTCCCACTAATGCACCTGGGAGATGGCAGATGATGGCTCAAGTCCTTGAGTTCACCCACGTGTGACACCAGGATGTAGTTCCTGGCTCCTGGCTTTGGGCTGGCCCAGCCCTGGCTGTTGCATGTGTGTGGAGAGTAAACCAGTGGAAGGAAAATCCCCCCCCCCCCTTTCTCTCTCTTTCTTTTCCTCCTTCCTTCCCTCCCTCTGAGTTTAAAATAAATAAATAATTTAAAAAGTATGTATTCTTTTTAGATTCAGGGATTAGCTAACTAGCCTGTGTCCTGAATTACAGCCTGTTTTTGCCCAGCCAATGAGTTAAACAATTATTTTCATATTTTTAAAGGGTTGGAGAGAGAGTGAGAGAGGGAAAAGGAGAGAAGCACATTATTAAGTTCTATCAAGTTTTGCTTCATGAATTTGCTTCACATTATTTGGTATATGCACAATTAGTATTAGTATGTTTCCTGATGAATTGACCACTTTGTATGTTTTTCTTTATCTCTGGTAATGTAGTTTGCCTGGAAGCCAGGAGCCAGGAACCTGGGTTTCCCAACCTTTAGCATATCTATGTAAAAGTACATTTCTTACAAATGGTACATAGTTCTTGCTGCTTTATTTGATCTTCAGATAGGCAATCACCTCTCTCTGTCTCTGTCTCTGTCTCTGTCTCTCTGTCTCTCTCTTTATTTTTGGGGTCAGCATTACGATGTAACATATTAAACTGCCACCTATGATGCCAGCATCCCATATGGGTGCTGATTTGATTACTGGTTGCTCCACTTCTGATCCCACTCCCTGCTAATGCACCTAGGAAATCAGCGGAGGATGGCCCAGGTACTTAGGCCCCTGTACCCATGTGGGAGACCTGGATGAAAATCCAGGCTCTTGGCTTCAGCCCGGCTCAGCCCCAGCTGTTGTGGTCATTTAGGGAGAGAACCAGCCGATAGAAGATCTGTCTCTATCTCTCTCTCTCTCTCTGCCTTTGAAATAAAAACAAATCTGTGAAAATTTTTAATTAATTTTAACAGATTTAATGTGATTTGTAGATACAATTCTAAGAACATAATAATATTCCCTTCCCCTCTTTTCTCTCCCTCCCACCTTCCTTTTTTCTTCCTTTCTTTCAGTCTTTAGTTTTTGAGATAACATTTTAAATTTACATTACAGTAAAAAGGCTTAATACTGCAATGTAATCATTGACATGTTCAAGTTGAAGTCCACTGTATTGTTATTTATTTTCATTTGTCATGTTTTTGTTGCACTTTCTTTCTTTCTTTATTTCTTTTGGGTTGTTTAGTATCTCATTTTATTTGCTCAATTGAATTTTAATTATATCTGTTTTATTTTTAGTAGTTGCTTTAGTGATTAAAATATTCATCTCTAACCTTGTCATAGTCTATTGTGAAGTAATATTATATCGCTTCCTATGCAACTCAAGATCCTCAACAACACACTACCATTTTCTGCCTTTGTGCTTATCATTGCTGTGCATTGTATTTTCACATATATTATAAATCACAAAGCATTGTTCTGACTAGTACATTGCACATGTACTTAGAGGCAATCACAGTTTGATCGTCAGATCTGAAATATTTTCTCTTATGATTTATTTAATGATAGTCTCACCTCTGTATCTCCTTTAGTCTCTTTTAGATACTCATTTACTCCTCTGGTTGCATCAGTTTATTCTCCAGACCTTTTCATCTTTCACTTAATGGCTTTCCTGTTTTTGTGTTATTGCCCAGTTCTTAAAAATATTTTTCCCATTTGTCTGGTTTGCAATTTGAATTGCAGCGGTTATCATTCCCTTGCTAGTTCACTTACTGAATTTATGTTCAATCATGTTCTCTGGTACTACATGTCCTTTTAGTGTTGCCTTTGAATCTCTTTAGTAATTGTTTTCCTTTGCAATTTATTGTTAATAACTTCCGGCAGTTCCCTCTCACCGCCTGCCAGACACCCTCATGTGTAATTATGATTTGATCTGATTGTCTGCTCCCTTAGGTTCACTTTTAGTTTCTGATGCACCTTAAGTGAGGCTGTCCCAAGAGCAATGAAAAGCTTGGTGATTTCTATTCTTTTTAGCCAGTAGTGAAGCAATAGGCAGTTTATCACTCTCAGTTGGGGTGTCAGCATCAGGAGGAAGCTTTTGTTTTCCCAGCCTCCTTGGATTCTCCCACTTCATACTATGGAGAGCAAAGCCCCTATTTTCAGCTCTTCAAGTCTCAGGAGCCAGGAACCAGAAACATTTATGTAAATGTTGACCTGGTGTTTTAGGATGGAAGGTATGGGTTGTCCATGGATCTCAGTTCACCAAGTTCTTCTGGAACCATGTTTTCTAATCCTTGGCCTTAAGGTCTCCAGTGCTATTTCCAGGTTTCCATTTGTCCCAAGTGGGACAATCCTGCACATATAATGGTCATTTTCTTTAGCATTGCTGATAATAGCCATGGCGGAAGCAGTCGCTGGACAAGAGAAGGGAGTGAAGAGTCCAGTTGCCATCTTTCCATAATTCTCTGCACTAGGGACTATTGCTAAGGAGAAAGAAAGGGACCCCAGAGATTACTGAGGCACCTGTCACATTCTCCATTGAATTGTGTGTACAGCAGTATGATGATGGAGGAAGGAGGCTTTAGCATCATTCAGCCCTGGGCTAGAATTCTAGCTCTGCCACACATTCATAGTAGAAAAGTTATTTAAGGTCCATGAGCCTCATTTTCCTCCCCTAAGAAATAAGAAAAAAATAAAGTTGTAAAAGTTAAGTCAGAACATCCACATAGAGCTCCCATCTCATGCAGGCAGCATCTTATAAGTTCCCTTCCCCCTCTCCATCCCTTTAAGGAACCTCTTTCTGCTAAGTTTCCCCTATTCCTTATTCCCCAGATAAGAGACATATTTCATTGCCCAGATAAAGGGTGCCCACAGGATCTCAGCTCCAGCCCAAGTTTTCCAATTTCAATATTTTCTCAGTTGTGTGGCTGTGTAATGCTATAATACATTCTTGTACTGTAAACACCAGTGCACCACAACCAGGCTGTCCTGAAACAGGAAGAATTAAAGTTATGTAAGATGCAGGGTCTGAGGTGTGGAAAGAATATTTCCTACAGCCATGAACTTAGCTCTTGATGTGGTGCTTAGTAAAATAATGTGAGAGAAGTAGGGTCTGGGCACAGGAGAGCCACTTAAAATGTGGCAGAGAATGGAAGAATGGGGATGGGTAAGGGGACAGGGACAAGGCAGTTGAGAGATGGGGAGGGACTGGAATCAAGGAAGAGAGTTTGAGGCTGAACTGCTTTCTTCACAGACCCTAGAGCAGGGGTAGGGAACCTTTTCTCTGCCAGGAACCATCTGAATATTTATGACATCATTTGCAGGCTGTACAAAATGATCAACTCAAAATTAGCCTGCTATGATTTATTGAATTTCAGTTCCCACCTGTGTGTACCAGGGCCAGACCAATGATTTTATGGGCCTTATAGAGCCTGTCAGCCATTTCCCACTCCTGTGCCTACAGCATGCATGTACCTCATGTGAAGATAGGGCACAGTACCTGTCTCTCAGGCTCAGCACCCAGGAAGAGCAGGCTGCCAGCCAATGGCCGGCTTTCCTGACATCCTGTGTGCTTGGTGAACCCAGAAATGTAACCTACAGTCCAACTGGGAGTATTCTACACCTCACACCCTCTTTACTGTGACCCAAATACTCAGATTCCGCCTTGCTCCTCCTCATCTTTGTCTAGTTTCCTGTTGTCAGCTCTCCTCCCTTCCTTGGAGCTCACTGACAGTTTTCTTTCCATGGGGTGGCTCTAATGTTGACCAGGAAGCCTTAAAGTAATCTTTTCTTTTGCCTCCTGGTAGTAATCCCACCTCAGCATTAGCCCTACTCATGGAATCGATATAAACCACCAGGCTGAATAAACTAAATTTTCCTTTCTCACATGCTCAACTATATTTCCTATGTTCTTTCTGGGCTTGAAAATGTTTTTAGTGCAATTTTACCATCCAGACCACCACTAAAATAATAATGATTACATTAACAGCTACTTTTTTTTTTAGCCATTTATGTGTGCCATTCATTATTTGTAACAGTTGGAAAACACATATTCTCTTTTATCATCAGCAATATTTTTGTGAATGAATGAAAAGAGGAACCATGAGTCAGGATGTGGGTGACAGGTGGATGAAAGGTTTCAAGAAAGGACTGAGGATTCATGGACTTTCCTACCTATTAACCCTGTCTTCCTTAAATTACATGAATCCTCTTTTAGGTGGTATTTTGCTTAGAAAACACAAAATTAAATGCTGGAGAGAACCTTTTCTTCTATCATGTTCTGGTGGTGAACATGTAAACAGTTTTATCTAACATAGGATGGTTCTAAAATCCATGTTTTCCAAAATACCATCTATCTTAAAATCACCTGTGTTACCAAAATTAATGATCTAAGCTTCTACCTTAAGAAACATGGGGAACAAAAAGTAAACTAAAACCAGAGCAAGCAGAAGACAGGAAATAATAAGGACTGGATAAAGCATCAATGAAAGAAAAATAGAAAATTAGATAAAAATCAGTGAAAATGAAAATTGGTTCTTTGTGAGGATCAACAAAACTAAAACTTAGACTGGTGGTTCTTACTTAGAGGTGATTTGCACCTCCTCCTAGTCTCCAGAGACATTTGTCCTGTCTGGAGAAATTTTTAATTGTCTCACCTTGGGGAGAATGTGTATGACTGACATCTAGTGGGTAGAGACCAGCCTGCTTACTTTCCTATAATGCATGATATCCCCTTTGAAATAAAAAGGATTGTGTTCAAATATCAATAGTACTGAAACTCAGAAGCTCAGAAATCTAGACTGACCAGCAGAAAAAGAGAATAGATACAAATTACCAAAATCAGAAAACAAAGAGGTGACATTATGACAACACTACCACATTATAAAAATTAAAAGGATAATAAGGGCATACTATGAACAACTTTACAACAATGAATTAGACAATTTATAGGAACTAGGAAGATTCATGGAAGGGTACAAACTAGGAATAGACCCATAATGAGAATTTGATTAACAATGGAAACTGAAATTAAAGCCCAGGGATAGATGTTCTCACTGGAAAATTCTCTAAAAACACTAGTACTTCAAAAGCCTTTTCACAAAATATAAAAAAATAGCACTTTCTAATTAATTCCATGAGGCTCCCAAACCACAAATACTTCATAAGAAATCAACAGCCAAGTATTTCTCATTAGTCTAGATGCAAAAAAATCCTCAACAAAGTATTAGCAACATGAATCTACCAACAAATAAAAAGTATTATATATCATGTCGAGGTAGGATTACCCCTAGTAAGTTGGTTTAACATCTAGAATTTAATCAATAGAATATTGTATTAATAGAATAATATGAGTAAAGGACAAAAACTAAGGGATTATCTGAATAGATTCATGAAGAAGCATTTGACAACATCTAACACTTATTCAGTAAACTAGAAATGATAAAGTATTTTCTCAAATAGATAAAGGGATTTGATCAAAAGTATGCAAGTAGCAACATCATATTTGTGGTGAAAGACTACTTTTATCTGAAATTGGATAGGGGGGAACTAGCTATTGTGTGATTCCATTTATCCTAAAAAGTTTATAAGGGCAGAAAGTAGATTGATGTTTGCCTGCTGTGGAAATGGAGAGTGACTATACAGGCATAAGAAGTCTTTTGAGGGTGATGGATAGAAATGGTCTATAATCAGATTGCACTGATAGTTTCCTAACTTGGTAAATTTACTATAAATTATTGTTATACAATTAAAATGCATAAATCTTACACTGTCTAAATTTTATTTAATGGAGCTCTTAACAGAAGTACCATGTGTGGAGTGTGGGCTGTGTATGTATATGCATGTGTATGCAGGGATGATCATTACAATTTCTGAGGGCTTCAATTCAGTAGTAGCCTGATCTCAAATTAGCTTTCTCTCCTTTGTAAAATTACATTTATTGTTCTAAGTGTCCATTTCTTCATCGATACACTGAAGAAATGGGATTACCTGATTTCCAAGGCTTCTTTTAGTTCTTCTAGCATCCTACATACCTGGGCACTTTTTCGGGAATTATGGCTCATTGTCCATATGACTAACAATTAGATACTAGGCTTCAGAAAAAAGTGATCATCTCTGATTTAGAGGGTAAGTGACTATTAGAATAGAGGAAAACCTGGGAGATTGGTTATGACTAGATTACCCCCTTCATCATGTGGGTGAGAACACTGATTGACTTGTCCAAACCAAAGGAGCTAATTAAGTAGCCCAGTAGGGACTAAAATCTTTCCTCTGGATTCCATTATCAATGTCCTTTCCTAGGGGAAACTTTTCCTTTTATATTTCCATTACTACACATTTGAGGAGAATAGGCTTGGAGGAAAAGTAGATAAGAAAGGACTCTAGATGCCTTATGTGTGGGTTGTATCTTTATGCAAGTAGAGGGGATACTGAGTCTGGGGCCATTGTGGATAAGTTCAAAGGGTGTTGACATATGCACAATAAGACTTTAGAAGTTCATGGAAATTATATTAAAAGATAAGCTTACTTTGGTGCCAAAATTTTCTTATTATTCATTTCTGTGAATCCTTAGAAGATCCCTCATATGCTTTACTATTTATTTTCTTTCCTTCCTTCCTTCCTTCCTTCCTTCCTTCCTTCCTTCCTTCCTTTCTTTCTTTCTTTCTTTCTTTCTTTCTTTCTTTCTTTCTTTCTTTCTTTCTTTCTTTCCCTTCCTTCCTTCCTTCCTTCTTTCTTTTCTTTTCTTTTCTTTTCTTTTCTTTTCTTTTCTTTTCTTTTCTTTTCTTCCCTCCCTCCCTCCCTTCTTTCTTTCTTTCTTTCTCTCTCTCTCTCTCTCTCCCCCCCCCTTTCCTTCTTTCTTTCTCTCTCTCTCTTTCTGGACTTATTTATTTGTAAATCAGAGTGACAGTCTCTCTATCTCTCTTTCTCTCTCTCTCTCTCTCTTTCTGGACTTTATTTGTGAATCAGAGTGACAGAGAAAGAGAAGGAGAGAGAGAGAGAGAGAGACAGGGTGAGATCTTCCATGGCTGGTTCACTCCCCAACTGTCTGCAATGTTCGGGGCTGGACCAAGTCAAGCCAAGAGCTTGGAGCTCCATCCTGGTCTCTTACATGGTGGCAGGGACCCAAGCATTTGGACCACCTTCTGCTGGTCCCCCAGGTACATACCACCCGCACAACAATGCTCACCCTCATTTCTTACATCACTATAAACACATACTTCCATTTTTTAACCAGATTTTTCCACTTGTCTGTATCGTGTAGTAGATTCACCATAAGCATCTGCTTTCAGGAAAAGTATTTATTCAACAGATACTTTATTCCTGTAAAAACCAAACTAAAGAAGTGGTCATATAAAAGTCAAAGGTGCCATGTTGATTTGTTTCTGGCTGTGAGTATGTGGGTCCAGGTTGTTAGGAAAATGGCACAGTTTTATCTATGGTGCGATCTACACCCTGACACCATCCTAGGCTCTAGCCCCCGCCGCCATTTCTGGAAGCCAGGTGGCCACATGGCCCAACCGCCGTTGTCAAGTTCCACCCACATCCTAGTGGGATTCGCTGCTCCTGCTTCCCTGCCCGCCCCCTGGAAAAGGGATATTAGACCTTTTTCCCAGACACGCGCTCTCTCTTTTTACACATGGCTCTCTCGCTTTCTCTTCTCTGCGCTCTCTGCTCTCCTCTCCTCTCCCCTTCTCATCTCTCTTCTCTCTGCTCTCTCTTCTCTCTCTCTCTCTCTCTTACACTCTCTTTCTCTCTCTTTTTTCCTTCTTTGCCCCTTCCCTCTGGTCTGCTGGGTTTTCCCCAATAAACCCTCCCCCTTACTCTGGTATTTGGTGTGTTTTGTGATGGCCTAACACAGGTTCTTTTCTTGTTCTCATTTCATTGTGTATTTTCTTACTGCTTCTTATCTGCAAGCTGGATCCCTCAGTGTGGGTTAGCATGGCAATCTGTCTGCCACCTTGTGGTTACAAATGTAAATGTTGTAGGTTAAGTTCCTCAAGTCTAGAGAATTTGTGAGTTTATATTTAATTATCAGGGTAATAAAAAAAAACCCTAAAATTCATGATTAATGGTAAAAACAGGTATAATTTATCAAGAACTATATGTCAAGAAAAATGTGAAGTTCTCCATATACATTAATGCATTTATTTATCAACACAGCTTAATGAGACAGGCACTATTCTCCCATTTCCTGATAAAGCAACTGAAGCTCAGGAAACTTAAGACTGTTCAGGGTTCTATAAAATGAGTAGGTGGGGCTCCCATGTGTGTCTGATTCTAGAGCTGAGCCCTTATTTAACCATTGCACCGCCCTGCCTCCCAATCCATCTCATCCTCACCCTATGCTCACAATTCTACCATACAATGCCATAACAAGAAACTCACAACCACCTAAATGATCTTCTGCAGCTTGTACCTAAGACTTGTCCTGGACATTGTATACAAACAAGATAAAAAACAAAAGAAAACACAGGACTGCCTTTAGAATAATAACAAGAAACAGCATCATGGAATTTTACCTCTGACCTTCACTTCTCCAACAAAAGCAATCCCAGTTCCTGTGTGACAGGAAACTTCTGTCTCCTTGGGGCAAGTTCCAGATTATCTCTGCCTTATGTTAAAATGTGGTATTCGAAGCCCTTAGCATTATAGAAACAATAGCATCATCTCCTCTCTGAAGTCTCTATACTTTAAATACTGCCTAATTTTTTTTTTTCATTTTTGGTGACCACATTGGTTAATTACTGTGGGAAATACCATTTTATCTCTACATGGTTAAGTAAAATAGATGTAGAAAGCATAGATGAGTACATAGTTAGGGCTTGGGGAAATGATCTCATGTATTCATTTTATCTAATTTCATATTAATTGATCGCCTCTACGTCTGTTACTTAAGCTTGCTATTGATTTTATTCCTTGTCTTCATGCTCCAAAGCTGACCATGTATTTTTTTTTCTGGTCCTTTTAAAAAAAAAGTCTTTGACCTTAGAGGAATAAGAAACAAGTAGTCTTCTTGTTGAGGAAAGCATGGTTGCGCTGTGTTTCCTCCTGAAAGGAAGCAGCCTGAGCTCATTCCACTCTGAATGGCCATGCTGCATGTTTGACTACAGAAGATGCTGTGGAGCTCTGCCCACTCCCACGTAAGCTGTGATCTTGTTGAGTAGCAAAACTTCTCTGTGTCAATGGCTAAAATGACCTAGTCAGGCTGTCTCCACCCCTGGCCTGCATCATCTTCCAAATTGGGCCAAAAGCAAACAGATTCAGCTCTACCCCATGTTGAGGCATAATAATTTTCTAAATAGGCCTGGGGACTCAAATTGGTTCTGGACCCTTTCCTGTCACTTGGATGAAGGGCTCATCTTCAGCATTAATATTGATGGAGATTGGCTTCTCTAGGTGTTTTTTTTGTTTTTGTTTTTTTGGGTTTGTTTTTGACAGGCAGAGTGGATAGAGAGAGAGAGAGAGAGACAGAGAGAAAGGTCTTCCTTTTTGCTGTTGGTTCACCCTCCAATGGCCGCTGCAGCCGGCACATCTTGCTGATCCAAAGCCAGGACCAGGTGCTTCTCCCAGTCTCCCATGCGGGTGCAGGGCCCAAGGACTTGGGACATCCTCCACTGCCTTCCTGGGCCATAGCAGAGAGCTGGCCTGGAAGAGGGGCAACTGGGATAGAATCCGGCGCCCTGACCGGGATTAGAACCCGGTGTGCCGGCGCCGCAAGGCGGAGGATTAGCCTGTTAAGCCATGGCGCCGGCCTTCTCCAGTTTTTAACCAGCGCTTTATTGCTCCAAAAAATATGAAAAAAAGCAAAATGCTTGCCAATTCCTGTATTTCTTAAAGCACTCAAGCAGTAGGTACTTTCTGATGCCCTTAAATCCTAACAGCATTTCCCCAGCCAGGCCCTTGTCCTGAAAATGGCTTAATCTGTGTTTGATACTGTTGCCCTTTTCCTAAGGACTGCCTCAGCAGGTGATTCAGTAAGCTGAAATCTGAGCCTGTTTGGCATGCCTGATATTTAACACAGCTCTAAAGCATGTACTGTATTTAGCTGTCACTGAGAGATCTGGCAGTTTGTGGGAGAGGTGCTGTGCACAAAGGACCAGCAGTGGGCATTCGCAGCAACAAGCACTTTAGAGCATGGTGTGATCCAAACTTCCCCTTTCTGCAGAGCCAAACACACAGAACTGCAAACACTACAACCACTGTGATAAAGCACCACCCATTTACAAGACACCAGTTTATGCCACAGCCACGGATTTCTTTTGGGGACACCATGCAAGGACACTGATGCAGGTAGATCCAAATACAAGTTTGCTCATCAGTAGTACATTGTGTTTTGGCTTAAAACTGCACAGAGGATGTTTGTTCTAGCCAGTGACAGATTCTGGAACCAACCACATTTCCTGGCACTGAGATTTTCCAAGCTTCGCTCCTGAAATGCTGCCTCCTGCCATCATTGAACACTTCCAAGAACCTCTAAAATCAGTGTGGAACGTAATCCTCTTACTGTCTTCACCAGTACCCTGCAAGGCAGGCATTGTTAGCTCTGTCTGAGGGATGGGGAAATGAAACTCAGAGAGGATCAGGATCTGTTCTTGGGCCACACAGCCAATGAGCAGGAGAGCCTGGAATGTGGCAAAGCAACCAGGAGAGCCGAGGTCCTGACATCTGCAGCCCATGCTCTTGACGGTTGTGCCCCCCTGCCCCCACTGACCCTCAGAATTAAGTGTTAGGATTATCCCAAATCACTTACTGCTACCTCCAGAAACATGCATTCTCAAGCTTGAATAAAAATAATCCTGAGGTTTTCCCTGAGAAATGAGGCCTTATCTAGATTGAACTGCTCACCCAGCTGTCCCCACCCAGGCACCCACCTAGCCTTCAGGTACCTCAGCCTCAGCCCACCATCCAGTCACACCCACAGGAGGGACCCCAAGTAGGAACTGCTCATCTGACCTTATTAACCTGAGAACCAGGAGAAAAAAAATGAATGTGTTGTTTAAGCTTAAGTGTTAGGAAATTTGTTATGCAGCAACAGAATAAGGTACCTTTGGTGAATTAGTATTCTGTTCTACTCAGCATCTCACAGTTCTTATGCCTAAGGCAGAAATATCTCCAACCACTTAACACAAATTTGAAAGAAAGGTCCCAACCCACATTTGACCACCAGCTACTTAGTTAACTTTTGTTGTTGAATGGAGAGACAACGATCAGAACCTGAAAATTTTATCAGTCTTTGACTCCTATGTTGTTACATAAAGCAACAGGACAGGTTCTGGTAGGGGGTGGAGAGTGGAAGTCCAATGGGATGGCAAAAAAAAAAAAAAAAACTCAGGGTCATTGTTTGTGCAGCTCCTTAAATGAGATTTATACCTTTGATATGTTCAATGTACATTTGAACTGGATTTTCCAAATGATTTTCTAGGACTGCACAAGAAAAATTGTATCATGAGGGCAGAGTATCATCAGAATTACCAGATGAGTTGCCACTAATTTAAAAGAAAATTAGGAATCCTTATTTTATAAATGTTTCCCATGTGTACAAGTGTTTCCTACATGCCTGGGACTGTCCATGAATTATCTCATCTGATCCTCATTCAGTGAGGAAAGCTGTACTTCTCCCCATTTTAAAGGTGGGAAAACCCACTCAGAGTTTTGGAGATTGTTGGAAGAGCCAGGACTAGAAATTTAGTTTGATTCCAATATCTGTTAAAGAGCCAGACACACGCAGCAAACCCATGTTTGCCTCACTGCAGGTGTCAAAGGCGTGAAAAAGGAATCTTTGCTGCCTCTCTCTGCGAGGCAAGGGGTATTCTTTGACTTCTCTCCAGAAGTTTATGGCTATCGCGGAACCAAATGTGTCCTTTATAGGAGCTTGAGCTCCACTCTAGTGCCCTTTTCATTCAGACTCAGGATGGTCATTCTTGCCCTTGGGAACCCAGGTACCTGCTAGTGATCTTGCTCCTTTGTGTGGCCATCATGCAAGGTTAAGGCTTTTGGGCTACCATCACATTTCCTGGTGTTTGAACATACACAGCAAAATCTTTATCACACATCTCCCTATTCCTCTGCTGGGTACTTCTTTTGCCACTACACAGTAACTCAGCCACTTGTACTTCTAAATATAGTCCACTTTGGATTTAATTCTTCTAATTCCATCTTTGTTCCTGTGGCTTTCCTGGCCCAGGGGAGATGCTTCTGTCCATGTGTTGCCCTATACTCTTTGCTGACTGTGGTTGCACTGTCCTGTCTCCCTGGGACTGTGGCCATGACCCTGGGCTCTGTGCTCCCTCTGCTGAAATGTCTATGGCAGGTGAAATTTATGAGTCAGCTCCTGAATCTCCACCTGAGCCCTCAGCATCGCTGACTGAGACTCAGATCTGTCCTAATCCATTTCCCCAATATTGTCTTCATTCCCTGAGTTGTCGAGAGCTCTGGCTGGCACACCAACACCTTTTTACTTTTTAAACTGGGGTAATGGTTCGTGATGCTTATGAAATATCTCTGAATTAGACTTCCTGGACCCCTTATGGGTGACCACAGCCATTTGCTTTGTTTGACCAATTAGCAAAACCGTGGTGAGTTAAACTAAATATCTAATTGTCTGAGCAAAACCCTCCAGAGTCCTCCTTCCTCCACCAGAGCGACAAGCAACATGCAAGAAGGCAATTGCTCCATCTTCCTGGCTCACTGTGTGTCACAGATGAATTGATCTCCCTTCCTCTGCTCTGGCTGCCCCACAGTGCCCGAGGCACCCTGTGTGGTGCTGCAGTTGCCTATGCTTATCTAAGTATTGCCACCCCTCCGTGACTTTGAGCTTGAGGAATGCAGCCCACAGCAGGGTCATCTCCGGCTCACGTCTCTCAGTCCTTTCCAAGGTTACCTATCAGCCAAGGCAAGACTTTTGCTTACTATGTGATGGGGAAACTCTTCTTCCTGCCAACCCATGACTGATTTTATAGGCCTCTGCTCCTTGGCGGGTGGAGGAAAAGAAATAGAAAATTAAAAAGGAAACCATTATTCAGATTGCAGCCTCCAACTCCTACATCAGCACACTCACTCCTGACTTGACTTCATTCCCTGCCTGATCCCAGCCTGGCCTTGCCTCTCATCCTCTTCCCATATATGCAGTTTCCCTGTTTGTGCTTCTAACACCTCCACATTTAATCATCTTTATGTTTTCCCCATCAAAAAGAAGCACAAACAAAAAGTGAAAGTCCATGCCTAATTGTGTGTCTATTTCTGTCTCCCTCTTCCATGGGTTTTATTATTGTTTTGTTTCTGAAAAAATGAGCATAATCAACACTCATTACTCACCTCTAACCCTGCTGCATTTGGCTTCGAATTCCAGTTGGCCTGTGTTGGCCTCACTGCAGCCTCTAGGAAGGATTTGTTCCTGTTGACCGCTGGCTTCTAAAAGCTCCCTCCTCCCCTGACCACTGCCTTTCCTAGTTGCCTCTTAGTTCTTTGTCCATTTCTCAGCCTCTCTATTGAGCCCGTCCACCTCTGGACACTTTTTCCATGGTACTATTGCCTGGTCTCTACTTGTGAGCTTCTTTTTTACTTGCATCCTCTCTCAAGGATTTAGAGACAACCAAATGTTCCCTTTGTATCTGCTTTCCAACTCTATATGACTTCCTCTTAGTGGCCCCTAGCCCCTTGCTAAATATCTAATTGTCAGAGCAGAACCCTCCAGAGTCCTCTTCGTCCACCAGAGCCACAAGCAACATACAAGAAGGCAATTGCTCCATCAGCCTGGCTTGATTGAAAATGGGCTTGTGCTGGCATGTGGTGTGAGGAAGGGTGCTCTTCATCTAGCAGTTCCCTTCCCTCTCTACTTTCACTTGTTGGTAGGATCTGCTACATGGGTATTCTGTGTACTCGGGGAGGCCTCTCTTTGTCCTGAATGCACATTTTCTATTCCATGGTTTCTTGCAAGAATAAACATAGAATCTCTTTCATTGTGCACTCCTTAGTGGTAACAACCCTGCTCTTTCCAATAACTTGAGAGTTCAAGAAGCAGAGGATGTGTGTATGTGTGTGTGTGTGTATGTGTGTTCGTTCTGTGGTCTCTTGACAGAAACTTCGGCACACCAAAATTTTAAAGAGTTGATTTGAGCAGACAAGTATTCACGAGTAGAACTCCAAATCAGAAGTGGTTCAGAGCTCCTCCAAGGTGGAAAGCTCTTATAGGATAGATGTGGAAACATGGCAAAGGAAATACTCAGTCTGAGTGGAGCAGTAGCTTCACTTGGATCATTCAAAAGGGACGGACATCCCTTGTCAAGTGTTAGTTGACAGTTTCTGATTGGTTAAGCTAAGGCTTTGTTTTTCTAGAATATAACTATTTACAAGCAGTTGGCTTTGGTTTGTTGACTAGTAACCTAGGGCACTGGAAATGCCTCAGTCCAAAGCCTATCAATTAATTTTTTTAAAGATTTATTTCTTTATTTGAAAATCAGAGTTACACAGAGGAGAGGCAGAGAGAGAGAGAGAGAGAGAGAGAGAGAGAGAGAGATTTTCCATCCGCTGGTTCACTCCCCAGATGGCGGCAACAGACAGAGCTGCACCGATCCGAAGCCAGGAGCCAGGAGCTTCTTCCGGGTCTCCCACGTGGGTGCAGGGGACAAAGGACTTGGGCCATCTTCTACTGCTTCCCCAGGCCATAGCAGAGAGCTGGATTGGAAGAGGAGCAGTCGGGTCTTGAACCGGCGCCCATATGGGATGCTGGCGCTTCAGGCCAGGGCGTTAACCCTGTGAGTCACAGCGCTGGCCCCCCAGCCTATCAATTAATTATTTTAACATTAAGGTTTTATTTTAGAAAGTATTAAGGCATTTTCCTGGGCTTGGGGAGAAGTGAGGCATCCCTCAATCAGGCCTTATCCCAGGAACACGTCACTGCCTTCTGAGGAAGACAGAGTGCACTTGGGTGATAGCTGTCTCTGTGAGGGGGAAGGATTCTTCGCAGCAGCACCTTGAGCTGGCCTCAGCACCTTTGCTCCTTGTGTCTACACCACTCCTTCCCTCCCTTCCCTACTTTCCGTAGGTCTTTGTTCAAGTGTTCCATTCTCTAACTACCCCATTACCTAGCACCTCTTCATCATTCTCTACCCCTTGCACGAGCACTCACCCACTTTCTTAGCCATTATCACCTTCGGACATATCTTCATTCTTCTTTCTCTACTGAAATAGGAATCCCAGGAGGGCAGAGGTCTTGATGCTTTCTTCAGTGCCATACCCCAGTGCCTCACACAGCACCAGGCATACTCACCTGCTACTGAATGAATGGATGAATGAATAATATCTCTTTCCCTGAGAAGAGCTAATTCAGAGCAGTACACTTGAAACTGACTTAGATAAGCCTAGCCAGAATCCTGGCATCAACTTGTTCTCATTTCTATGCCCAGACTTCAGTTTCATGCAGTTCTACCAATCTCCTGGCTCTGCACCTAGTCTGGGTCTCTGCCTTCATTCCCAGTTCAGACCCGCATCATCTGTCACCAGGCTGTAGACTGAACCTCATGTCTCTTTTCCCTGTCATTAGTTTCTCACCCTCAAATCATCCTTACTACTGTAGCCAGATGGTGTTTCTAACACACAACGCTGCTATTGGCAATCAGTGGCTTAAAAGGCTTGTGTCTCCCCATTCCCTCTAGGGTAAGCTCAACCTTTTTGTACATGACACACACACATCTCTTGACAATGTGGCTTCTACATAAGTCTGCAGCCTTACTGTGATAGCTTCCCCTGTACTCACAGTTTCACCTACTGGACCCTTCTCCACCCTCAGCCAGGTTTGAGAACCAGAGCATTCCAGAGGGATGGAGGAGTATGGACTGGAAAGGCTCCTTCTGAGCTGAGCATGTCCACAAACTCCAAAACAGAGCTCTACTTCTGCCTCCCCACCTCTGCATTCCCACAGGGCCCTGTATTTCCCTTTGCCAGCTCTGTAATTATGATGCCTCTGTGATTTTCTGCTGATTAATCTTTCTCACCCAGCAGACTGTGCGTTCCTTGTGGAAAAGACCTTTTCATCCCCTGTTTTATGCTCAGATCTCGAAGGGAGACCAGCACATGTGGACACAGAGAAAATGATGGTAGGAAAGAGGAAGAATGAATATAATTTTCACAAACATTAGTTGTGTTCATGGGCATTGGAATAAAAATACAGTGATCTTTTTAAAGTGGGAAATAAACCCGTTATTTAAAAATAATCTTCCTAATCAATCAATTTTTATATTTTACATACATCTTTCTCCAAAATAGGCAGTATTATTGATAGTATTATTTTATATTTGTGGACCTACATGACTTTAAAAGTTAATGTTACCAGTACAGAGTGCAGAAATATATAATTTTAAAGGAATCGTCCCCATGATGCTCAGGCATTTAATTTTGGTGCTTTGAGAACTGAAGTATGTTTAGTGCTTTCCTGGTGCAGGTGCAAGGCTTGTGGGGCAGCCCTTTCTCTGGGCCACCTCCGCCGCATTCCTCCTTCCTGCCTTGGGGTTGACAGCATTTAGAAACGGAAGTGGTTGTACAGTCTCCAAGGTCTATTTAATCTTTGGCCCAGTTACGCAATTTGCCAAAAAGGAGACCAATTAGTTCCAGGTGCAATCCTGGGGTCTCTGATGTGGAACTTTCCTATTGGGAGGTTAGCTCACACCTGCCTGCAAGTGACCCTAACATCATTACCAGACCTCTCTGTTGCCCACGGGCTGGGAAAGGAACTCTGTTCACTTGTTTCATTTCAAAGTTAGTTCCTATATCTCCTTGACTATCAAGCATGCATTTGATAATGCTCCTTCTACAATGTGAGAATTCAGTGCTATTTAGGTCATGCAAATAACAAGTTCAGAAACAACCCTCTGAACAATTAGATCTCAAAACATATTGTCATTGAGAGGCAGTGTTTTCCCTTTTTCACTAGTTCAAAAGGGATGTCTGTGTTGATGAAACAAGTCTTGCCCTCATTCATGGTGTGGTTATTTTTTTTCCCAAATGGGTGATTTGTCCCCAGGGAGAATGATGTAACAGTTTCTTTATCCATGAAGGAGCATGAGGGAAAACCGTGCCCAATTTCACGTTCTGTAAAACCCCCTGCTTAATGCTTTCCAGCGTAGAATCCTCATCTTATACACCCATACAATGTTCCCAATTACAGTGTTCCTTTTTCCAGCCCCTGGGAAAACCAATTTTACTATTAGTTATACACACTTGTGGATCCATGTTTTCATTCTTAACCAAGAATCATGGCAAATTCTCAGCAGCTGATGTATATATGGAGCACTAGCATTGCTCATTCTTTAAAAAGCTCCCTGTAGTATCAGATGTAATATGAAATTCACAGGGGCAGAAAGGCATCCCCAACTCCCTAAATGCCTGTGGCTTATTCTATTCATCCTCCAACTTCTGCCAGGCCTCCAATCTCTGTGATTTAAACAGAGGCCTGTGACCTCACACTTGAACTTTGGGGAGATTGTCCCCACCCAGATACAAAGAACATCTTTGAGGAAAGACATGAGGATTTGATTAGAAAACGTATTCAGGAGGTTAGATGGCTATGTACTAAGAAATACACTCTCATTTTTTAAATGTATGTGGTATATAGAAACAGTGAATAATATTGGGTTAATCAAGAAATAGTGGAATTATATAGCACAAGATGTAAATTTTTCATAATGGAAACAGAGAAATTACATTATTTGTATCATGAGAATCTAATCTAAAACATCAAGCACATTTAAGAGAAGAATCAGGTAGGGGTATTTTTTTCTGCAATATATAGTTCACAGTTCTTAACCAGGTACCAATCTTTTATAATTGAAATGTTTAGGTGAACTCCAGATGCCATATCCTCATTGCGCTTGAAAAATTGGGATACTTTCATAGTGCCAATGTGGAACAATCTATTCAACCACTTTCATATATTCAATCCAAGGCATTTACTTTGGATGTCAAATTTTCTAAAATTCTCTAAGCTCATTGGAGGAAGCATGGCTCTAATAAAACAATTGCTAATATTTAGAAAGGAGAAAGATATAAAGCGTAGAAGAGTATGGTGATATTTATGAGTGAAAAGAGCCTCATTAAACACAGGGGTTATCGTACTCTATTCTTATTGCTGTGACAAAATACCATAGACTGTAATTTATAACTAAAATTTGGGCGATGGTGCTGTGGTGCAGTACGCTAAGCCTCTGCCTGTGATGCCAGCATCCCATATGGACACAAGTTTGTGTCCAATCCAGCTCTCTGCTATGGCCTGGGAAAAGCAGTAGAAGGTGGCCCATGTGCTTGGGCCCCTGCACCCACGTGGGAGACCCAGAAGAAGTTCCTGGCTCCTGGACTTGGATTGGCTCAGCTCTGGCCATTGTGCCCATTTGGGGAGTGAATCAGTGGATGGAAGACCTTTCTCTCTGTCTCTCCCTCTCTCTGACTGTAACTATACTTCTCAAATAAATAAAATATTTTTAAAAATAATAGAAATGTATTTCTCATGATTCTGAAGACTGGGACTTTTTAAAAAAAATATTGATTTATTTATTCAAAAGCCAGAGTTACACAGAGAGAGGAGAGGCAGAGAGAGAGAGAGAGAGAGGTCTTCCATCTGATGGTTCACTTGCCAGTTGGCTGCAACGGCCAGAGCTGCACTGATCCAAAGCCAGGAGCTTCTTTGGGGTCTCCCACATGGGCACAGGGGCCCAAGGACTTGGGCCATCTTCCACTGCTTTCCCAGGCCATAGCAGAGAGCTCGATTGGAAGTGGAGCAGCAGGGTCTCAAACTGGTGCCCAGATGGGATGCCGGCGCTTCAGGCCCGGGCGTTAACCCACTGCGCCACAGCGCTGGCCCCAGACCGGGCCTTTTAAGATCAAGGTGCCACAGCTCTCTGCTATGGCCTGGGATAGCAGTAGAAGATGGCCCAAGTCTTTGGGCCCCTGCACTGATTGGGAATCCTGAAAGAAGCTCCTGGCTTCGGACTAGTGCAGCTCCGGCTGTTGCGGCCATCTGGGGAGTGAACCAGCAGATGGAAGACCTCTCTCTCTGTCTCTACCTCTCTCTGTAACTCTGTCTTTCAAATAAATAAAAATAAATGTTTAAAAAAGAGAAAATCAAGGTGCCAGCAGGTTTGGTGTCTGGTGAGGGTTCACTCTCTGCTTCCAAGAGGGCATCTTACTGCACCATCCTCTGGAGGGAATGGACACTGTGTCCTCACATGCAGAATGGAAAGGAGGGTAAAGTAGGTTGCCTTGGTAGCTTTGTTAAGGTAATAGTCTCATTTTTGAGGGTGAATTCCTCAAAAAAATCACCTCCTAAAGGCCTCACTTCTTAAACTGTGGCCTGAGAGATTATGTTTTAACATGAATCTTGGGTAGACACAAACATTCAAACCGCAGCAGAACTAAAAGAAAGTTAAAGATAGCCAATAATGCTGGTGATAAATAAAATATATGAGCTCTAACTTCAAATGCAATTTTATTTAGGAAAGGTAGCATTTAACTCTTGCCAGATGTTCCTAATATGAACATTAGTCCTAAGTGATAAAATAAGATTCTTTTATCTAGAAGTTATCAAGAGATATAGAGCAGGTGACGAACTAAAGTATCATTTAGATCATCAATATAGCTCTGGACTCAAGGGCAACTATGGGAAGAAAATGATCAGAAATAATGGGGAGTCATTTGCCATGCAATAGTTCTTCCAAAAGCATTCAAAACTTCAACTGTAACTCACTTAACTCTTAGTTGAACCAATAGCCAAGCATTGGATACTGATGTTCAGAAACACTTGAAATCAATGGTAAAATTCATTTCAAAGTCTTCCCTATACAAGAGAATTCCATCATTTCAATGAAAGGGGATTAGTGACTTTGGAAACTTGAAATTCTGGCTATGAATATTAGGGAGAACTACATTATGGGAGGTTGCTGATGTTTATGTCACTGCATATGCTGCACATGCAGTGCATCGGATTCTTTTGGAGTGAGGTAAAGCATAAATATAGTTTAATAAAATAGGCATAGTGGAACAAAGACTTGTTTTATAAATGTAAACTTGACTTTAGGCAAATACTCTCTGATGTTTCTAGATTTCTCTTTATTTTTATACTTTGTTTACATCTGGAGGTTGTTTTGTTTGGTTTTGCAACCTTTCCTACTTTAGATAAATTAAAAATGACAACTTGCTCATTTCAGAAATGGGCAATGCTGGATTGATTCTTTGTAGGAATACAGAAAATGTGCCTCTTTTTTGCTGCAATCTGTGCCATCTTGGGAATTTAAGCTCTCCATGGACAGTTTTGGAGACTCATCTATTTGAGCAGATGTTCTTTTCATTTTAAATGGCACCATGATTAATGTACCAGTAGAATGCAAAGGTGTTCTCAAAATGTTATGTACATTGGATGAGTCATCAGTAGGCATTATGCCTTTAAGTTAAGAAAGCACTGGAAATTCATTGTTTTATCCTATGTTAATAATATAAGCTTGCTGGTCCTGAAAGATTTCCTCAAGTTAGGTTCAGAGCTGTAATTGCCTTTTTTTCATTTCTGCCTCTTTATTAGAATATTTCTTTTCTTCTTTTTCTTGTGTTACTGTTAATTTGCTTTTCTTCATTTTGCCTTCTTTCGGAATGAGTCTGGCTGTGATCTCCCACTAGCCATAAATCCTCAAGTTGGCCTACTAGAAGATCCTGCTTGCTCTTCTCTCCAATATTTCAGACCCTTCCTCAGCACTTTCTTGCTCTGCAGAGCACTTGCCATGTTGAAGAGGAAGACAAACCATGCTTCTCTTTGTTTTGGAGGTAAACTGAGAACAGCTGTCCAGCAGTGCACTCTCACTGTCAACCTCTACAGCATCAACTCTGAGCATCTCCTCTCCAAAGCAAAAATAATAGTCTGTGACCTGGCGGGTATGAACTTCTAGTTTGAGCACATAGAGCTTTTAAATTCAGTGTTAATATAGCTGAACAACACTTTTGAATTGTTACTCAGTGTGTTCCCTTCTATTTCCCTTTGGTATTTCCCCTCTTTCCCTTGCTTCCACTCAACAAGTAGATAGACACAGAGACAGGATGTTATAGGACTTACAACTTGCCTGTCTATGTAGTTCCCAAATCCAAGCACATTAATAAGCTTGTGCTGGGATCCCCTGAGGAAACCTCAAGGGAGGAGCATCATTCAAGAACCTCAGATAGTATTTCCTGGTATTTGTTGTAAGAAGCAGAAAGGCTTCCCTCCCCCAGTGTCCTGGGATGGGAAATATTCCCAAACATTTGCATGGGGCTGGTGATAGAGGGATGTTAGTACCAGAGATTGGAAGTTTCTTGATCTGTGCTCAGGGTTGGGAGCTAGAGGGACTCAAGTCTTACATCTTTATATGCCTTTTTCAGAGCATGCTGGGGGTCCTGTATGGGCTGACATAGACTGGTTTTCTGTCCCTGGTTTAGGTTTGGGAGCCTTCATGACACTGTAGGTGAATTGTTTCACATTGCATTTAGGTGGATAATGCCACAGCCAGCTTCACAAAGATCTGTGTACCTTGGATGGAGAATGGAAGAAGAGAAGAAAGCATCAGATGCAGAAGCTATGCCAATGTGAGTGAAAGCTGATGTCTTACTTCACTTGTAATGTTGGAACAAAATGCAACACCCTGAGTCATTCATGAACAGAGTTTATTTTTTATTTCTGGAAACTGGGAAGTCCAAGATCCAGGTGCCAGTGTGGTATGAGTCCTCTTCTTCCACAATAGCACTTGTTTTGTCCTCACTTGGGCCACAGACTGAAAAAGGCCAGTTAAGCGTCTTTTATAAGCCTTAGTACCATTCACAAGGGCATTGCCTTCATGACTTAAACAGCTCTGAATACTGTACTCTGGTGCTTGGGCTTCAACACCTAAGTTCTGGGGGAACATTGAGATGATTGCAGCTGTGGTAGGAAAACCAGGTAGAGAGGTGGTTGAAGATCACCTGTTCCACTCCCCCACCCAACCCAGATAACTCTTCTATTATTATGGCATATGTTCCTCAGAGTTGTAGGGACCTGAGAGAGGCACTAAATTTAATCAAATAAAAATTTAAAAAAATTTAGAATTTTTGAATAAATTAAATTTTGAATAATAAGTGAGACATATACTAGTGACATTCATATATGATGTAATTTTATAACTAATGACTATTTAGTTTATCAAAGTGGTAAGTAACCAAAGTTACTACAACACTAATCAAAGAAAGTAACAAAACATATCAAATACCATCAGAAGAAACCTGTGTTAACAGTTGCTGAATCTTTTTCTAGACTTATATGCATGTGTACTCAGATAAAAAGATAAGAGAAAGATATATAAGTGTAATTAATTTATCATTTATTACAGGAAAAATAATACTGAAGTGGAAATAAAGGAATTGCTATGCTTCACATAATTGTTTACCACAAAAGTACTAGTTCATATAAAGTTTCTCAAAAGTTAAGGGGGAAATATTAGGAGTTGAAATAATTACATTTTATTTATATGAGCTTTGAGTTTATGAACTGTCAATGGATTCCCTAACACAAAAGATGACATCGACATTTTTCATCCCCTCCATATCAGCTCTTCCAAGTTGCATATTTACAGTCTCATCTCAGTGACTTTAGGCATGGTCATGTTGCTTACTAAAAAATAGTGACTAAGCATGATGTTTGCTTCTGCTAAGCCAAAGGTGTTGATAAATATATATGCTTTGGCTTGGGATCTCTTAGTTTGGCACTCAACAATGAAAACAGCATGCTATCTAAAGGGGCTACTCTACAAGTTCAGATTCAGTGAAGAGAAAATATGTGCAGATGAACCCATCAGAGCCACAACTGATTTATTGCTCCTATATTGTGTAAGGAAGATAAAAATATTATTTAATTTGACAGAATATTATGTTTTTACAACATCAAAATCAGTAACTTTTTTAGGTTTAATGTTTATAATCTGTCTTATAAGTACAATTACTTTAATTTTTGAGTCTAGTTATATGTTTAAGTGGATTCAGGATTTAGCACCAATCTTTTTCTATGGCTTATCCATTTCTGAGTGATTTTCTTAAAGTTTGCTCATTTTTATTTATTTGAAAGGTAAACAACAGAGATAGAGAGATCTTTTGTCTGCTAGCTCACTCCCCAAGTGCACAACAGCCAGGACTGGGTCAGACTGAAGCTAGGTGCATTAACAGGAAGCTGCATCAGAAGAGGAGGTGGGATGTGATTCTAGGTATTCCAGTGTGGGATGTGGGTGTCCTGGGTGATGGCTTAACCTGCTGTGCCACAGTGCCTGTCCCCTGAATGACTTCTTTATTGAATATTTATTTACTTATTTATTTAAGTACAGAATGCCAGAGAGAAAGGGAGAGACAGACAGAGAGATCTTCCATCTGCTGTTTCACTCCCCAAATACCTTAATAGCCAGTACTGGGCCAGGAACCAAGAACTCCATCTGGATTTCCCACATGTTTGTCAGAGACCAAAGTATTTGGACTATCATCTGCTGCCTTTCTGGGTACATGAACACTTATTTACTGGGAGTTTCAGAGAAGCATCTAAATTTTCCAACAACAGGGGACAAGAAGGGCCTATCTTTTCCATTTAGAATGCTAAACTCATGTAAATCTAAAGACGGGCCTTCCCCCTTACTGGTATCTGAACTGCTACTGAGGGGGTGAGAGGAAGACAAGGTGACATCAGGAGAAACTTTGGTCAAAAGGGACTATTCCTTTCAAATAAATGAAGATAAAATTAAATAATTTTAAAATTATTCAGAATGTTTAAATCTGTTCAGACAGAAGAGCTCATGCATTTATAACTAAAATATCACAAATGCCAAAGAACATCAAAATTTTTATGATGATCCAAGAAGAAATATTTTAAAAGGCATATTATACCTGATTATATTCAATAGCTGTGCTTTGCTATGCCTGTCTTGCTTGAGCTATTTACATCTTTGGAGGTCATAAATTTTGGGTATGCTGGGAAAGTTTCAGCATCTTCAGAATCCACAGAGAACCATGGGAAAATGAGCAGTGCTAGGTCCCATGGGGCTTACCCTGAGAGGCTTGCCGGCTTGGTGCCCATCAGATCTGGTTCCTGGGGTTGCCTTTTGGAGTTTCCCTTCATCATTTTTCTTTTTTTTTTTTTTTAAGATTTATTTACTTTTTACTTGAAAGTCAAAGTTACAAAGAGAGAGGAGAGGAAGAGAGAGAGAGAGGTCTTCCATCCGATGGTTCACTCCCCAATTGGCTGCAACGGCCGGAACTGTGCTGATCTGAAGCCAGGAGCCAGGAGCTTCTTCCGGGTCTCCCATGCAGATGCAGGGCCCTAAGGGCTTGGGCCATCTTCTACTGCTATCCTAGGCCATAGCAGAGAGGTGGATCGGAAGTGGAGCAGCTGGGACTAGAACTGGCACCTATATGGGATACCGGCACTTCAGGCCAGGGCGTTAACCCACTGTGCCACAGCGCCAGCTCCTCATCACTTTTCTTGATTGAAATTTGAGTCCCTCCCCTGGGTGACCTGGGTGACTGCACAGGCAATATTTAGTTAATTTTCCCCATTTGAAACTTGATTCTGCCAAGAATTCAAATTTCAGTGACATTCTTACCTTTCTACAGTGGAGGCTAAGTGGTCTTTGCACGGGGTTTGGGAGCAGAAAGAAGATGGGTCTTGGGCATGCAGTCACCTACCTGTGTGCTGAGCTTGCTACAAATTCTCCTAGGCAGACCTGGTGGCCTGGTCAGGTGTTTTTGGACTACCCAGTCACACAACATCATTTTTGATCTCAGGCTCATTTTTATTACTTTTAAAAGATTTATTTATTTATTTGAAAAGCAGAGTAATAGAAAAGAGGAAAAGAGAAATGCCTTCCATCTGTTGGTTCACTTCCCAAATGGCTAAAATGACCAGGGAAGTCCCAGGCCAAAGCCAGGAGCCAAGAACTCTGCCCTGGTCTCCTTTATGGGTGGCAGGGGACCAAGAACTTGAGCCATCTTCTGCTACTTTCCCAGTACATTAATAGGGAGCTAGATCAGAAAAAGAGCAGCTGGTAATTGAACCAGTGTTCCAATATGGGATGCTGGAATAGAAAGTAGAGGATTAACCCACTGTTCCACAATGCCAACCCCAGGCTCCTGTTTCTTAAAATGTAGTTTTTAAAAAGTAGTACCATCAACATAATCATGATTTTGAGTTTATAGCCCTGAAAAAAATTCCATACCCTCTTGATATCATCAGTAAGTAAGCAGGTCTTCCAACCACGGGTGATGTTTCCAAGCAAATATATTTTCTTTGAGGGAATAGAAGTGGGATAAAGTCAAGACATGGGGGCCGGCACTGTGGTGCAGTGGGTTAATGCCCTGGCCTGAAGCGCCAGCATCCCATATGGGCCTGGTTCGAGACCCGGTTGCTCCACTTACAATCCAGCTCTCTGCTGTGGCCTGGGAAAGCAATGGAGGATGGCCCAAGTCCTTGGGCCCCTGCACCCATGTGGGAGACCCATAAGAAGCTCCTGGCTCCTGGCTTCGGATCGGCACAGCTTTGGATGTTGCGGCCATCTGGGGAGTGAACCATCGGATGGAAGACCTCTCTCTCTCTCTCTCTCTCTCTCTCTCTCTCTATCTCTCTCTCTCTCTCTGCCTCTCCTTCTCTCTCTGGTAACTCTGATGTTCGAATAAATAAATAAATCTTAAAAAAAAAGTCAAGACATGAAGTCTTTAACCATTCTCACTGTAATTCTTATTATAATGAAATAATCTAGTGATTAGGGTTGTATTACAATTAATTTAAAATTATATATGCAAAACACCCAGAACAGTTGCTGGAACATAGTAAGTGCTCAATAATGAAAATAAACAAGGGAGCCAGCATTGTGTTGTAGTGGGTTAAGTCAGCTTCTGCAATGCTGGCATCCTAACTGGGCATTGGTTTGTGTCCCAGCTGCTCAACTTCTGTTCCAGCCTGGGAAAGGCAGCAGAAGATGGCCTAAATGCTCCAGCCCCTGCCATCCATGTGGGAGACTCAAAAGAAGTTCCTGGGTCCTGTTTTTGACCTGGCCCAGCTGGCTGTGCTTGCTGTTGCGGCTTTCTGGAGAGTTAACCAGAGGATGGAAGATTTCTCTTCCTTCCTTCCTTCCTTCCTTCCTTCCTTCCTTCCTTCTTTCCTTCTTTCCTTCTTTCCTTCTTTCCTTCTTTCCTTCTTTCTCTGACTTTCAAAATATATAAATATATTTTAACAAATTAAAAATCAAAATAAATAAGGATTCTTGGAAATTAATAGACATGTACCTATAAGGCTGCTTATAGTTACTGGTTATTTTAAACACATGAACAAATCAGCCAACCTCAAGTATGTGGAGATTTTCTGAACTATGTAGGCTTGTATGTTCTAATAATTTGTAGGAAAAAATACAATAACATTATATATGAGATAACTTTGTTATATAAATGACATAATTATAGTGTATTAGTATATTTTCATATGTTAAATAAGATATATAATATGAAAAAGGAAAACAAGCTTCATTTACTAATTATTTAAAATAGTACAGGTGATTTATGGAGCTCTGTCTATATGCTATGTATTATTCAAAGTACTAAAAATGTCATTGTGTTTAATGTGTCACCAGCTTGTCCACATGAGTGCTGTTGTTGTTTCTGCTTTATAGATGAGGAAGTCAGCTGTGTGTGTGTGTGTGTACACAAGTGCTATTGTGTGATAAGGATCTTCCCTGTACTCGCTGCACTTCTAGCTGGACAAGCCAGGATTTGAAGCTGAGTGTGTGAGTCCAAAGCCAGTGTTCTGCTTCTCCATGCACCACTCTTTGGCTATCCATTTATTTGCTGGACTGTTCTCCAGGTTGCCACTCACAAACTCCCCACTCCTCCGAGGAGTTTTGATGTAGAGTATAACCTTCCGTGCTTGCTTTCTTTTGTATTCCTCTCAACTTTAAAAAGCAACTACTAGCATCCTCATTTTGAGCAGAGGCTCAAGGAGACCGAACTAGACAGGAAATAATCATATATCTGATTCCAAATCCTTCATCCTATTCCCACTTCAGCATACCTATACCCACCCAACCACTGCCTCTCCAGCACCCACCAATGGGGAAATCTCTACCAAAATAGACAGCAGAATAGCCAACCAGGCTAAGGTTACCCTAACAGCTCAGGCTGCTGGTCATGCATGTTCTGGAGTTTATTGAAGGAGAAGAGGACCAAGCAGTGAGTCAGTGGCCTGGTTCTCTTGGTATGTCTGCTTTTGACCCTCTGATCTAGCCCAGCCCTGCTGAGATTATGAGGGTTGACAGCCTCCCAGCTGGAGGTGTAGCTAGCCTGCCAGTGGTCTGATGGATGATATTTGTTACGGTCCTCACACTGAGTATTATTGTTTTAGCACTTCATCTATTTCCCTTTAGATGCCTGCTGTGGAGATTTTCATCATTGTCTTTTGCTTAACCTTGAATAAAGATGCAACTAGCAAGCACCAAACATGTTTGGAAGGATGTCAACCCCAATTAAGTGTGTATGTTGCAGATTTTATTTGTAGGAGATGCACATTAAGGAGTTCAGAATAAATCCCACCTTACGTAAAACTAGGCATTAAAGTTAGATGCTTAACAACATGGAATGCAGTTGCAGGCTGCTGGTGTTTGCTGACTCTCCAGATGTTCATCAACATCTCAAAGTTTTTTGTTTTTTTTTTTTTTTTCCTATTGAACCATGAAAGCAGGAATCACCATTTGGGCTTCCTGCCTTATTTGCTAAGAGAGCTATAAGGGGATCTGCTGTCTATTCCTGGATAAAAATGTGCTGCCTCACTGCAAAATAAGCCCTCCTTGCTGTATAACCTCATTTCTGCCTGAGCCTGGGGAAACACACACCAATCTAGTCTCAGGGCAACAGAGACTCACTGGTTAGAGAGGCATGTGTCAACTCTAGGTGTCCTGTTAATGGGCCAAGATGTTTCTTTATATTCCAGCCCCTCTTCCTTGGGCTTCTTATGTAACATTCAGCCACTACTGAAGAGTTCATGTTTGCCTCCAGTCAGTTTCAATGACATCCTAGCATTTTGGGAGATGTCATAGTACTGTCAATATGCTTTTAGACCTTTTTGTATACTCAGCAAATAGCTATTGAGCTATATTGAGCAAATAGCTATTTTATGGCAATGTCTTAGAGTAGTTCATTGTTATTTTAAATTCTTTCTTATTTAACACAGATAGAAATTGAATGATACATGTTTGGTTTCTTAGCTGTCCCTGTCTTCTACTCATTATTCATTTCCTCTTATTTGCTGTTTTATCATTTTAGCTTATTTCCAGTGAGGTTTTTCTCCTTTCTTTCTGTTACTGAGGATGAGGTGTAATTTTCTAGAATTTCCTTCTAGTTGCTATAATTTGCTTCAAATTTTGGATTATTCTGTAAGTATTTACCCTCATGGTCCCTTTCACTGGTCTATCATTCTTGGAGTATCCCCCCCCCCCCCCATTATTTTAAAGGAAAGTGAGATGCAATGTTTTTCACAAACAGTTTGCAGTTTGTTTTTTACCTCACTCTTCTAATGAACAGCTGAATAATGCAGTAGTATGCACATCTTCTTAGTCCCATTCTCAGATTGGAGTCTGAGAAATCTCATGTGCTCCTGTTAGAGTGACGTACCCCATTCCCATCTCCTGACACTTTGACCCTGATGGAAAGCCTAGAAGGCTGGAATAACTAGTGTATGCTGCTTCCCGGACTATTTCTGAGAAGCAACCCTGCCTATTATCATTTACTTTATGGAGTGCATCTTCCATTCACTTTATTGACTAGATAAAGGGAGATATGATCAGGATGAAAGGAAGGCAAAAGGTGACACCAGACCTCAAAGTACATCACTTGCATACAGAGATGACCTTGGTTGTCCAATTAGTGCCTGTCTATTTGGAGGGTTGGGGGGGGGGGCAAGCTAACTCTGTTTCCAGTGGTTATGGTATAAGGAGTCATGTATTATGTTTTTTATGTATTTTGTTGGATTATTGGGAGAATCTGAATAAGGATATCATTTTAAGCCCAACTTTCTCTCAGTCTTCATTTCTTAAAAGTAAAAAGCCCTTTAGTTCAAAATATGGTTATGTTGATATCCTTGTAGATAACATATCCCGTACATGACAGGAAAGAAAGGTCTATTCAGCTGGGACTGTTCTCTAAGGAAGAGGGAGTCTAAGGAGGAATAGGTTTCACATAACACAGTTCTTCATTGTCTGGAGAGACTGCATTGACAGAAAGACTGCATTGATGAAACCATCTGATCTTTTAACCCATTCACCTTACGTGGAGAGATTCTGTAAATTGTAATGAGCTAATAGCAGAGCTTGGAAACACCTGAATGAAAAAGCCATGCAGCCTGGAGAGCAGATTGTGTTTTCCCTGATCAGGGTCAGTTACTGTGGGACGTGGACCAATTTCTCTGTCTCCCCTGAGGATTGGTGCTGCAGCTCATTTCAAGCCTGCGCCTTCAGCCCACTATGACTTCACTACCAGGGGACCCTTCCCACGTGTGGGATGGGAGGAGGAGTCCCTTCCTCTAGTCACAGTGATGTTGACAGAGCTGAGTCTTTGCTGCAAGGGAAAAGCGTGTGGACAAATGTTTGGCACCAGAACGGGGCTTGGGCTCCAACATTTGAGCAGTTGAAGCTCAGCAAGTCCTGCAGCCAAAACCGCAGAGTCCTAGCAGCTTGCTTTACGAAACCTGAATTTAACAAAGTGTCAGTCTAGACTCAGTTTGATGGAAGGCCCTGCACAGTGGTGATTTCATGAAAGGATGTTGAGATGAGTTGTACTGAATGAATGAAAGTGTGAGTGTGTTCTTTCCTGTTGTCCCATTTTTCTTTTCTTTTTAAAATCTGAACTCGAGCACTCTGAGATCGGTTCTTGACAGGTTTAACAGAACAGTGTGGTTGAGAGGTAGGTTCGAACACAAAGTTTGAATATCTTTAGAAGTCTTTTATGCTGAGGCCACAAGCTGGTTGTTAAGTGCATCAATTAGACATTGCAGTTGTGCTAATGAGACGTTGCTCATTGCTCACTGATACTCCATCATCTGCACGACTCTCAATAGAGATTACATATGTGACAATGCTTATTAGATCTTGTCAGGGTGGGTAATGAAATTGCGAAGCCAATAATCACAACAAGGTTCTCATAGAAATCATTTGTAGGAGCAGGAAAATGGAGTACTTGTTACTACATGTGTGTGTACAAGAACAGCATGCTCTCTGTTGTTCACTCTGGTTTGTTTACTTTGTGAGCTACTTAAGTGCTTTTCATTGTCCTGTATTTCTCTTATATTCATCTATCTTACTTCCCTGTTCCATACTGAGAATGGGGAAGAGAAGGAAGAACATACAATCAAATCAAATTCCAGAGTTTGTTTCTGACTATTACCATTTCACCAAGAGCATATTCAAATGGCATTTGGCCTGTTACCATTTCCCTGGAGGCTTACCCTTATACTGGCAAGACAGAAAAAAAAATAAGGTCAAAAATCCTGACTCACCCACATTGTCCCTGACTGGAGGCAATCTGGTTCCTTCAGGTTGGTTCTGGAATTTTCCCTGATGTCATTCGAGTTTCTCTGGTGAGAGGGTTTTGGTTGTTCTAAAAATCTTGAGGAATTATCACAAGTAAGGTTTTTTTTTTTTTTTTTTTGCAGTAACAACCTCAAAATCTCAAACACTCACTATAATAAACACTGGTTCTCACAGCTGGTTTAGTGAACTGTAGCTCACAGCTCAGCTGGAGTTGCCGGGGCTTTGTACGTGTCAGTTCCATACATCTTCTTCTGCCATTCAGGCTGAAGGGGAAGCCATGTTCT